>NC_044279.2:2200900-2518222 GCF_004027225.2 Strigops habroptila
GCATGGAGCGAATGCAGAGCAAAAGATACCTTTCTGTCTTCAAGGAGAACACCAGCCTCTCTGCAACCTGAAAACAAAAAGACAATTCCTTTTTGACCTCTAATCTTCATTGCATTTAAATAAATCTGTTTATGGGTGTTTGGAGACCTAAAAACCAAAGTCTCAATCTGTCATTAATATTTTAATTGAAGACATGAATATTCATGACCAGTTTGGTTCTTTAGAGGACAAGATACGATAATTAAATAATTCCAATATGTAAATGGGTTCCTGTCATGACACCTTCATCTACATTACAAAACCAAGGCATTTTTAGCTCTTTCATTATTTATGTCATTCTGGTTCCTTTGGCTTTTGTTTTTCCTTAATCTAGACTAAGTAGAGCTCTTGAAGGCACTTTCTCAGTCACAGGCTCAGTGATGATGGACTATTTCAAAGTCAACTTCCTCTCGACTTCAGCACTTTTAGAGGACGTTTATTTGGGGACTCTTTTGGTAAGACACATCTTCTGTTTCCAAGCTAATTCCAACAGCTGATAGTTGCCACAAGCCCAGGAGAACAGAGGCAAGAACAAGGTTCCTAAAGATTCCATCATTTCTCAGACCTCAAGAATGCTTCAGTAAGAAGAAGAATGGATTGGTTTTAACGGGAGACAACAGCAGAACCTGCTTTCTAAACTACACACATTTCTTTCATTTGTAGCTATAACCAACAACAGAAAATGCTGATGATAGAATCATAGAATACTTGGAGTTGGGAAGGACCTTAAGGTCATGCAGTTCCAACCCCCTGCCACGGGCAGGGACACCTTCCACTAGAGCAGGTTGCTCCAAGCCCCTGTGTCCAACCTGGCCTTGAACACTGCCAGGGATGGGGCAGCCACAGCTTCTCTGGGCACCCTGTGCCAGCGCCTCAGCACCCTCACAGGGAAGAACTTCTTCCTTATACCTAACCTGAACTTCCCCTGTTTCAGTTTGAGCCCATCACCCCTTGTCCTATCGCTACAGTCCCTGATGAAGATGATGCCAGCAAGTCTTCCCTGTAATTCCCTAAAAATAACCCATTTAAATACACACTGCACTAAAAGCCATCTGTAGCATGTCAAATGAGGACAAAAAACTGGAGAGGATTTCTAGAGTCACTGAGTTAACCTCCTGCACCTCTCCCTTCACACTCAAACCAAGTTTCTTGCCATCACTATTCAGAAATCACTTCTCCACTTGTTAGAATCCTTTCTCCAATTTCCAAATTGAATTTCTTTTTGGCCAGTTTATTCCTATCTGTGGCAACACCATTTTTCAGCCAAGAACTCTTTATCACCCCTTCAATGTGCCTGATACCTTTTGTCGGCAATTGCATCACCTTTCAGACTACTGCAGCATGAAATAGTCTTTTTCCCCCCAATAAAAACAGAAACTCCATGCAGTATTTCAGATGATTTCTTATCAGGGATTTTGTTCAGTGACATTAATACTTCCCAGTTTCTGCTGGAAAACCCTGCCTGGGTCACATTTGTAGCATCACTTTGGCAGCTCACAGTCATTCCATAATCGACTACCACCACTTCTTATGCTCCATCCCTTCCAATTGATTAGCTCCTAGTTTGGAGCTCAAATTTCTGTTATCAATCCCCGGGCGCCTGACCCTGTGTTTAGAGTTACTGAATTTCATCCCCTTCTTTTTACTCTGGTTCCTAAGGTCATCCAGCTTCTGCAGGTTGTTTCATCATCACCGTGGTGGCCACTGCTATAAGGAATGAGAGTCATTAAAGTATTTCCTATAACTGACATAATGAGAAAGCAGAATCCTGGTGACAGACACCAGGTAACAGACTGCCAATGAAATACTAACATCATTCGAGAACAACGTTTGACACAACTTCTACTAATTTTGTATACCATGATGTCCTGCAGAATTGGAGACTCCAACTGACACAGCAAGGGAAGGACAATTCAGCACTTCAGATAGGAGTGTGCAGCTATGGATGGAAGGAAACCATTCCCAAAAATACACTATCGCTACAGAAAGCTCAATATATAGAATCACAAAAGGTGATTCTATATATTGGTTGGAAGGGACCTATCTATCTAAGGTTGGAAGGGACCTTAAAGCTCATCCAGCTCCAACCCCCTGCCATGGGCAGGGACACCTTCCACTAGAGCAGGTTGCTCCAAGCCCCTGTGTCCAACCTGGCCTTGAACTTCTGGTTTTAAAATCAGGTGGCTTTGGTAACAACAAATCCCACAGTAAAACCCAGAACTGCTGTGAAAGAGCATCTGCTCCACCCCAACAGATAGCTCCGAGTTGCACACAGAGAAAAGCAGATACTTAAAAGCCTTACATTGCCCTTGGCCCACCTGAACATGACCTTCCTACTCAGAATAACTTCTATGTCAAACCACTTGGTGACCAGATGCAAGTGACTGCCATGGTGGTTGCTACACATCCAAAGCACCTGACTTCAACTTTGGACTGGTGTTACTGGATCTTCTTGACCTGGGTTGAGCACGGCAGTCTTTGACAATATTGATGTCCTGCTCAGTAAACTGGATGGGAACATTCTTTCTTCCTCCTTGGCTTCATCCGGTCTATGTCAATAGAGAGGGGGGAGAAGTAACTTTCTAAAGTAATCAATCTCTCCAGTTATCTTAGAAACCAAAGAGCATTATGGCAAAACAGAGCAGTCTTTGCTGGAACCTGACTTTATTGCAGAGCCACCAACCCCACAAGTGACTATCCAAAACAACAGATGAAATAATCTGGAGCAGCATGCTGAGTAAGAAAAGAGCATCACAAGCTTCCTTGAGGAAGTTAAACCACAGAGGGTTTCCCAGCAGTGCTTTCAAGTCTTCTCCAACACAGAGATGCTTAACATGGATACCATGGAAAGAGGCCAACACTGCTGTGGGTTTGTGCCACCCTGCCAATGTCTGCCATGGTTGCTGAAGCTGGCACATCAAACAAGCATTGGCTTCAATACCTGCATGGGGTTTATTCAAAATGAGTATTTTTATACATCACTTCTTTCCCTGGAGGTAAGTATCATCTCTGATAATCCCAGCACATGTGTGAGCCTTGGAGGAAGTGATGAATATAGTCATTTGAGTTACTCAGCCTTTTACTGAAGGAGCTTTATGGCATGTCTGTACTACTGGGTACAGAGACGCCCAAAAAGGTACTGAGCAAGCTGGAAAGAAGCAGGATGCTCATATGCAGGCCACACTATCCTCCAGATCTGCCCATGAGCTAAAGCAAGGTTGTCTCTACCTGGCTGTGCTGTGCCAATGTGCTGGTTTACTGAGGAGTGTCTCAACAGCACAGTTCACTTCCTACTATGGGAAAGCTCACATACTTACAACTGTTTCCATCAAAAAAAGCTGTGAAGCACCAGGAAAACACAAAAAGCTTCTCCACCTCCCAGCTGGGGACACATCTCAGTGTGTTTAATTCCAGGCTGGCATCAGCAAGAGTTCCTTCAAGTGATGCAACTGTTGCTGATTTAAGTATCCAGTTCAGGACTGAGGCACTTGATCACGAGGCACTTGGAAATCCAAGTCCTTAACTTCCAAAATACAGCATCAAAGTAAAATAAGAAAAGCAGTTGAGAGAACACCAAAGATGACTTCCATGCGCAGGGACTGCAAATTCCAAGCTAGGATGAGAAGTAGCAGGACTTAGGAATTCATCAATGACATTAAGAGAGAAACAGAGGAATGGAGCCATAAGTCATTTCAAACCAGCAACATCCCCAAGCACACACACAGAGGAAAAGCAGTGAGAGCTGCTGATGTGTTCTGGTCAGAGACACCTCGATCTTTGAATCCACTTTTGAATCCACTGACAGAGAGCAGCAAACTTACCCATCCTCTGGCCTGTTTCTCTCATATACCTCAAGCAATCATAGTCCAGCCATACTGAATTAATCCTCCAAATACAGACACATACATACACATGCACACATCAGCTCCTTCCCCTCACCCCAATAAAATCTACTTCACTCTGCAACCATAATAAGATGCTGATTAATCTCCTGATTTGATTTAAATGTATCTTAGCTGCACCAATCTCCTCCCTCTAGATCTTCAGAGCAGCCCTCAGTCCTTCAAATAAGGCTGGGGATGCAATCACTTCCTTCTCCTTTAGTATATGCAGATAGGACAATTATCCAGACATCCATCAGAGCAGCTTGCAACAGCAAGAAACTCATTTGAAGCCAGTTTAATGCACACACTGGCTGAATACACGAATCTGATGTGATAAACTTGCTGAAGACTATTACAGTTCTCAGTGCAACGCTCAGCAGAGCAAGAGAAACATCTGAGAGAGCAGGAGGAAGATTTGCTCATCCTGGTCTGTACTCATGGGCTGACACTCCTCCTTTCACAGCAGATGCTACACCAGAACCTGGATGGGTTTTGAAAGACTATCAGTAGCTTTTTACCAACGTAAAGCACATCTTATCACTGACACGTAGGAATGGTACAAGAATCCAGTTGTATGTGGGCAGAAATGTGCCACAGAACCACCTCGCTCATAGAATGGTTTGGGTTGGAAGGGAGCTTAAAGTTCCTCCAGTTCCAACCCCCTGCCACGGGCAGGGACACCTTCCACTAGAGCAGGTTGCTCCAAGCCGTGTCCAACCTGGCCTTGAACACTGCCAGGGATGGGGCAGCCACAGCTTCTCTGGGAAAAGTCTGTGCCAGCGCCTCAGCACCCTCACAGGGAACAACTTCTGCCTTGTATCCAACCTGAACTTCCCCTGTTTCAGTTTGAACCCATCACCCCTTGTCCTATCACTCCAGTCCCTGATGAAGAGTCCCTCAACTCATCAAAACATGAAGAGGGATGAAGGAATCTGTAAAAAGCAAAATTCTGCCTTCAGAGTTTGCGGGATTGAAAAGACAAGACAAAGATGTCAAATGCTTTCAAGCAGGAAAACACTAGGAATAAGTGTATAAGAGCAACTACGTCTTCCTTACAAGTTGGTTTTTACAAGTCTTGTAAAACATGATGCAATGTGCAGTAGATAAAGTATCAAACTGACACCCTGCAGGTCAACCAATCCATCCTAAACCAGGCGTTGCAGGCAATCTCTGGTCCATGAAATTCCGATGGGTCACATAAACTGACTTCCCTTGTTTGCAGCTCCTAAACTGCAATAAAGGGATGCCATAAATAAATTGGCTGCTTTCCCACCGCCTCTTTTTTGCAAGTCTGGAGCTGTCACAGGGCTGTGAAATGATGGAAAACCATCACTTTGGGCAAAAAAATGAAGAAGTCCTTCCGGCAATGAAACTAAAACTGAAGTTTATGACTGACCCAAGGGCTATTTCTTCCAAGACAATATCTGCCAGGCCTCACAAAGACTACAGACCCTAATATTTCCGCTCTTGGCCATATGTAGCATTCTCAGGTAAAAATAAAGTTGTTAGCAAGTCTGCAATAGCAGTTGGCACTTACTTATGGCAGTCTGTCCTAACATCTTGAGACTTTCTTTAATAAGAAAAGAAAGAGAACGTTTCAAACCAGCAAAACACGCTTAAGATGGAAGGGCAAAAATAGGAATCCAAGGCAACGTTGTAAATACTTCTGCTAATAGACAACAGAAACGTTGGCAAAGTTTGTGGTTCATAAGCTGAGGGATCATCCGGGGGTCCCGAACACTTTAAACATTCAGTGTGACCATCTGTCATTGACACAGCATCCGAACAGAACGAGCAATTACTGAAGCCCTTCTCAGACAGAATCTGTCAACCGCATCCAGGGTGGCTGCCAAGAGAAATCAAGTTGAGGAGTAGGAAAGCAGATTGCCCCTATGGGAAATGGGGCTGCTCCACCTGAGGAGGTGAGTGGCGGCTGGGAAGCAACCAACAACCCAAAATCATAGTTTGGACAGGGCTTGGAGCAACCTGCTCTAGTGGAAGGTGTCCCTGCCCGTGGCAGGGGCTTGGAACTGGATGAGCTTTAAGGTCCATTCCAGCCCAAACCAGTCTGGGATTCTAGGCACAAAATACACACTGTCATCAACTACATCCCATCCCAATCACCAATAAAGAACTTGCTAAATATCCACGTCCTCATTAATTATTTGTTGTAACATTGCATCTTGCTCTGAAGACACTACCAGCACTGCTGTGAAGGACCAGAAGAGGTGCTGTAAGAAGCTGATGTTACTGTGAAGCCTGTGAGCTAAAGTTTGGGGGAACAAAGGATCCAAAACTGAAATTAAGTGACTAAGTTTCTTAAAACATACATTTGAACCAAGTCCCTTAAAAATACATTTAATGGACTTCATAGTTATCATAGAAGTATACTGTGATAAAGGAAACCACCAAGGTGGAGAAGGTGGAAATTGGTAACGTGACTGTGCAGTGGTTAATGAATTAAAGGAGAACGAATAATGACTTAGGCTGGAAGATGAAAATCTGGACTGCAAAAAGCTTACCAACCACAGTCCTTAAGGACAAGCTAAGGCGATATTCCTACTTACGCTTTAATCACAACTGCACAAAAGTTAATGTGCAAAAACCAGACGGTGATGAAAGCAGAGATGGAAGTTATTACCAACACACAGGAGAATGGGATACTCCACACCTGGACCACTGGAGAAATGGAATACAATTTGATACTGAGTATTTCAATGCATTCGGGTGCTCATAAGTTTTGCCATGAGGGACAGACTGCATGGCTTGCAGTTTCAAAAGACAAATTCAAGTATATCCCTTAATCACAGGAGGACCTGGGGCCACCCAGAGGATGCAGCCATCAAAGCAAACATGATCCAAGATAGAGCAGGTGGACTATTTCCAGTAAGGTCAGGAAGGGGAATACTATGAATATTTAAGGAACTAGTGAGACACCATCTGGAATAGCAATTCAAAATGAGAAGAGATCAGAACAGAGATGGAAAGGCTGTTCAGATGAACAATCGGCACATCTTACAAGCAAAAACATGATAGTTTGCTTAATTAAATATAAGTATCAGGGATGTAACACAAGGAAAGAGATTTAGAGACAGTATTAAACCAGGAAATGTAATTTGACCATGATAAAGTCCAGATGGGATATCAAAGTAACATCCATAAATGACAAAGCAGTGAAGTTCTGGACTGCTTCTCAGTAGGAGGACAAAGAAAAACTGACTCTTGATAAATGTGTTCCTCTACTTGTGTGGTTCATTGACTGCAATGACTGGAAGAGGACTGGAAAACTCAAATAGCTTCTCCAATTCTGTCTTCTATTTAGAGGTGATTAATGGAAACACTAAATAGTCTCTATTCAGCATCACTCCTGCAGAACTTCAAGCTAATGCTCTTTGGCAACTATTATATGTCAGCTCTAAACATCAACTACCCAAGTATTGTCAGGAGCTGAGCAAATACTACATGAGAAATGATGTTTTTAGTTAAGTAATTAAAAACTATAGCATCAATAACTAGGAGTTTAGATGCTGATGAGAACATTCATGTGCTCGTCCCTGCATAACGACAAAAACATGTGTGATCCCACTGGAGTTTACAAAGGAAATACAATTCAAGGCAAGAACAGATGGGTGCAGAGTAGAAAGGATGAATGTAGTAACTCAACTGCTTAGCATGATAGTTGGGGGGCTCAGAACAACACAGATCTTGCCATTTCCAACGACTTTCTTTATGGCACCTGATACATCATGTAAATTGGCTCATTTATTACAGAATCGACTCGAAAACAACTTTCAAATTCTTCTTTTTTCCCCTCCAAAGAGACTTGCATTTTCTCCCTGCTAATCTGCCTTATGGAACTTGGATTTTAACTGCAAAGTACATCAGTAAATTGGCATCTCCTACTGCGAGAGATAAGAGCTTCAATCACTGCATGGAGACGCTGAAACAGTGACAGGTATTTCTGAGAGCTCTATGGAAAATTCCTTTAGAAATGGTATTTATTTGGCTAAAATACCTGAGCAGTGCAGCACTTGGGTAATCGAGGTGTTTGCAAAGAGCTACAGCTCTTTAGATAAAGGGTGCTACTATTAGTATCATCTGGAGAAGTAGTTTCCACATTCATGTCAAAGGCATTTGTCCCCAGTGAGGTCTAATTTCACGGCATTTGGGCTTATTTTGATATCTTTAGTCTGGAGCTATCCAGGAGCACAAGGCACACGTGAAAAACACATTAGGTTGGGAGCAAGTCTCCAAAGCAACAGCAAATCTAATGCCATTAAGTGCATTTGCACAGACCTGTTGACAATGGGACTAATAGTTTATCAGAAGAAAGCCCAGCACAGCTAGGGGAATAATTTCCTCTCCTTTGTGTGCAATCATCTGCCTGTTGTCATCGGGGTATTTAGAGCCGTGCTCTGCAAAGCAGCTTCCACCAGATTGTGTTTCTCCTACCACAGGCTCAGCATTTCAATGCTGAAAGAGTTAACAAGTCTTCACCAAATAATATCTCTGCAGGTGTCAACTCCTTGGAAGCAGATAGGTCCAAAGGGCAGAGGCATCGTTATAATGAGAGAAAGATTAAGAGGGGGAGAGAAAAGGAGCCAGCATGAGGTGTAAGAAGTGCTTTGATGAATGATATAGCCCAGCATTAATGAGATCTGGTAATTTCACATCTCCAGAAAGCTCTGGTCGTTTGGATTACGAGGATCAGCATTTTGTTTGACTGGAACAGAGAGAAGTTTAGGACAAAAGCCGGCTCATCAAGGAATCTGTCTTCTCCTTTGAGTTAACACAGCCGCGATCTGCAGCATTTCTCATCCCTGCCAGTACCCAGCATTTGTTTAGTTGCTCTTTTCAAAACACACTGGCTGCTGGTACTGCTGCCCTCAGCAGACCAGGCACACGTGAGCTAATACCTGTCCAAGCACATTCTGCCTCTTTTAAAAGGAAAAGGAAAAGAGGCAGAATCTTTCATGCCTGGAGAACTGTGTCCCTCAGCACATTCCCCATCCGCCAAAATCCGCAGCCTTTTGCACATCACCACAAGCTCCTCTCTTCCTAAACTCTTTCAATCCTCAACCATTTCAAGCTACAAGGGGTAAGAGCTCAATGTCAGGTTTTTTCCTCTCTCAAATCTTGGTGCAATTTCATTTTCAGATCCATAGCTTCCTCCAGTAGAACCTGCACTGTAAACCTGCACCAGAGCAGATGTGACCCACTGAGGGTCTAGCTGTAGAGATCCACAGGGAAGCTGTGGCTGCCCCATCCCTGGCAGTGTTCAAGGTCAGGTTGGACACAGGGGCTTGGAGCAACCTGCTCTAGTGGAAGGTGTCCCTGCCCGTGGCAGGGGGCTGGAACTGGAGGAGCTTTAAGGTCCCTTCAACCCCAAACCATTGCATGAAATACAAATGTAAAGGTTTGTAAGTGTTGTTGTGACAAAGCTTTTGCTGTTTTTTCAGTAGCAAACCCAACATATATGGATATAAAGTGATTTGTGTGATAAACTACCTCCAGATACCCTGATGTGTTTTTAGGTTCTTAAAAAAACCTGCAGAACTTGGATGGAATCCCGGAATTCAACCAAAGACTTATCCCTGCCATGGTTAGGAAAACTATGTCACCTAATGGCCAGAAAGGCTGAATTTGGGAAAACATGGACTTTGACCCAAACAAGATGAAATCCCATCCCTCAGGCTGCACCCCCAGACTCTTGTCAGTGGTGCCCAGTGACAGGACGAGGAGCAATGGCCATAAACTACAACACAACGAGTTTGACCTCAACATGAGGAAGAACTTCTTTCCATGGAGGGTGGCAGAGCCCTGGCACAGGCTGCCCAGGGGCGTTGTAGGAGACATTCCAAACCCCCCTGGACACGTTCCTGTGTGACCTGCTCAGGGTGGCCCTGCCTTGGCAGGGGTTTGGACTGGATGATCTCCAGAGGTCCCTTCCAACCCAACCCATTCTGTGAAATACCAGGTGCCACAGAGCAGGGCAGAGCCCCTGTGACATCTCGGAGGGCATCCTTGGAGTATCTATTCCAGGCTCTGTGAAAGGTCTCATGTTCAGGTCCTGCAATTCCCTTTTATGCCTCTTCTCACCAGAAAGAAATCTATCAGCCATGCCAATACACAACAAATTAGTCTGATCAATTTGTAAGCCCCTATCTTCTATTTCCAGTCTTTTTCTTCCCATTTTCTCTCCATTCAAGAAAGCACTGAGCTGATGCTCTGTGTCCTGGAGCAGCTCACGCACTTTCAGTGAAGTAACACTACAACACTTAGTATTAAACCACAAGTAACCATGAAAAAACCCAACCCTAAGCCATACCTTGATGCTTTTTTCCTGCCCTAACTCACTTCAAACCCAAGATTCATTCTGAATGATCCACCTCGATATGAATTTCAATCACCTTGAACAAATCTGGGTGTTTTGATTGACACGAAGCCTCCTGAGATGGTTTTGCTCCCGCACCAGCACCATCCCTCCTCATAAATATTTAGAGATAATTCTCACTTTTTAACCAATTTCAAATATTCATATTTATTTGAGCTGAAGCTGCTCCACACCTTTACAAATAGCTTCAACTGATGCTTTGCTTAACACGTTTGTTTTGCCACAGCACATGGATAATGATACTCATTGCTGAGGAACAACATGGAATAGGAGTCCTCCATACCACCAGTCACCTAACAGGGCTTTGCTCCTACACTGTGCAGCTGACAGACAAACACAGCATTTTAACAAATGTTAAAATAGAGCAATAGCAAATACCACCAAAAATCAAATTAATCAAAATAATTCCTTAATTTAACGTGTTTTCCCCTTTCTCACAAGTTTTGAGCATTCTAAAGTGATGATTGTTGCTGTAGCAATTGTTCCAACCCAAATCCAAGACAACAGGATTATTATAAAAGCATTAAGCTGGTTTCTTTCCCCCCCTGCCTGGCTCAGCTCCCACCCCACATTTCCCACTTCTCAATTTGGTCCTTTCAGAGTTTAGCTGCATTTCAGACATCTACAACATCTGATCCCCTGCTCTGGGGTGATGGATGCCCCATCCCTGGAGACATTCGGGCCAGGCTGGATGTGGATCTGGGCAACCTGGTCTAGTCGAAGATGTCCCTGCTCATTGCAGGGGGTTGGAACTCTCCATCTTCTCCTGATCTTGGAAGCATTCATGGGTTGGTCTCATGCTCGAATACCATCTATGTATATTAAACCACATTTAGAGCCTTTCTTCTCCAGGCTGCTCTTCTGCATCATTTTTATTCCCTTGATTGCATCCCATAGTCATTCCTCTCTTTCCTTTCCAATTTATTTCACAAGCCTGTGCTTCACCATTAACTACTTTTGCAACAGCCATCTCTGACTTTTCCTTGCTCTATTATCCCCTTAAAAGAAATGCATGGGCCATAAAAAGGCCAAAAGTCAATTAAATCTCAACTTCTTCTTTCGTTTTCCTCCCTTTTAAAAACATTCCTTTTGTTTTCATCTAACCAGTGTGCCATGCTTCAAAGATGTCCATATCTGATGGACCATTCTGGCCTCTTAATTAGATGTTACCCCAGTTATCCTGCAACCAACACTGGCTGCAACTAACCTAAATACCCCCAAATTAAGCATGAACCTCCATGGAACGGGGGGATTTCTTAGGAGATCATAATAACCAGCAACCACAGCGACCCAGCTGCTGGAGGGGTCGCTTAAGCCCCACCTCAGTGAGTATCTACCACTTAGACCCACGTCTTCCCGCACGCTGGATTTACTAATCCAACACCTTCAAACCGCTTCCTCCACTGAAGTAACGCCAGCTCCCCCTCGCTTTAGGTTTATCCACTCCAGCCTGTATCATCACCCGCCGCTTCCAAAGAAAAAGGCCCAGCTGTTCTCCATCCCTCCCACAAACAGCTTAATCCTTCCTGGCACAAGAACAAGCTGGTAGTAAAACTGGTCATTAACAAGTTGCAGCTTCTCCCCGTCGGGAGCAGTGAGGAGCCGCGTTCCCCTTCCAATTGAACAGGGAGGTCAAACAGCTCAGCCACCACCACCACAGGGCTTGAATGGAATGATTTCCCACCTAAGAAACATGCTGGAGCTGGATTTGGTGGCAAAGGCAGCCCTCCAAATCCTGCAGTGGGAACTGGGAATATCCATCTCCAGGAGAGAAGCCAGCTAACGGTATAAAATAATACATTCCAGCCTCTAAAACACACTGAAGTTTGTTTTCAGTTTGTGACAGTAAATGTTTTGGCAAAACAATGCCACAACTTTGCCAGATGTTCCATCAAATGTTATTTAGGCTTTTTAGGCACTGTTTTATAAGTATTAAATGCAAACACATATTTGGCTTAGTGTCTGCACAGCTTTTCTCTCCACCCATCCCCTCTAAAACATCATTTCTCATAATTATAGGTGCTTCTGGCTACGTTTTCTAATTCAGGTTTTGCAAAATCCAGGAGAGAATATATGATTTTAACAATATTAATACATGTTAATGTATCCAGCTCTTTTCTAATACAAACTGCATCTTTGTATTAGGATGAAAAAAAAAGGATGAAATCTGAATCTGCGGAGCCAGTTTTAATGTTCTAAATTCAATAAATGGTCAAAAGAAATGGTTGGTTAATCAGCAGGCAGGAAAAATGACCAATGGCTCTGGGAAGAAAATAACAGTAAATAATAATCATAAAAGCAGAGAATGGTTTGTGTTGGAAGGGACCTTAAAGCTCATCCAGCTCCAACCCCCTGCCACGGGCAGGGACACCTTCCACTAGAGCAGGTTGCTCCAAGCCCCTGTGTCCAACCCGGCCTTGAACACTGCCATAAATAACAAGTTTTGATATTATTATTGTTCCAGTATTTAAAGGGGGGCTACAACGAAGATGGAAACTCCCTTCGTACAAGGATTCACATGAAAAAGATGAAGGGTGATGGGCACAAGTTACTCCTGGGGAGATTCCAACAGGACACAAGAGGACAATTTTCCCATTGAGAATAACCAGCCATTGGAATAATCTCCCCAGGGAAGTGGTGGATTCCCCAGCATTGGACGCTGTTAAGCTTCAGTTGAACAGGGTGTTGAACATCTAATCTAGGTCATGGTTTGCCAAGAAAGGCTGGACCAGATATCCTTGAGGGCCCTTCCAACCCGGGATTCGATGATGATGATGATAGTAATAATGATAATAATGATGACGATAATAATAATAATAGTAATAGTAAAGTTAGGCCATCAATGTGTTTTGCACTTTGAAATCTTCAATTTAAGGCCCTAGTTGGACCCTGTATTCATCCTGTTGTAATCTAATTCTGTTCTCTCTGCCAATGGACAATATCGAGGTCATGAGAAAAGGACAACTAAAGTCATTCTTCACATTATTCCTGAGGGACTATGAGGAGAGTAAGAGTACTAAAACCCCACTGCTACATTCACATCTCAGCTGGACAAAAGAAAAATCAGCTGAAAAACAATTGTCCTTTCCCTTTTCACTATTCCAAGCTGAGTTACACTGTATAAACCACCCAAAACTGCTATTCACTCATTCAAGGAAAAAAAAAGAGGCTGAAAAGAATCTAATGATGGGAAAAACCACAATATAAATCAAACAAATCCAATAAACCAAGCTCCCAAACACCTTTCACACCCAGCCTCCATCCCTACAAGCACCTGGAACCCATTGATGCTCAGGCAGTAAGAGGTGCCTCCAAAAGGATGCTCTAGCAGATCAGCCCACTTCTCCTTTAGGGCTCTTGGATGGGGATGTGTTTGTGTTGTTATTTACTTTTGAACATGAAAAACTAACACGAACAAATGCCACCAGGAAACCAGAGGGAAAAGGAAATGAGATACTAAGTAAAAGGAGGAAAAAAATGCCCCCAAGCTCCAATCAGAGCCAGCTGTAGGCCAATTAAACTCAACAGTTTACAGATGTTCACAGGAGAATACTCATTCACAATTGAACTAAATTGATCCACTTTCTTCCCAACTCTTGGGACTTGGCGCACAAAGCTTCCTTTTCTTTAGGGCTCTCCAAATAAAGTTTATAACCCCTTTTACTCTAATGTATGCCAGCAAAACACTCTATGGAGAAGAGGAGCTCAAACTTCATGGTTAACCCTTCCCTGCCAGCACCTCTGTGGCTCCTATTCTGCTGTTTCAGGTCAGAGTTTTGGGAAGTTCAGCTGCAGCTCCAGAAATCACTTCTTTTTTGGTCACATCAGTCTCAGCCATGATCTCTCCCAGCAGAACACTAATGATTCTTTCTATTATTAAATTTAATTAGGAAGGTATTTCATTAGGCCACGGGGGGCCAGCAAGGAAAAGAGTAAAAGAAAAAAGAGGGATGAGTCAAGGAATTTGAGTTTAACCCCCCTATTAAGAGCTGTAACCATTAATAATGGCATGCTAAGCTTTTAGTTTCCTCCAGGACTCCTTAAGTGGTTAGATCAGTGTGAGAGTGGAGGTGCAGCATAACCTGCACTATCTGAACTATGATGTATAAATACAGTTATTCTCCTGCTATAACTGACTTACCCACGATTATCCCACTTTAACCCAGAACTTGGGTTTAGGGGTTTTCTTTCTCCCACATAAAACTCTTGTACAGAAATGCTGCAAATGCAACCAATGCTTTTGTTCATGTAAGAAGGAGTCAGCATTAATGAGGGTGCTGAGGTGCTGGCACAGGGTGCCCAGAGAAGCTGTGGCTGCCCCATCCCTGGCAGTGTTCAAGGCCAGGTTGGACACAGGGGCTTGGAGGAACCTGCTCTAGTGGAAGGTGTCCCTGCCCGTGGCAGGGGGGTGGAACTGGAGGAGCTTTAAGGTCCCTTCCAAACCAGACTGTGGGTCTATGAAACTATGGCTCAGGATACTTGAGTGGTTTCTCTCAAAGGCCAGTAGACAAGGCAGATGCAAAAGGTCAACAACTGCCAACACCATGTGTATTCCAGCCAACAACATTAGGACTTAAATACCAAAGTAGTCTACATTCATCTTGCTTTAAGTCATATTGTCTAATGAGAGCTGTCAAGTCAAAGCTGATGCTCCTTAAAACTGAGAATACTCCCCATGCTGCCTGATGTTTTCCATGGCCAAAGCTTTTTGCTGCTCTTATAAATCCACGTAGACTTGTCCTCCTCCAGCCTGAACAAACATTAGACCAGTGAGCGCCTGATGCTCTCACCTCAGAGAAAACAGCACAGCTGCTTCTCCACAGCTACTCCTGTGAGACCTCTTCTTGATGGCACATGGAAAGACGGTAGATGAACTAAAAACCTACACACAGAGACAACGTGGAGGTGGCAGAACTCCTTGGAGGACCAAGGTCATGCCTAAACCATGTTAAACAAGTAACCATTGCTCACATTAACAGCCAGCAAGACACAAAATCTAGTTTAATGTTTCTCCCCAGAGCTAATCAACCTCAGTATCACACTGTGCTAATTTGCCCAACTTCTGTCTTACCTATGCCCCTACCTAAGCTCTGCTCAGAGCAAAAGGTAATCTCATGGTTGTCTATCAAATACTCTCCTGATGTACATTAAAGGGTTCTGCAGAAGAGCCAGAAGTCCCTGTCCTTTGAGGAACACCAACACACTGTCCATGCTCAGCAGCCTCAGGGATAATCATATGTTCAGTCTCTTGAAACCAAGACAGGATTCTCAAGAAGAGTTAATTTTTACATGCAAATACAGGCTAGGGAGGAATGACAGCTCTGGGCTGGGAGAAAGAAGTGTGTATGAAGGACTCAATTCTGACTTGAGAAAAATGAATTTCCACCATTTTCAGACACAAACAACATTTCTGCTTGCTTTGAGTACAGTGGAGGATGTTGTACACATAAAAAATCAAGCCCTAACTCTAGAATAAAGATGCCTTGTAGTAACTAAATGCTATTTCCACTTCCAGTTCTAATAAATGCTTGAGGATCAACACTTAGTGAGACAGATGCATTTCCTTTGTCCCCTCAGCTTCCCAAACTGTTATATCCATAAATCTCCATACGTTCCCTACAACACTTACCCAGGAGACACCATCAAACATGGGAGGTTTGAAGCTCTGTGTCTCATCCCTGGCCAGTGGCTTCTGTTCACTACAGTGGCCAAATTTGCCTCCCTTTTCCCTCAGTGTTTTTCTCCTCTGTGCAGCTGCTCCTGGTCACAATTCTTTCCCCCCCTCCCAGGTACTGCATATGTCTTTGCATCTCCTGCTTCTTTCAGATTTGGCTGATATCAATCACATCAGTGGGGAGGGACAGCCAGAACAATCATAAAAGACTCATTTCCTTCACGATAGGACTCATTTCCTAGAAAATCAAGCTAAACCCGTAATATAGCTGCTATCAACTGGATTCAAAATCTACATTCATCTCTTGGTAAGATAACATTCATTCCACTCACTTCCAAAAAGACAAGGCTATTTTTTCCCAAATCAGGAGGATATTGAAGAAATGATCATTGATATACTGGTGAAAGCACAGCCACGACCCAGATATCAATTTCTCCCTCTTATCAGTCATCTTTCCTGTAGCAGAAAACCATCATTTCAGCAACACTCTGAGAGGGATGAGCACTGCAGGAAGGGAACACAGTAAACTCTGTGTTTATGAAACAAGAGCATTCAAGAATACAAAATAATACAGGAAATAGATTGTATTCCCTCAAGTCCCACTCCAAAGGAATGTTCCTCTGGTTCTTTGCAGGAGGGATTCAAGTTGTATCACTTCATGCTTTTCTAGATATTTGCACCCTGAAGAGACAAGGATTATTTGGAACAGAAAGTCAAGGAGAGAAGGAAACCAACCACACAAACTAATTTGTGCTGCTGGGAGAAGCGTTGCCCCTCAACTACTCCTTCATTTCATAAATACTGAAGATGTGTAAAATTGAGCATCAATATGAAACAAATTAATAGTGGTAAAAATTCCCCCATGCTACAATTTACATGATGTAAAACTTCATTAGAGCTTTACAGCTTTATAGTATATAGATAAAAGAGTATTTTCTCCCCCTTTCAGAGCCCCAGTAAGTGTGTCCACCAGTGCACCACTGCACAACAGAGAAAACAAACTAACAGTGCAATTAATCTTACTTACCTCCTCCCAAATCCTTAGTGATTTAAGATGTCAGATGCATAAGTCACTCAAAACCTCAAGGGACCTTCCACAACTCTTCTACAGCAACATGCGGGCAAGGGGGAGGCTTTTATCACTGATGTCTCTGTTGATGTCTAAGGCTCATAAAACAATCAAAATCCATTAATCTCAGAGCAACGTTGTCCTGTAAGTCAAGCTTCTCAGCTGCTTTAAGTTTTAACTTGCTCTGCTTTAGTTTCCTCCACTTCTTCCTCCCTCCTTTTTATTCATAGAACCATAGAATTGTTTAGCTCAGAACAGACCTTTAAGGTCCAGCCCTCACCCCAGCACTGCCAAGGCCACCACTAACCCACGGCACTGAGGCCTCAGCTACACAGTGTGTGAACACTTGCAGGGCCGGTGACTCCAGCCCTGCCCTGGGCAGCCTGTTCCAATGCCTGAGCACCCTCTGGGGAAGGAATTGTTCCTCAGCTCCATCTAAACCTGCCCTGGGGCAGCTTGAGGCCGTTTCCTCTTGTCCCATCCCTTGTTCCTTGGGAGCAGAGACCAGCCCCCTCCTGGCTCCAGCCTCCTGTCAGGCAGTTGCAGAGAGCGAGAAGGTCCCCCCTGAGCCTTCTCTTCTCCAGACTAAACCCCCCAGGTCCCTCAGCCGTTCCTCATCACACTTGTGCTCCAGGCCCTGCACCAGCTCCGGTGCCCTTCTCTGGCCCCGCTCCAGCACCTCAATGTCTCTCTTGCAGTGAGGGGCCCAGAACTGACACAGGATTCGAGGTGCAGCCTCACCAGTGCCCAGCACAGGGGGACAGTCACTGCCCTGGCCCTGCTGCCACACTGGTGCTGCGACAGGCCAGGATGCTGGTGGCTTCTTGGCTGCCTGGGCACAAACTGCTCATGCTCAGCTCCATCAATAAGCACCCCCAGGTCCTTTTCCATGAGCAGTTTCCAGCCACTCTTCCCTAAGCCTGGAGCATTGCATGGGGCTGTTGTGACCCCAGTGCAGGACACGTCGCTGAGTCTTGTTGAACCTCATACGACTGGACTTGCCCATTGATCCAGCCTGTCCAGATCCCTCTGCCGAGCCTTCTTATCCTCCAGCAGATCAACACTGCCACCCAACTTGGTGTTGTCTGCAAACTTACACTGGCTTAAAGCTCAGATTCTACAAATGAGAGACCTTAGAGGGTCTCCTAAAGATGCATGTAGCTAAAGACAGTACCTCCCTCACCTTGGTTTAATGGTGAAATACTACAATAAATAACACAAACTAATGGGAAAAAGAGTGGGTCTTGTACAAGGTGGAGTAACTTGTGCACACTCTGGAGAGGTTCTGCACATGCTGTAACATCAGTGATTTTACATAAGTTTCCATTCCAACAGACCTGGAGTGAATTCCCTCTCCTCCCAAACGATGCACACCAAGGGTGCACCCATGAGGGGTATATGAAGACGATCAACTCTGTGTTTGATGAAGTTTAACTGAAATGGAATAATCCATTTATTGCTACAGACACCTGCAGCAAGAGTTTGTCTTCATTTCTGTAACACACACTTGTGAATCTACAGTAAATTTAAATGTCTGAATAAATCTCTTAGACATGTCAGATGACAAGAGTCCCGTTAGGGCTAATGTAAGAAAGATTAGTATAGACTAGAGCAGATTTTCTTTTTGCTACAAGCTGTTTAAGTTAATTGCTATAAACATGAAGATTAAGAAGAAAAATAGATTTCTACATTATTTCCCTTATAGCACTCACAAACCTTGATCCCACCAACAATTAGACATACGGACCTGTCATTAGTCTAAATGACTTCCATACATTTAGTGACATTTTTACAGTATGTGGACATATGGAAGAATTAGGAGATGAAAATTTGTCAGCATTTTTAATACAAACTCGTGTTGGAGAAAAGGAGGGAGAAAAAACCCTGAGAGTTTTGATTCTCACACACAGCTAATACTGAGATTAAAGAAGTCATCAGCCCTTCTGCAACCCAGCGCTGTTTCATTCAGCCTCCAGCTATCCTATTCCTCTTTAAGGCTACTTTTAAGCTCAGCATCAACCCAGGATTCTCTGATGCCAGTTTAATGTGGTACCTCCAGACAGACACTGAGATTATTCTACCTGTGTATCTTTCCATGATATATCACTAGCTTTATTCCCTCTTTTCCCTGTGTAACTTCAATACCCAAACAGAATGATCACTGTAGATCATGCTCAGATGGAGCTGAGAATGATCTACAATAGATGTAGAACATCTATTTCTTTATGGTTGCTAAAACCACACAGAGTAAAAGAAAGCCCAGAGTATAACCAGAGGAAAGACCTACTCAATGATTGCTACTAAGGAAAATGCAGTTGCAGCAACTTCATCATACATAACACATCTTCCTCTTCAGAGGCAGGGCGCAGAAGGAGAAAACTCCTTTGGATGTCAGAAGAATTAGCTCCAAACACATATGGAAATTCCATTTAGGATAAGAATCAGTGACAGGAAACAGCCAGGAGGGACTATTTGTACTGAAATACAAGCCATTAACTTGAGCCAAGCTAACAGCAAATGACTGCACCGGCAACGGCTGGCTGCAGATAATTAGTTTAGAACCTATTTTAACATGAATATTTTATCATGCAGCACAAAACTCGTTATGGAGAAGAATGAAGAGAGCCAGGACGTCTGGAAGCACTGGAGAGGTGATCTGTCAGGTCCCTGTAAAGAGCCTTCCTGGAGAAGAGAAGTTTAGTGATGCAGCGAGACTGGATTTCATTAAAGCTACAACAATCCACTAAGAACATACGTGGTGGCACGCTCAGGAGCGCAGGCAGCTGACTGGGTTTTAATGACTTAACTATGTGCTGCTGTACACACACGCTGAGCAGCGCTTAGAGAATCACCCCAGCCAGTACCTCCCCGGGAGACACAGAGCTCGTTTTCATCATGAGCAGCTAAAATATTCTGTACATTCTTCCTGGGAAATATAATAACCTGCTGCTTTTCTGCAGTGGAGCTACATGGCCTGAAGGCTGGATGGGTGCATTAAAAACCTCAGAGCAGCTTCCAGTGTCTGAAGAGGGCCTACAGGGATGCTGGAGAGGGACTCTTCATCAGGGACTGGAGCGATAGGGCAAGGGGTGATGGGTTCAAACTGAAACAGGGGAAGGTCAGGTTGGACATAAGGAAGAGTTCTTCGCTGTGAGGGTGCTGAGGCGCTGGCACAGGGTGCCCAGAGAAGCTGTGGCTGCCCCATCCCTGGCAGTGTTCAAGGCCAGGTTGGACACAGGGGCTTGGAGCAACCTGCTCTAGTGGAAGGTGTCCCTGCCCGTGGCAGGGGGTTGGAACTGGAGGAGCTTTAAGGTCCCTTCCAACCCAAACCATTATATGATTCTATGATTAAAAGACACTGGACAGACATGAGAATTACAGTTGGTTAATGCAGCTGTTCACATCTACCCTGTTTAGTTGGGTAACCTGTTCTTGCCCACAGGAGACCTCAGCTGCTTGGATCAAGGAAAGCTCCCATTTAAAAATCCCTACCAAAACATCAACCAAAGCTTTACAATGATCACAGCTCACTCCGAGGACTTGGAAAAGTCCTGCTCCCAACCACAGCGAGCCTTGGAGCATCACTCAAAACAACCAAGATCATCCAAGTGCACAACCACTTTAACAGCAGCTGATGAAATTCTTTCTGGCTATGAGTGTGGAAAGGGAAATATGACAAGAGTACCTAAGGCCTCTTAAAATCCTTTCCATCAAGGCAGCACATTGCTTCTCCCTAAGGTATGGATAAAATTACAAACAATTTTGGGCAGGATCTGACATTGAATGAGTAGATGTGTAGTTAAAATGTGAGTGATGAACACAGGATCTTTGCAAAGCTGGATGGTACCATTACCACCATTTAGAGCAATAGGCCTAAACCCAGAAAATTGCTGTGCCATCCCTGTAACATTACAAGAACAATCTGTAGGCATGAGAAAAGGAAGCTATGGAAAGCAGCAGGAGCATGTTTGTAAGAGAATACAAAGAAAACAGAGGAGATATCTGCAAGTGTTCCTATCTAAAGCAGATCTAGGAGCACTAGTTGACTGAAGGAAAGTAGCCCCACATTGTATCCTTTGACTCTGGCCTTTAAAAATTAGGGGTCACACTAGCCAAAACTGCACACTGTGCATCTGCTTCTTACACCACTGGCAGGCTATGTATAAGCTAGGGAGACCCCAGAGAATGAGGAAGTTCCCAAATGCAGAGGGAATCCAGCCTGCAGAGAGAATCCAGCCTGCGGAAGGAATCCAGCCTGCAGAAGGAATCCAGCCTGCAGAGGGAATCCAGCCTGCGGAAGGAACCCAGCCTGCAGAAGGAACCCAGCCTGCAGACAGAATCCAGCCTGCAGACGGAATCCAGCCTGCAGAGGGAACCCAGCCTGCAGAGGGAATCCAGCCTGCAGAAGGAACCCAGCCTGCAGAAGGAATCCAGCCTGCAGAGGGAACCCAGCCTGCAGAGGGAATCCAGCCTGCAGAAGGAATCCAGCCTGCAGAGGGAATCCAGCCTGCAGAGGGAATCCAGCCTGCAGAAGGAATCCAGCCTGCAGAGGGAATCCAGCCTGCAGAAGGAACCCAGCCTGCAGAGGGAATCCAGCCTGCAGAAGGAACCCAGCCTGCAGAGGGAATCCAGCCTGCAGAAGGAACCCAGCCTGCAGAAGGAATCCAGCCTGCAGACGGAATCCAGCCTGCAGAGGGAATCCAGCCTGCAGAGGGAATCCAGCCTGCAGAAGGAATCCAGCCTGCAGAGGGAATCCAGCCTGCAGAGGGAACCCAGCCTGCAGAGGGAATCCATCCTACAGCCATTGCAGAAGAACATTTTATTCAACTACAGATGGTGGGTTGGCCAAAACCGTTCAAAAGGTGCCATGAACCAGCACCAGCCTCATGTATTTGCTTACTGACACCCAGGGAGGCACGTACTGACACGGGGGTGTTTTAACACTACTCCCTCTTCACTCAACACTCTGCCACTAAGAAATACTGGCAAGCCCAGTAAAACGTAACGAGGGTGTATACTTACTCCATTACCTTGCTAATGGATAAGTATTCCAACAATTAACTGTGATGCTGTTTTCAGCTCACCCAAAGCAGTGATACAACTGCTTGAAAACAAGATGTGCTAAAAAAAGCTGTTAATATACATATAGACACATATATAATTTAATATGTATGTCTGTATTTCAAAGAAACCCACTAACAGAATACAGCTATGGCAAACCATTCCGAGGATATATTTTCCTTGCTTTATAATTCAAACCTGGAAATGTTACTGGCCACATCATTATTTCTGAACCCTGAAGTCACATTTAAACCAGTTTAAAGCAGTTATTGCTTTTAAGGACAAGCAACCTGCTTTCATTCCAATCTGCTCACAGAAGCTGAATCAGAGACAAGAAAGTGTGTGGAGCCCATCTCACCCCCACTAATGAGGTGTTGGAAACACTTGTTTCTGATCACTGACATGCTCATTAAATCCATTTGTTTAATTATTTTCCTTCTTCTAGTAACTACTGTAGCAACAGGAAACTTCACTCTTTACCCTGCAACCCTATTTCACTGCTGTACTGATTCTCCTTTATCTCTTGGGCAAATTCAGCAACTGAAAATCAGCTTAACTACAGGTGGTGGAAAACCAGAGAGAGTCACCATATGGGGATCCATATGCTTTGGCACTGAATCAGCATGTGACAGAACACTGGGATGAGACTGCAGAACAACCGAGGGATGCTGCATTAACTGACCTCGAGTAGTTAAGTTTTAATCATAGAATAGAATCCCAGACTGGTTTGGGTTGAAGGGACCTTAAAGCTCATCCAGTTCCAACCTCTGCCATGGGCAGGGACACTCTTCCACTAGAGCAGGTTGCTCCATGCTCCATGAAGGCACATCTCACGCTACAGAAGGCGTTCAAAACACTCTATGAGACAGCAAGTGTAGAGGAGCCAACTTTTCCTTTTTCACTAATGTGAAAGCTCTGGAGTTGGGCAGAGAGTGACAGAGCCAAATCATGGGGGATTTTAATCTGCTGTTAGCAGTAAGCACTTACACAGTCCCTTTGCAACAATACTGCACAGATACCAGCTCCCAAACCTATGAACAGCCATTGGAAAATCACCACAACTCATGAAATGGGTCCAGCTTTGCAAGCTCCCACCTCACTCTTCTGTATCAGCCCATGACTACGCGGAAGAGTTGGCACAGCGCTTGTACAAGGAATGCACAAAGATTTGTACCTAAGTGAAATACAACACATTGAAACTCAAAATAGCAACTGAACCTGCTTGCTTGGGCTTAACACATCAATGGTTTTCAGGCATCCCGCTTTAATCCCAAATAGGCCTTTAACAGGAACCTTTTTCACAGCTAAAAAACTTCCAGACAAAGCTCAGCTTCAGATCCCCTTGCTTTTATCGCCGGTACAAGGCAGAATAAGAAAGCACCGAATGAAGCACAAGATTTATCCCCTCTAATAACCTAAATCTGATCTCCATGTTCTTTCAGAGCACTAAATGCAAAGATGACTAAAACGTGCTGCTCCAGAAAAATAAACTGGGAAGATAACAGAGCATCTTCTTTTTAAAGCCTTCAACCCAGCGGATCAATATCCTGTTGCTTAAGAAAAGGGATGTGAAAAAGGCAGGGCTTTCATTTCCATTTCAAGAACAGGGTTCAACAGCACCTACCATTCAGCTAAAGTGCTTTTTAATTTCATCCTCTGGCCAACGCGTTCAGAGAACAACAACCAAAAGGACAAAGCCAAAGTTCAAAGATTGAAGACACAAAGCAGAGCTGAGGCTCTTGTACAGACAGGACACCGAGCTGTAACCTCATTTAATTTGTTGCAAGGAGATGTACGCAGGAATTCCTGTTAATGGGAAAGAAATAAAAGAGAAATGAAACAGGCGCTTGGAAATCGTGATGCTGGAAGCAGAGGATTTAGGGAAATGGCTTTTACATTTTGGTGTTTGGTGGAAAACACTCAGATAAGGTCATCGTTTCTGCAAGAAACCCATTTAGATGCATGGTGAAAGGGTTATAGGGAATGGGGTGAAGGAAGAGAAAACAGAGACACTGGTTTGTCAGGTCACAGAGATTTAAGGAATTGCCATTGGTCCTGAAATCAATGGAATAGGTGGTATCATCTATATCCTTACCTGAGCACAGAGCTGAGTTTAGACTCAGCTCTTCCTCAAGTGCCACATTTGGGGCAATGGAATAGAAATGAGGAAGAGAAGTGGATCATAGCTGCTGACTTACCCTACCTGGCTGCTTTTAGTAGCTATATATAAAACAGCTCCTAGATTACTGATGGCTAGACTAATTTGATTCTTTCAAGGCAATACCAAAAAGAGGTCACAATCCTACTGAATCCTTTGGGAAAGGTTTCAAAGGGAATTCAGGAAATTGTGTGCTAAGCCAGGGGAGTCCCTCCTTCTGCATCCACTCACTGCCTGTCGGATCAGATATATCCAGGGATCCTCCTGCAGCAGGATCTTCCTCCTCCTCCCTCTGCTACTAACCCAGGGTAGAGGTTAATCCTGGGGAATTCAGAGCCTAGATGAACAGCAAAATGCTGGACCAAGAAAGGAGAGCACTGCAAGGTGGAATGAAGAGAGATGTCCCTTCAGTTCAAACCTCTTCCACTGTTCAGGGAAAAAGCCTACAAAGGAAGACATAGAAGGCAGGAACCTTTGTAAGGATAAACTGAATAAACTAAATACAGAGCAATCAAGCAGGAACTGTCTATAACCGCACAGTGATCCACCCTAAAAGGATGGATTTTGTACCTGACAAAGTATGGAGGCAGTTTAAACCAGAGATGCTGTGGGTTTTGTATGATCCACCACGAATTCTGGACAAGACGCTTGGATCAGGTCATATCCAAGGAAGCTGAAAGAGTCAGGTTATACAATAGAGCCTTTGGTACTGCATAAAAATGAAGGAAAACCCCTCTCTACTCTTCCTTTTATTATTCTTTAAAATTGGCTTAATGTGAAGACACTTTACACAAGGCTTACCCTGACTAATTAGGAGTATTTCTGTAATACTTCAAAAGCCCTTATATGAGGATATCATTTAGGAGGAAAGTATTCTGTTCACTTCACTTTTGTCAAGTTACCAAGCTGGGAATGGCCGAGAGGAAACAGGGATAGGTAGCATAATATGTGGGAGCTCAGAGACCAAATGAGTTTAAGAGGAGATGAGAAAAGCAAAGCATAACGAGGAGGATGGAAATCCATACCCGAGATGATACTGTTTGCAAAAAGCCTTGGGAATGTTCAGTAATAACCACAACTTCAACTCAGGAATTAAAAGCAAGTGTTTATAAAAATAAAGCTGTTCTTAAACTCACAATGTTCCCTTCAACAGTTTCCTTAGGGAGCAGAGATGTAATTGTGGATGAAGAGCTGAAATTACTCTTGTTTGTAAGTTGTGTCGTTGCTTTTCATTTCCCCTGTGTGGCGGTTGGAGGAAAAAGCTCTGCAGCAATTCACTGACAAATAAAACATCCCAAAACCTGGTGGTGTTTTTTCTACCATAGGTGGATAGCATAAGAAAAGGTAATGTTTTGTTTGCATCTATAAGCAGGATGAAGCTCACAATCAAAGAAGTGTACCAGAATGCCACTCAGATATGATTTAGGAGCAAGAAAACTTGTATAAGGATTCTAGATTCAATTAAAGCTTTAGACAAACAGGTACCAACACATTATTTACCCTCAAAGAAAAATCCTCCTTTAGTAGCAGTGATTTTCATACTACTATAACCCTTTAACACCTCACAACATGAAAGCTACACGAATGCCAAGGAAGGATTACACATTACATCTGCCTCAGGGTGATCCCTCCGTGCTCAGTTACACTTATTTTTATGCCTTCCAGACTCTATTACAGCCTTAAAACTCCTCGTCAACAGCTGATAAACCCAAACCTAAGCTGATTTTAGCACCAGACATAAACTTGATGGCTATAACCTGCCTTTATAGCTGTAGAGCTCCAGTGTGAGGTTTTCACCTGCAGATGCTGCTATGGCCATTTGGAAGATGCTCCTGAATTATAAAGTCCATCTGGTTTTGAAAGTAGCTTCTGTGATTCACCTTCACTGTGGATCTTGAGACCAAAGGCTTTCCATGCCACCAGAGACTTCAGAGGATAAAGCAGGCTCTGCCACCCTCGTATTCATTATATTCCATTTAGCCCATGTCTATCTTAAGCACCACAAGCTTTCACAAACACAAGGTTCCATCACCCCTTTTCTCATCTTCTTCCAGCTGCCCAACTCTGCTAAACCAGGGCTTCGATTCATCTGCTTTTTCAGAGGCAGGAGATGCTGAACCCTGAGAAATCCCATCCCAGGTAATACACTATTTGAATATCATTTTGAATATATCCTAAAAACAGACCCAAAAAGAGAAAAGCACAGGAGGAAACAACAGACTGAGCTTATTCCTAAAGAGTGGTTGCTTTGACAAGCGACTACGTCAGCACTGGAAGCAAGACACGAGGGTAAAGAAGCCACCAGGGCTTTCTGGTTTAAGGACTCCAATTAAATCCAGGACTCACTAATGAAGATAGCACACAGGAATTAGTTGTTTCCAACACATGTGCTCTTATATTTCATTGATTTTGGTAAGATGGAACCTGCATCTTCTCATTCCTTATTTATTTTAACGTTGTGTTTTGAGGGTATAGCTCAGAAACTCAGACCATGGATGTTGGGAAGATGACAGTGCCCTGGCAGGACCCTGGTGCCCAAAGCAAGATGTTAACCTTTAACCAGGTCTGATGACAGCTAAAGAGGATGGCAGCACCTTCTAGATGACACCATAACTGGTTAAAGGTTAACTGTAACTCTGCTCGACAGAGCAGATCTGCCACTGACAAATAACGTACGACAGGCTTTTTTCTTCACTTTAAGAAGGCTTCCGTGGTCTGTCATTAATTAAGTCTAATGCCAGGGAAGTCTGTGACAGAACTGACTCAATTATAACACTAAAGTTGGTCAAAAACTCTTGAAAAAACAATGCAAGCAGAAGCTGAGGAAAGAATTGGGGAAAGTGCCTTTGCAACTCAGCAAGGACGTGGAGCTGTTGGAGCGAGGCCAGAGGAGGCCCCGGAGCTGCTGCGAGGGCTGGAGCAGCTCTGCTCTGGAGCCAGGCTGAGAGAGCTGGGCTGGGGCAGCCTGGAGAAGAGAAGGCTCCTGAAGGGGACACCTTAGAGCAGCTCCAGTGCCTAAAGGGGCTCCAGGAAACCTGGAGAGGGGCTTTGGACAAGGGGTGTAGGGACAGGCCAAGGGGAATGGCTTTAACCTGCCAGAGGGGAGACTGAGATGAGCTCTGAGGCAGAAGCTCTTCCCTGTGAGGGTGCTGAGGCGCTGGCACAGGGTGCCCAGAGAAGCTGTGGCTGCCCCATCCCTGGCAGTGTTCAAGGCCAGGTTGGACACAGGGGCTTGGAGCAACCTGCTCTAGTGGAAGACGTCCCTGCCCGTGGCAGGGGGTTGGAACTGGAGGAGCTTTAAGGCCCCTTCCAACCCAAACCAGTCTGGGGTTCTATATAATTTTAGCATAAATATTCTTTTCTCAGTGTGGTGAACTGTAGGGGTTTACACAGGCATTTAATTAGGTGCCTGTCTACCTTCATTCCATCACTTCCAACTCCTAGTATGCTACTGGGCACCACTGCTGCTTAACTTGCACTTTGAGCTAATTACTAATAAATTAACAAAAAGCTCCTTGCAGTGGACTGGAACCTTTTGTACCAGCTGGGGAAAAGCAAATTATTCTTTATAGGACACATGATGGGCTCACAGGTAGGTAATCCTCCGAGGTCTGCAGGGCACTGGCTGACGTGCTAAACAACAGCAGTCATAACATTTCCTGATTAACACTTTCCACTTATGCTTGTCATGTACCAAAAAAATGGCACTTTTTTATTCTATACATTATAATGGCTGAGGACATTGACTGGCTGTCACAGGTGAGGGGGAATGTTTGATTTGTGCATGCAGAGAGCCATACATGACTTTAGACTAAGAAACGTAAGGCATGGGCTGTGTTTTGTGCAAGGACATGCAAGGCTGGAGGCATCAGCGCTGGGTTCCAGAGCCATCAGTTCTGCACCCACCTGAGCATCATTTCTGCTTCTGAAATCACATCCTTCCTGCTGAATTGTGGAAGCGTTTGTCCGACCTCTGAGCCCACAGAAGTAACCACAGAATCATAGAATCAACTGGGTTGGAAAAGACCTTTAAGCTCATCAAGTCCAACCGTTCCCAGCACTGCCAAGGCCACCACTAACCCATGGCACTGAGGCCTCGGCTACACGGGGTGTGAACACTTGCAGGGACGGTGACTCCAGCACTGCCCTGGGCAGCCTGTTCCAATGCCTGAGCACCCTTTGGGGAAGGAATTGTTCCTCAGCTCCATCTAAACCTGCCCTGGGGCAGCTTGAGGCCGTTTCCTCTTGTCCCATCCCTTGTTCCTTGGGAGCAGAGACCAGCCCCCTCCTGGTTCCAGCCTCCTGTCAGGCAGTTGCAGAGAGCGAGAAGGTCCCCCCTGAGCCTTCTCTTCTCCAGACTAAACCCCCCCAGGTCCCTCAGCCGTTCCTCATCACACTTGTGCTCCAGGCCCTGCACCAGCTCCGGTGCCCTTCTCTGGCCCCGCTCCAGCACCTCAATGTCTCTCTTGGAGTGAGGGGCCCAGCACTAAACACAGGGTTCGAGGTGCAGCCTCACCAGTGCCCAGTGCAGGGGGCAATAATGGGATGGCTGGACTTGAAACCCAAAAGCTTTACCTTGGATCTTTAGAGCAAAGTGTTTATCACCCTAAACCAAATTCATGTATAATCTATAGTTTGTTCATGTAACTGGACTGCTTGTTCACGTCAAAACTAGTATAAGATTTGGGCAAGTGAGCAAAGCAGAGATGCAGGTAGAAACCACAATGGAAAGGGAAGAAATAGAGGTAAGAAAGCAAGCAAAACCCAGCTTAATGGTGCAATGAAGATTTATCCCAGGGATAAACCAGGCAGTGCTCTTGACACATGACTCTCTGCACTACCCACTGTTCAAACTCCCTCCCTCTTTAATGATTTCCCACCTTCCCAATCTTCACAGCCTTAAATACCAATTCTTAGACACTTTGTCTCATTACCACTGAGGACCTGAGCTCTTAATGTGAGCAATGCTTCCGCCTAAAACTGGGTTTCTGCTCCAGTCCTGATAGAAGACAGGGAATAGAAAGAGGGAATATGTGCATGTGGCCATGCAATTCAATAGCATGAGGATAAAGCCCAGCAGAGAAAACAGTTCCGAGCCCTTGATTAAGGCCTGCATTAAACTATCAGGCCTCATCAAAAGCCCCATCGATGAGGAGCTATTTGGCCACACACGGAGCTGTGATTTCCATCCACTTTAATAATCAGGGAGTTCGGCTTTAGTGTTAATGTGACATTGATGAACAGGACTGATGCTAATGTAACACTGATGAACAGGAATGACAGTTCAAGCTTGATTAAAATTAGCCACAGCTCTTCAGCACAGGACAAACCAGAAGGGCTTAACATAGAACTCACAGCTCAGATACTTGTGAAGCAAAAAAGAAAGAGAAGGAAAAGGCAAAGGACAACATGGGGGGAAAGGAGAATAGAGGTGCTAAAGAAAGCCAACAAAGGATGTTCTCTGATTAGATCCAGGGTCCTTCAGTGATGCTCATCAGCTCAAACCTTCCTCCCACTGCTCCATTCATCTGGTTTTGATTTGTCCACGTGCTCCTACAAAAACTAAACCATTCCACATATTCTCCCTTTAAATCTGCTTCCCAGAGGCACAAGGAAATTCTCACTTCTCCCCAGCTTGGTCCCACCTGCCAGATGTTGCTTCTCCATCTGCTGCCCACACTCCATCAGCTGGCATGCCACCTAGATGGCATCATGAAGTGATCGATCACCTTCTATCCATTTGAAGGTATGTCACCCAAAAATCACATCTCTATTTGTGCAAATCCATAAATTAACAGACAAGGCCAGGCTGGACAGGACCTTGAGCAACCTCGTCTAGTGCAAGGTGTCCCTGCCCATGGCAGAGAGTTGGAACTAGGTGAGCTTTAAGGTTCCATTCTGTGATTCTGTGACAAAAGAGCCTGAGTTAAAATACTAATGTAGAAGGCAGAAGGTGGGCACCTGCCCCATACTCACATTTAGAGCTCTTAAGGATGTCAATGGGCACCACCACTTCGCTTTAGTAACCCAAGACTGAAAGTAGAACGCATAAAGACTTAGCAGAAGTTCCAAAGCAAGCCAGCAGTAGATCTGGAAGCAGGACAGGGCAGTTCTGCTTGAGAATTAGAGAAATAAAATTATCACAGACTCACAGATTGGTTTGTGTTGGAAGGGACCTCAAAGCTCATCCAGTTCCAACCCGCTGCCATGGGCAGGGACACCTTCCACTAGAGCAGGTTGCTCCAAGCCCCTGTGTCCAACCTGGCCTTGAACACTGCCAGGGATGGGGCAGCCACAGCTTCTCTGGGAAAAGTCTGTGCCAGCGCCTCAGCACCCTCACAGGGAACAACTTCTGCCTAAGGGCTCATCTCAGTCTCCCCTCTGGCAGGTTAAAGCCATTGCCCTTGGCCTGTCCCTACAGGCCCTTGTCCAAAGCCCCTCTCCAGGTTTCCTGGAGCCCCTTTAGGCACTGGAGCTGCTCTAAGGTGTCCCCTTCAGGAGCCTTCTCTTCTCCAGGCTGCCCCAGCCCAGCTCTCTCAGCCTGGCTCCAGAGCAGAGCTGCTCCAGCCCTCGCAGCAGCTCCGGGGCCTCCTCTGGGCTCATTCCAGCAGCTCCACATTCTTCTTATGTAGGATCATTATCAGGTTAAATAACGCCAACCCCATCCCTTCAAAATCACATTTCTAATAGTAAATCCTGTTTCTAAGGGGAAACACATACTGGCTCCCAAAAACTGCGCCCGAAGGAGTTTCACAGGAATGGTAAAGAAAAATGTAAGGAATAATATCAAACCCCACAACTGCTCAAGCCTGGGTTCTACAACATTTCCATAAGGTTTAAATTTAGTATGTCCACATGAATGCACATCATTTTTCATGATCTAGTTGAAGATGTCCCTGCTCATTGCAGGGGGTTGGACTAGCTGAGCTTTGAAGGTCCTTTCATCCCAAACTACTCCATGATTCACCTTAAAGTTCATCTCCACAGACACCACCCCGACCACAGTGAAGTTCTGCGAACGCTGCTGCTACTTACTCACAGGATACGAGTCTTGTTAAAAACCCAGTGCTCACATCAGAGAACACGCAGCACTTACACAGCAGTCAAAGCAATCTCCCAGCTTTCGTTTCCAGCTGCGCATTAGCTGAAATGGCCCCAACCTTCTGGAGTTACATTACTTGTTCCTTTTATAAACAAAATATCCTTTCATTCACGCTATAATTTCCTAGATTATCCATTATTAAAATTCCCCTCTCCAAAATGAATTTACATCTGAATTATCTCATTACTTCTGAACAAGCCAATTATTGCCTCTAGTGAACAAAATAATTAGACTTGTGCTCACTGCATTTGAGCTCTTCTTCGGCAGTCCCAGTGTAAGCACGGTCCCAGAACACTCAAGTACCTCGTGTAGAAGATTCCAACATATGGAACAACTGCATATAGAATAAATGGAGCAGCTTTTTCCTCCTGAATAGTGTTTACCAAATAAATAGGGTATTTTTTTGTATATACTCCCACGTTGAGTGCACACCTGAAGTTTGAATTTAAACTCTACCCAGCACTCAGGACTAAGAGCAGCAAAGAGCTTCATCTAATGCCCTTCTCCACCACCAGAGACTGAAGCCTCCTTTGACACTTTCATTGTGTTATCACAATATCATCAAACACTGCCTGAAGATGGGAAAGGACTCATTTGTGAACTAGATTTTAAATTATTTATAGCAGAGAACACAGAATTTGAAACATTTAAAATATCCCCTAATATCCTGATACCTTCTTTTTCCATGACTGACTGGCATTGTCAGCAAGCCTCGAAGCAGCTATTTTCACTGTGGAATTAATACAACTGCTTCAGCACAGGATTGCTATTTCTAGGCTTTGCACCACAATGAAATACAACTAGAGCTTTCCCTTGCTAAAATCACATTCAGAATTAGATCTTAAGCTCATGGGAGCTTGTTAAATGAAGCTGCTGAGCACAGCACCCTGTCTGCCTGGGTGCTTTGGTGAAGCTCTGAGCTTCAGGATTCAACTGCTGGGCCCACACTGAAAGTTGGTCAGAGATACAAGGGGTATGGGGCTACCTGTAGTTACCCTGAAGTACTTACACTTCGAGACACATTAGAGCAGCTTCCAGTGCCTAAAGGGGCTGGCAAGGAATCTGGAGAGCGGTTTTGGCCAAGGGCGCTGGCACAGGGTGCCCAGAGAAGCTGTGGCTGCCCCAGCCCTGGCAGTGTTCAAGGCCAGGTTGGACACAGGGGCTTGGAGCAACCTGCTCTAGTGGAAGGTGTCCCTGCCCGTGGCAGGGGTTGGAACTGGAGGAGCTTTAAGCTCTCTTCCAACCCAAACCATTCTGTGATTCTATGATCCTATGACAAAGCCCAGCGCAAAGCCAGCATCAGCTGGAAACAGAATCAATCCTCAAGCCCAAATCCAATGTTTCACCTGAGCAGCCAACTCTCCCGCTCTGACAAAAGTTTTCCATTTGGTTCTTTTTCAGATCTTTGGCCACGCACATATAAAACATTATTTAGAAAGAAGATCATTCTCTATGTATTTTGATGGGTTTACAATTCTTCATGCTTTCAGGACTCCTGCATTCTCTGGGTCTTTAAAACCTGGAGAATACCATGGCAGCCTGAACACAGAACAACGCTTCAACAGGGGTGTCACCTACCTATTGCCATTATTACTTTTACTATTATTAGCTTTGAAAACCTCTCAATAAGCCCCTGAAACTTTGCTGTTTGAAAAGCAGTTGACACCCCAACTATGAAATACGATTGCACTATCACTCTCATTACTTTCACACATTCCTTCCCCTACACATGTCAGCTCTAGCATGCTTTTAACAGCTAATCCATCACAAACCTGCAGGGTTAGAGGCTAATGCTTTATAATATGTGAAAACAGGGTTTCCCAGCTGCTTCCAGAGGATGTAAATCACCCATCCCAAGCTCCAGTGGTTCTTGCAATAGCTGTTCCTAAAAGCAGGCCAGAATGGATATGGGTGAACAGAGTCAAAATGGCAATTAGTGATACACATATTTGTGGTCCCAGTTCATGTGACAAACGTGGGACAGGAATGAATCTGTTTTACAACCTATGGCACACACAACACAGTTGTTTCTTTGCACTGAATATTGGCAATGGAAAATAAACCAGAGTTTCCTTCTGTGCTCATTGATAGAAGTGTGTAGACTTCTAAACCATCCAGAGGGACCTTGACACGCTTGTGAGGTGGGCCGATGCCAACCTTATGAAGTTTAACCAAGGCAAGTGCAAGGTCCTACACCTGGGTCGGGGCAACCCCAGGCACTGCTACAGGCTGGGCAGAGAAGAGATTCAGAGCAGCCCTGCAGAAAATGACTTGGGGGTGTTGGTTGACGAAAAGCTTAACATGAGCCAGCAGTGTGTGCTTGCAGCCCAGAAAGCCAACCGTATCCTGGGCTGCATCAAAAGAAGCGTGGCCAGCAGGTCGAAGGAGGTGATCCTGCCCCTCTACTCTGCTCTTGTGAGACCTCACTTGGAGTACTGCGTACAGTTCTGGTGTCCTCAACATAAAAAGGACATGGAGCTGTTGGAGAGAGTCCAGAGGAGGGCCACGAGGATGATAAGAGGGCTGGAGCACCTCCCATATGAAGACAGGCTGAGTAAGTTGGGGCTGTTCAGCCTGGAGAAGAGAAGGCTGCGTGGTGACCTCATAGCAGCCTTCCAGTATCTGAAGGGGGTCTACAAGGATGCTGGGGAGGGACTCTTCCTTAGGGACTGTAGTGGTAGGACAAGGGGTAATGGGTTCAAACTTAAACAGAGGAAGTTTAGATTAGATATAAGGAAGAAGTCTTTACAGTAAGGGTGGTGAAGCACTGGAATGGGTTGCCCAGGGAGGTTGTGGATGCTCCATCCCTGGCGGTGTTCAAGGCCAGGTTGGACAGAGCCTTGAGCCACATGGTTTAGGGCAAGGTGTCCCTGCCCATGGCAGGGGGGTTGGAACTAGATGATCTTAAGGTCCTTTCCAACCCTTACGATTCTATGATTCTATGATTCTAAACACACCTTTTGACAAGCTTCAAGCTATGTAAACACTATGTCTTTTAATTCCAGTTTAACTCCAACATTGGACTCCACGAGTCCTTTTCGACAAAGGAGCTGAAGTGGAACTAAGTAACCTCTTTGTACTTGTCACAGCACTTGACATGAGAATAAAATGGAAGCAGGTACTGAAACAGCAAAGCAGGTGGAGAAAAACATCATGATGTTCAGCATCTAAGAGCACTTACAGCCTGCAGCCCATGCCAGCATTATGCAGAGATGGGCAAGGTGAACCAAAAGACAACTATTCAAAGGTGGATGGAACAAGACTTTACCAATGGACAGGTCAATACTCATGAATTTGCAGTGAGATGAAACGTGGCACATCTTGTGCATTTTCTTTAAAGTGTAGGGGAGTACTTAGAGGTAATAAAGAACGGTGAGAATTTTGGAATTCAAAATGAGGTATGTTGGTATTTTCTACATCTGCAAAATCCTTCTAGTTGAAAACCAATGGCTACGCTGCTGCAGTGACAACTGCGCAGTGATTGAAGTGTTCATGGCAGTGTTCAAGGCCAGGTTGGACACAGGGGCTTGGAGCAACCTGCTCTAGTGGAAGGTGTCCCTGCCTGTGGCAGGGGGTTGGAACTGGATGAGCTTTAAGGTCCTTTCCAACCCAAACCAGTCTGGGATTCATTCTATGACTCATTTAGAAACCCCACTTTCAACCAACCATCAGTGGCAGCTGAGCTCCAAGCAGAGAACTTCCACAGGCTGCAAACCAACTCTGGAACCAGCTAAAATGAGTCTGTGCTAAGCTCTGTATTACCAGCAGTTAATGACTGCCAGTGCCTGAATTTCAGGAGTATTAGCACTGCCAGAATGGTCCCATTAACTATGTTCACCCATTTTTTCCATCTCTATAATAGGGATAACACCACCTTGCAAATCTTTGTGACGCACTTTGCTGAAAGTCATAGAATCCCAGACTGGTTTGGGCTGGAGGGACCGTAAAGCTCCTCCAGCTCCAACCCCCTGCCACGGGCAGGGACACCTTCCACTAGAGCAGGTTGCTCCAAGCCCCTGTGTCCAACCTGGCCTTGAACACTGCCAGGGATGGGGCTATCCTAATTTATAAGATAAATAATTGTGTATCAAAGGCAAAAGGAAAGATGACTGTGAGAAGGTTTAGTTTACCTGAACTGGGCTGAGCACTCAGGTTACCTCCTGAATACCTCCTAAAGGAGCAAGAATACAAGTGGTAGAGAAATACATGCCAGGACTTGCCACAAAAACATGTCCACTGCTCATTTAAATACTGAGAGAGAAGTCTAAAGCATCTCCTGTATCTCCTGTCTGAAAGAGTGCCCTTTTCCCAGATGACCACAAGAGGAACCAACTTCCACGTTTAGTTCCCCCATCAGTGACCCTGAAGGAGTAAGACGGGAGATGCTGGTCACAGTTTCATTAATGCTTTGCAAAGCCTCTCTGCCAGCTGTCAGAGTGAATACACAGCTTTAACCTCAAAGATTTCTGAGGCAAAAAGATGCATTTTTCTCTCCTGTATATGAGTTAACAAGCAGAGAAAATCAGGTACCTCACATCTGCTTCTGGGGCCCCTTGGATACTTCAGTGATTCCCTGCATCAAACAGAGCAGGAATTCCTCCTGCCACTAAGCATTAACAGCACAGTCAACAACATATTGGGGAGTAATAAAAACAATGCAACCCTCATTTATCAGCTGGATGAGAAGCTGTCGAGGCAATCAGCTGAGTAAGATGACCCATCACCAAAGCCTGAGAAACAGAAGATGAAGAGGTTTGGGGTTTTTGCCTTTTAGTTAGAAATGATGCACTGCTCAAGGTACAGTAGAGATCATAAGTGAATTGGAAGGGAAGCTTTACCTCTCCTTCCTCCCTCCTCTCCTCAGCAGTATTTACGTGGAGTGTTCAACAGGACTTTGTGGTCTTACTTCTCCACCAAGCGAGGTTTGATCTTTTCTCATTGACTTCTGCAGTGGCCCCGTTATCCTCTATACGATCCAAGCTACACCTCACACATAATGTATTATATTTCTCAATATATTTGTTTTAGTTAATGAGATATTTCAAATGGAAGATGAAAAGCAAAATCTCCTTTCTCTTTCCGGAAGGGTGATCCAGTGACACTGACAGTACATGTATGACCAGATGGCTGTCTCCTTAGAAAGCCAGACAAAGCAAACATGTCCATAAATGTCCACAATGTCAGATGCAGGCATCAGAATAGACAAGGTCCAAGCAAACACATCCAGCTATTGCTTCTCAGACACCAGCAACATTTGCTAGTGCTGTCAAAGAACAGATTTATGTATTTTTCCCTCTCTAATGCCCTGAAATTTCCTTGCAGAGCTGAGACATGGAGGTGTCTTGGTCTCACCAGGGAAATAATATTCCACAGCTGATTTGCTCTGTGAAAACATTAACCCAACAGCAGTGGCTGTGCTCAAAAAGCAAAGGACTCCTCTGTAATAGCTCAGCACCCATAGTCTCACAGGCAGGTTCTGTTAGAAAGCAAAGCCCAAATGGGTGTTAATTTAGGTGTGGAGAAAAAGCAAAGATCATGGTCAAGCAGTGAATCAGAGTGTCAGCACTGAGCTACCTGCTGGGAGTGGAAACCAGTACGGGGAAAACACATGCAGTTTCCTCCTCACCACCTGCATGGATTAGGTTATTTTTAATGCTTCAGTTAAGGTGCTCCTGACAGCTGTGTTCAGAGCACAGCACTAGCTGAAATAGTTACAAAGGCTGGAGCCTGCATCCTGCTATCTAAAGCATCCCTCTGCCACTCAAACCATCCCTCTGCCCCTTAAACCATCCCTCTGCCATCTAAACCACCCCTCTGCCACCCAAGCCATCTCTCTGCTGCCTGAACCATCTCCCGGCAACCTAAACCATCCCTGCTCCATGTTTTTGTCTGGTGTAAGTGTATTTTTTTGGTACATTTTCCTGAATAATCCCTAACAGCAATATCCAATCTATTTCATTCAAAACCACCTTGCTGGAAGAAAACTGGTTCTGCCTGTGCCTAAGGTCACCTCTTTGAGAAGAGCAGAGCAGGCCCCAGATGATGTGAAAGGCTTCATGAACAACCAGCTCTGCAGACAGCCTGATCCCACCCCACCCCAGTCCCTACCACCTCTTCTCCCTTCCCCTAGAATACCTATTTCTTTTTTGTCTTCACTTTTCTCCTGTGAGTCCTGACAAAAGTGGATGCATATTTATGTATTTTATATAAATCTTGTTAATTAAAGAGCCATAACATCACCCTCCATTTTTAGCTAATAACTAGGGCAAGCAAGGCTGATGCACCCCAGCCTCCTAAATCTACCAGTACCCCAAACCCCAATGACTTTTGGGTCCCTCAATAACTTTAGCAGAGATGGAGAGACCTTCAGAACATGAATGTGCTGGAAGTTTCATGCAAGACTGGAAGGGGGAGGCAAGAGACCTCAGATGAACATCCCAGCTGAAGGAATACTCTTGATTCACCTCCTCCTCCTTACCAAGAAGGCAAGGCAGGGTATCGCTGTTGACCTTTGCTAAAGGTGGAATTACTCTGCTCTAAGATGGTGTTCCCATGATGATGATGATGCTTCATCAAAGCATCACACCTCTTTCAGTTAACTCAAAACCTCTTGGTTGTATCCTGTATATCCCTTAAGAAGATACCTTTCAAGTACCCTAGGAGAGTCACCCCGTTCCCCTCTCTAATCCTCAGTCTCATGTATTTGAATTGATGTATATCTGTGTTAAGAAACTCAGGTGCAAATTATTCCACTCTTTACTTTTGCTTTACCACTCGGTGAATTCCCTCAGTGAAAACCAGAGGCTGTACCTGTATTTCCTAAAAGATCAGGCACCACAAATGAAAGCAAGCCATTTCCCCTCATTTCTACAGCACCCAAGGGCTCAGCCTAACCTGAACACAACCAACCACAGCATAAGAGGTGGCTTGTGACATTTCCGATACACTGAGGAAAAATGGAAGTATTTGAAAGTAAACCAGGTCAGTGAAGTGACTGCGAAAGTCAGGTTGTACTTAAAAAGAGAGACAAAAATACACATCTACGTCTTCAGGACTCAGTTGCTTTCTCCAAGTGATGATGTCCCTCAAAAAGGGACAGGCTGATGAAAAAAAGAAGGGGAAAATAAAGCCAATGACAGAAAACATCTCTGTGCCAGAGCACCTATTCGAGGAAAGTTGTTTTTTGTCCTAAAGCCCAATGTCCTTTAAAGACGTTTTCCTTTGCTCTCAATATGCTCTCTGTTGTGATGTCTCCTGTGTCTGTCCATCTGTTCTGCTGATCAACCTCAAGAGACCATCTCTCCTGGCTGCTCTCCCAAAACCAGCAATGGTACAAGCCACCCAGCCGAGGAGCTAAAATCAGGGCTAAGAGGTGATAACGGGAGCACACGGCTCCAGCACTGCTTCCTGTTGGCATCAGGTGAATTAAAGATAACAGGGGGCTATATTAAACATCAAAGAGGCTGCATCCTATTCCCCTACCCCAAAACCACAACCTATATTCTATATAACAGCCTTTGTCAAGAAGAAATTCCTCCACCTGACATCAGAGTAAAGGGAAAAATACAATTCTACATCAGTTAAAAGAAATGGTATAATTTGGTGTGTTTAATGCTTGACACCCAGCACCTTCTCTGGTTATTTAAGTAGGAATTTATACCCTTTGCAAGGAAATGTTTTTGCAGGCAGTCATGAGAAAAGGTCTGTTCTGTATGACACTGTAATTGCGTTTTAGTCCCATCTGCTTATTTAACTTGCATTAAAAAGAAATAATTTCCAGAATTGATGTTTTCTGCCTACATTCAGCGCTAGTTACGTTCTCATTGGTTCACCCTGCAATTTGAGTGTACAGAGATTACCACAGAGTCATGGAATGGTTTGGGTTGGAAGGGACCTTAAAGCTCACCTAGTTCCAACCCCCTGCCACGGGCAGGGACACCTTCCACTAAAGCAGGTTGCTCCAAGCCCCTGTGTCCAACCTGGCCTTGAACACTGCCAGGGATGGGGCAGCCACAGCTTCTCTGGGAAAAGTCTGTGCCAGCGCCTCAGCACCCTCACAAGGAAGAGCTTCTGCCTAAGAGCTCATCTCAATCTCCCCTCTGGCAGGTTAAAGCCATTCCACTTGGCCTGTCCCTACAGGCCCTTGTCCAAAGCCCCTCTCCAGGTTTCCTGGAGCCCCTTTAGGCACTGGAGCTGCTCTAAGGTCTCCCCTTCAGGAGCCTTCTCTTCTCCAGGCTGCCCCAGCCCAGCTCTCTCAGCCTGGCTCCATATGAGACGTTTTATCTTCCTTCTAGTTTCTCTATATTCATTATAGTTTCACTTAGGTCCTGTCCGGCTGTGGCCCAAGTTTCCTTAGAAGTTATCAGTCACTCCTGAAGCAGGCTTCAATCAGTGGCCTAAAAACAATAGATCTAGATCCACTTACAGTATTTTTTGACACCAATAATAAATAACTGCCTAGTAAAAGGAACAGCACTAACAAATTACTGAATAAAATATCTGTATCAGTGTTCAGAGAATGAAGACATTACAAACAGCATCTGCAAGCACTATTTCTTTACATTACTGATGGCTGTAATCACAGAGATGATGCTCTTCGGAACATTCAGAAATGCATCTTGCTCATGACACAAGTGAGGAAATGAAGTAAACCAGAGTCTTGTGATGTGCAGTAATTTAAGAACAGTTAAAATGAACAGACACCTTAACAGAAGGTTAACATTAACATCCAGAGGATGTGGCTGCTTTCTGACACGTTGTGTCTCCATGTAATAAGACTGATGGTATTTGAAACACGAAAGATATTTTCAATATCAAGTTCTACACTGAAAAGTACTTATGCAAAACATGGCAAAGCTCTGATTCCTCCTGATGTTGCCTACAAATAGAGATGTACCATCACTGGTTTTGTCACTTTACCCACGCTGAACCGCTTCGACTTAGAGAAAATCAGATTATATCTATTCCTTCTGAACACCAACACAACCCCTATTAACTCCCAATCTGTTTTACCTGGGCAAATGTGCCAAAAACCATGGTGATGTGCAGGTATCACTGACAGCCTAAGTAGAAAGCAAAGGGCTTCCAGGGGTTTGGTTAACAGGATTCCTCCTGCTTGTTCCCCAGCATCATGGGGATGACAAATGTTAACACGTTCTGCTTGTACAAAGTCATCCCAGAAAATCACAGCACAGCTTCAGTGTCAAGGGCAGGGCCTGCAGCTTAATACCAGCAACTAATTGAAGGTTCAAGGATCAACACAGCATCATTCTCCTACTCACAGTCACATCACAGGGTGCAGAAGTTAACCAGCTGGTGTTAACCAGCTGGTATCAACCAAGGAAGGAGTGAAGGGAGGGCTAATACCTACAAGGTTACAAAGAACCCTCTCCGCTGACTTTATATTGTGTTCCTCCAAAATAATACTCATTAGAAGAACAAAAGGAAGGAAACTAAAGCTTAGTAACAAGTACAATCAGCAAGGCCACACTGGAAAACAGTTTAGAAGTCAAGCACAGCAATTTTCTCTAGGTAAATGAGATTAAATCCCTGCTGTGCTCTCCATGGGAACGTCAGCAACTGGACACTGAGTGCACCGTATATGGTTATTTTCCAATTAAAATAAAATCCCTGTTTCTAAGAAGAAAGGAGGGAAAAGTGATGTTAAAACACTTCCAGCCTTTAGTTTTCTGCATAAGCACGATCAGAAAGCATTAAGTGGGTTAAACACATTAGATAACTGTAATAATCTGCACTCAGAGTACAGAGTAATGGAGTCTTGCATAAAGGCTTGGAATTAACCTGCTTAATTTCACTGGTATTACATCCACCACATCCATCCCCTCGTTCTGCTTTGTAACTGCATCATTAACTTCCCATATAGACAATCCAACCTATCACTCCAACTTGCCACTTCTTCATCAAAATGTATTATAATTTGCTTATCCACTGCCATTTGCATCAACTTGCTATTAAAAGGGAAAGAGGTTTCAATCTTCTTTCCTCACATTTAATTCAATTGTATGGCATTACTTAGTTTTAATGTCTCTTCTCAGTGCATAAGAAATGGTTTATGCTTGGTTTAGACTAATTCAGAAGCTCCAACACCCAGTAAGGGAAATACAACTAGAAAAAGAAAAGCCAAAGTGTCTTCTGTACTGTGAGTAAGGTATCTGTGTTTGTACGTCCTCCAAGAGACAACTGATTTCCTACGATCTGAGAAATAAATTGGCAAGTGCATCGTCCAACACATAAAACAGCTCTTTGCTCAGAACATTCCCAATGTACCAGAATTCCTAATCTACCACAACAGTGAAAAAGCTGAAATCACAGGGACTAATGTGGATTTCATTTATTCAAGTGGGTAAGGAGGGAAATTGATTCATACATTCCTTCTGTGACTTAGCCCTGGAAGTGTTCAAGGCCAGGTCATGGGCAACATGGTCTAGTGTGAGGCATTCCTGCCCATGGCAGGGGGTTGGAACTAAATGATCTTAAGATCCTTTCCAACCCAAACCAGTCTGGGATTCTATGATTTCCTGGATCTGTGCAAATTTAGAGCCAACAGTCAGCATTAAAATAAACCCCGACACAATGAATAGTGGTTTTCACCTAAAGCTGATTCTGTCTAGCACTGAGAGATCAGTTTCATGTTACTAAACCAGCTAAGGAGGTCTTCTACTAGAGGAAATCCCATCAAGATCACACCTGGGATGTATACGTAAGATGTGACACAAATCATAAACATGGGCTCCTCAATACTTCTTCAGCTGGGAAGAAGCAGGGCCAAGCTGGCACTCTGCAAGTTGATGATTCAATAGCCAGACCAAGTCCACTGAAGTTAATAATTGCCTATTGGTATGTTACTCAAGGCCATTACGAGCAGCCACAGTGAACCACCAACTCTCTATATTGTCAGGTACTAACTACTACATGTCTTAGATGTTCAGACCACCTAAAATCAGTTTTTAACATAGGATCATAGAATCCCAGACTGGTTTGGGTTGAAGGGACCTTAAAGCTCATCCAGCTCCAACCCCCTGCCACGGGCAGGGACACCTTCCACTAGAGCAGGTTGCTCCAAGCCCCTGTGTCCAACCTGGCCTTGAACACTGCCAGGGATGGGGCAGCCACAGCTTCTCTGGGCAGCCTGTTCTAGTGTCTCATTATGCTGAGAAAACTGTGCCTTTAAAACTGTAACAACCAACTTTTCTGTGCAAGGACTCTACTTTTCCAAAGGAGTAAAAGCAGTAGCAGAGGACGACACAACTGAGAGACCTGTCAATCCTCCATCTACTTTTTGAAGCATCTTTTGAATGGGAACAGGGCATCTGCTCTTCTAGCTCCCAGACAAGGGATGCTGTATTTTTTTCCTGCCTCAGGCAGCTGTATCTCTGCATTTCAGAGCTCTATCCCTGCTCAACAGGAGAAAATAGAATTCTTCTCTCCTGTTTTCCTTTGCACTTGTAGCACCTGAAATAGAATAAGCGCCTTTTGTCATACAAAGGTAAAGGCCAAGCTACAGTGGGCGACTCTTTGTTAAAATTCCTAAATTGGATCCTCTGGTTACAAAAATAAAGCCTTTAGCTACAGAAATGATTCTTACCTGCAGGATACCAAATGAAACTAAGGTGCACAGATGGCACAGCACCATTTACACACAGCCCAGTGGCTCAGGTTACCCCTGAACTCCACATGTCGGTGCAAACACAAAGCCCCTTGGTCAGAAGCTGAATAGTTCAGACAGACAAATGTATGAACCAGTTATTTCTGGATGAAAACTGTAGGCTCTGAAAAAGCATCGAGTAACTGATGATTATTAATAAGAAAGAATATAGAGCATTTAACTGTAGCAAAAACCATGATAAGCCCTGAAGCAATTATATAAACCTTTATAAATGAAATGAGCTCCTAAAACAACAAGAAGGAAAAAAAAAGGTCTAAATATTTTCAGTCAAAACCACCTCTGGCTTTTATCTTTAATACACTCTTCTGTATTCCAAACAGGCTCCAGAAGGATATACTGATAGTAAGGCACTATATAATTACAGACACAATACAACAGTGGAGATAAGTGCTCAGTCTGGTGTGATTAATGCAACAATGCCAAACTGGTCTATAGAAATGAAAAGTTATAGCCTGACATCGGCGTGTGTGAGAGCAATGCAACTGGGTATTGAGACACAGCACACTTCCTTATCACACCTCTGAATAAACATTTGCTTTCCTTCAGTTATCAAGTAGCTGACAAAGTAAGGAAAGGGCTTTTGTTGATGTTTTTTCTCCCCCAGATACATGAAATACCCAACACAACACTGAACTCATCAATTAGGGATAACAGACATGTATTAACACCATCAGAATCATCAGATAGCTACATGGAAACCTATCTTGCAACACATCATCTCCTCTCCATACACACACGCTCCAGTTATTACCACTAATTGAGTCCTAAGTGCTTCTCTTCCAGGGAACTAATTAGAAAGCAAAAGGTTGCATGAAATACATTGGTATCCGGGTTCTGAGGTGAAGGTTGAAGTTAGAAACATCCAACGGTTGATTTAAGTCACAGAGGGGAATGATGATGCTGCGAGGGCTGGAGCAGCTCTGCTCTGGAGCCAGGCTGAGAGAGCTGGGCTGGGGCAGCCTGGAGAAGAGAAGGCTCCTGAAGGGGAGACCTTAGAGCAGCTCCAGGGCCTAAAGGGGCTCCAGGAAACCTGGAGAGGGGCTTTGGACAAGGGCCTGGAGGGACAGGACAAGGGGAATGGCTTTAACCTGCCAGAGGGGAGATTGAGATGAGCTCTGAGGCAGAAGCTCTTCCCCGTGAGGGTGCTGAGGTGCTGGCACAGGGTGCCCAGAGAAGCTGTGGAACTGGATCAGCTTTAAGGTCTCTTCCAACACAAACCATCCTGTGATTCTATTTTAACAGTGTCAGTTTTAGAAATGCTAGTTTTACCCAAATACATCCCTATTTTAGGATTCTGCAAAGTCACTGAGAAACTGCCTGGTCCTCTTGGGCTGAAATTGTGAACGCATGAAAAATAGTGACATGTCCAGATGAAGTGGGGTTTGCTTGCTTTTTTCCATAGTAATTATCCTTAAAATGTAATAACACCCTTCTGCGTATGAGCACCACAAAAACCATTGCACATCGTGGCTCCTATACTCTTAAAGACTTTAGCTTTTGCCTGCTTATGGTGCAAATACCTTTTAGCCAACTCTAGATAAATTCTCACATTTCCACAGTAGCTATAAAGGCACAAACAATTATTTCCCATGGCTCGCAGCTGACCCCAAGCATCACGTTGTCATATAACTTCACACTGGGCACATACCTCTTCCTTAACCTGGGGTCAGGCCAAACTGGCATCTTACCTTGCTGAGAGAAGAGCCCTGAGTGCATTGCAAACCAATTATTACTGGAATTATAGCTTTTCCACATAATATCAACATATTTCCCATTATGAAAGAAATATATAGTTAGAGTCTAGGGAAGAGGCCACTCGAAATCACTTCCATATTCATTAAGCAGACAAAGAAAGTGCCATTTGTTACAGTTGTTCACCCACTTCTAGATGCCATTGAGGTACAGGGAATACAGTGCTTCTGCAAGGGATGTCACCCAGTAACTACTGGTGACAAGTACATCCAACACAACCACATGATCAGTGCAATTAGAACACCCAAAGAGGAGCACAGATGCTCTAAGCCCCCAATCACTTAGAGGATTTCTGATATTATGTAAAAGGCGGCAGTTACTGAGCATCAAATCTTTGCTATTATACTATTAAGTAATTACAATGAAATATGAAAACACTAATGAGATCTTCAGCGAGTGTTTGCTGTACCCAATATTTAGAGGGAAAAGAAATAGCCTGTTTTTCTCCAGCAAACTTGGAACAACTTGCTTCAAGCAGCTGCAGAAGTGTTATATGGAGAAAATCTGGTTGCAACAATTTCTCTGCCTTTGTGGTGCTACATGGTTTAAAAGACTGGCAATGGAAGCATGGAAATTTGGGATGTCTATACATAGAGCATGAATTTAAATTCAGACCTCAGTGTGCACATGTGTGTGAGGAACCATCCCTGGCAGTGTTCAAGGCCAGGTTGGACACAGGGGCTTGGAGCAACCTGCTCTAGTGGAAGGTGTCCCTGCCCATGGCAGGGGGTTGGAGCTGGAGGAGCTTTAAGGTCCCTCCCAACCTAAATCATTCTATGATTCCATGTTGTCCATTCAATCATTTTTCCATTAATGAATCCAAGTTCAGACCTGTCAGGGCAGTTAAACTGAACTAAGCACCAAAACAAGCTCCTATTAAAGATGCTTTCAGCATATGCACCATGTCCTTCTACAACTTCTTTATCTGATGGACCTTGTAATAGCATTTAACAAAATGAGGCTACTCTGCTCTACTCCAGAAATGCCACCGACTCATTTCTCCAGTCTCTTGAAATAACATGGGCATAAGAGAGAGGACAGAAAACAGAATTTCTCCGCTCCAATTCAAAAGCAATGAGGTTCATTTACACGTGGTGCACTGGCCAGGTCCTTACAGGTGATACCGGCCTTGATCTGGTGCACTGCTATGAAAAGAGAAAGAACAAACAACAAGAAGTGAAATGAGGAGGGTACAAGAGGCCAGATCTTGAGACAATCAACAGCAGAACAGAGACATTTCTACATGTGTTCTAGGTGCCAGATCTCTGCATTGTAACGTGTACAAGCAACAGTCAAACTGCTATCCCAAACCATTCACTGTGAGATACATAGGCAGCCACACACTCCTGAATGGACAATTCCACTCAAGCTCCAAAAGCAACAACAAAAATCCAGGAGATGCGAGATTTAAATGCCCGCTGACAGGAGGCTTTATAGCTCTGGTGCTTCTCATAGGCATTCTCTTTCCCCATCTCCAGCCTCCATACAAATAATCTTTTCCCTACGTACCTCCTGGATGCAAAACTGCCTTCTCTGCTACTCTCCTCACCTGAAAAATATCTGTATTTCTGTCTACTGATAATAAAGTATTCTAATATCACCCATGATATATTAAGAAAAGACTTCAACAACAATTTATGCACTTAGCCCAAAGAGCCCTTCAGAAACTGTTAGCCTTTGTTATCCTCAGAACTCTAAATCACATCTCTTTATTGATTAAAGTTACATCTTCATTCTACAGAAGAGAATCACCTGCTCAGCCCACATTTATCTCTCTGGATAAGGCAGGGTATAATGGATGGATGAAATCTGAGGCCATTTATTTTGCAATCATTTCTGAGATATCATACACAAACAGATCTACAGCACGGCAACAGCACACCTTCAATTCCTGCGTCAGACAAATTCACAGCTAACAAAATCACATGTATTTTAATCCTTTAATTAGGTAAGAATTACTTTCTTCCCAACAGTTCTCCCTTATTAGGAAAAACTCAAGACACCTACAGACCACCCAACTGTTATTCAAACTCTAAGCCACAAAAGTCTTTCAAGCATCTGGCGTGTTTTATGCTCCGTGGCAATTCTGTTAGCTTCGAATGGAATGATTTATTACCATAGAACCCAAGCCTCTGATGAGATTACACTGCCAATTTGTGCCTTCTTTGTGAAGAGAGTTCTCCTTCAACCCAGGCTTTGGACTGAACATGGTGAATCTCAATTAAAGGGTGACCTTTACAAGACAAGGGAAATGTTAATTCCTGCTCACCTCAATGGCTTTAACCCAACCTGAAAGCAGAGCTTGTGAAAGCTGCCCACTACTCTGTCACTGTTGCATTTTAACACTATCCAGATCAAAAAACTCTTCAGTGTAAAACAAAAATGTATATATCCATCCATCAAAGGCAAAGGAGAAAATCCAAATGGTAATATAGCTGTCTCTGGAGCATTTCTTATGCTCCTTGAAAAACAAGGGATTCGCATTTTTAAGGGACTTCAAATACAGATTAGAGGCATTAGAATGACAGGGCCAGAGATTAAACACGTCTTTACCCACTGAACAGGTACAAGACAAGGCACGAGCAACAGCTACTGCCTCCACACTCACCCTTAAGGTATGTCTTGTCATTTGCCGTACCCTGTGATATCCGACTGCTTTCTGGAGATGTCACAGCTTAAAGGGGATAAAATCTGCAGAGGAGGCAGTTCAGGCTCCACAGAGAATTCTCATCTTATTTTTTATAATTACCATTATCTACTCTATCAAACAGGAGAAATACAAGGAATACTTCAGCAACGTATTTAAAGTCTTGCTAATTTAGCTGGTGAAAACAAAGCCATTACTTACAGACAAGTAAGCAGGAATTTGACCCGCATAAAAAATGGATCTGGATGAACTTCAATGTGAAAGAAGTTAAGAATTTGCTGAAAAAGCCAAATGTCAGCAAGATTTGATCATAAAACAGAAGCACCTAAGAGCATCTTAGGACTCTCTGCTATTTAACAGGCCAGATTAAAACAATGTATGTATACAAAGCCATCATTGCAATTAATCATTCTAGAAAGTATGTATATTGTATAAATCTCTTTCAAGAATTAAGTATCCTCTTGAAAGATACATCTTCCCAGCTAATTGCATTCAGCTAATCCATATTCATAGAATCATAGAATCATAGAATCGTAAGGGTTGGAAAGGACCTTAAGATCATCTAGTTCCAACCCCCCTGCCATGGGCAGGGACACCTTGCCCTAAACCATGTGGCTCAAGGCTCTGTCCAACCTGGCCTTGAACACCGCCAGGGATGGAGCATCCACAACCTCCCTGGGCAGCCCATTCCAGTGCTTCACCACCCTCACTGTAAAGAACTTCTTCCTTATATCTAATCTAAACTTCCTCTGTTTAAGTTTGAACCCATTACCCCTTGTCCTACCACTACAGTCCCTAAGGAAGAGTCCCTCCCCAGCATCCTTGTAGACCCCCTTCAGATACTGGAAGGCTGCTATGAGGTCACCACGCAGCCTTCTCTTCTCCAGGCTGAACAGCCCCAACTTTCTCAGCCTGTCTTCATATGGGAGGTGCTCCAGCCCTCTTATCATCCTCGTGGCCCTCCTCTGGACTCGCTCCAACAGCTCCATGTCCTTTTTATGTTGAGGACACCAGAACTGTACGCAGTACTCCAAGTGGGGTCTCACAAGAGCAGAGTAGAGGGGCAGGATCACCTCCTTCGACCTGCTGGCCACGCTTCTTTTGATGCAGCCCAGGATATGGTTGGCTTTCTGGGCTGCAAGCGCACACTGCCGGCTCATGTTAAGCTTTTCGTCAACCAACACCCCCAAGTCCTTTTCTGCAGGGCTGCTCTGAATCTCTTCTCTGCCCAGCCTGTAGCAGTGCCTGGGGTTGCCCCGACCCAGGTGTAGGACCTTGCACTTGGCTTGGTTAAACTTCATAAGGTTGGCATCGGCCCACCTCACAAGCGTGTCAAGGTCCCTCTGGATGGCATCCCTTCCCTCCAGCGTATCAACCGAACCACACAGCTTGGTGTCATCGGCAAACTTGCTGAGGGCGCACTCAATCCCACTGTCCATGTCACCGACAAAGATGTTGAACAGGACCGGTCCCAACACCGATCCCTGAGGGACACCACTCGTTACAGGTTTCCAACTGGACATCGAGCCATTTACCACAACTCTTTGCGTGCGGCCATCGAGCCAGTTTTTTATCCACCGAGTGGTCCATCTATCAAATTGATGTCTCTCCAATTTAGAGACAAGGATGTCATGTGGGACAATTCCCACTGGATAGTTTGATTCTTCATTTTACAGCCAAACTCTATGGTGTTCCTTAGCATTTAGCAATTACCAAACCCCAATTCAAATTGCTGTAAGTTATTCTCATTACCAGTAACAGAAGGTAAGTGTAGGAATCTAAACGTGGGGTACCAAAGGCACACTGGAATGCCCTGCTAGCAAACAAAACCCCAGCATGGGAGTAACAAAATCAGTCCTTAAATGAGTCAAGGAAATAGCATTGTAGTAAATAATGTCCTTTGGAAAGCCAGAGCTCAGAAACAGGATTTTGGCTTGAGATGGTTAAAATCTGAGAGGAGACAACGGCAGTACCATCCACTTAACCTGCACACTCTATTTCACTCTTTCAGGTTGCTGCAGCCCACTTCCACCAGTGGAGCGATGAACATTCCTCAAAGCAGAGCAGGTAGTCAGAAACCAGACCTGCTCATCCCAAACTGAGAGAATTCTGCTCCTAAACAGCAAGACAGAAGGGTTTTAAATAAATGGTTTACTACTGAACTTTACACAGAAGCACCAATTCCAGGAGAGTGTGAAGCTCTCACATGGAGAGAAAGGAAGAGCATATTATTTCAGATCACAGGAAGAAGAGAACCTGTTCAACTGTATCATAGTTATTTTATTGCTGGCTGTACTGATGAAATGTTTCCACTGTCCTTCAGAAAAGCAAAGCGTGATTTATCTGCTCCAGCCTGGGACACATCTTACACACTGACATAGCACGGTCTGCTGCCTGGCTCAGACTAGCCAGAAAGCTTTGCCTTGGATGATAGAAGGGAAAAGGGAGAGAAGATGCTCTGCAGTTCAGGAAAGTCACATTACAGGGAGAGGCTTCCTTTTACTCACCCCTAAATTCAGATCATTTAATGTTCACTTTGGGTGAGTTACACCCAATTCAAAATTAAACATATTGAAACACACAGACTGATTTTAATGGATGTCAGGACTTGAACATCTCACTGAATCCCAGACTGGTTTGGGTTGGAAGGGACCTTAAAGCTCCTCCAGTTCCAATCCCGTGCCACGGGCAGGGACACCTTCCACTAGAGCAGGTTGCTCCAAGCCCCTGTGTCCAACCTGGCCTTGAACACTGCCAGGGATGGGGCAGCCACATCAAGCTGAGATAGCTCAGCACCTCCAAAAGCCAAGTTCTCCTGAAAAAAATCCCTCCAGGAACTGATACAAAACAGGGTGTTACAGTTCAGAGGCATAAACATTACCTGCCTATTCTGCTTAATTTGCGTAATACAAGATAATTCCACAACATCTTTGTAAATTCACCACAAAGCCATCAAATTCTTTACTAACCCAAACCTCAAAGCTGGGAAGAAGCTGTAAATAACACCTTGAAAATCAGTGCTTGCTTTCCAAACCAGGCACTGTGACACAGCAAGTCCCAGGAAACTCCAGAGTCTGCATGGCCAGAACTGTAACACCATCACTACTCTTGGGAGCAATAGTAGTAACACTGAAGCATCCATTTGGGGGGGGATTTGATAAAATGAGGACTTTTTTCAGTGTGTTTCCTCATATCAATAGGGGAATGAAGATTAGCTCTAGTAGGAGAGTTGTGAAGAATACTCCAAGATAACCGAGGCTGATGACAGAACTCATAACTGATTCCATCACCTTTGATTTTGAGTCTTTATTTGAGAAACTTTTCTACTGATAAAACAACTTAATGCCCTGGTATTTTGGGGTTTCATATTAAGAAAAGGACCATGCAGTATCTGACAAGCTTCACAGAAGCTTACTAGAGGTCCTTAGGCTCTGAATAGAGAAGAACACCGTATGGGTTCAAAGACTAAAGCAAGAGCTTACCAAAGACTGACTTAGAAGCCCTGAACAGGGATCCAAAACCAAAGAGTGAAATACTGTCAGGGTTGAAGCTTGGAATGAGTTGCTGAGCCACATCAGGGAGCAAAGGACAACCAAGATGTGCTGCCAGGCTTGTATAAGGTCCAGCCTATGAAGGTAAAGGTGCAAGCTAAGAGTGAGCTTCCTTGATAATATGACCACTGCTGAAAAGGATGCAGTAGCTGCAGGCACTGCCAGGTAAGAAACAGGACCAAGAATGTGGCTGTGGTGGCTGCTGACAACCATTAACTTCACGATCTTTGCCTTCATGAACAATTTCACTCCAAAATCAGTAGTAATAAAAAGAATTACATGGTCATTTTAAAAAGCAGATGGATGCCTCATCCCTGGCAGTGTTCAAGGCCAGCTTGGGCACAGGGGCTTGGAGCAACCTGCTCTAGTGGAAGGTGTCCCTGCCCGTGGCGGGGGGTTGGAGCTGCAGGAGCTTTAAGGTCCCTCCCAACCCAAACCAGCCTGGGACGCTATGACTGCTCGTTTCTCCCTCTCTTGCAGTAGACATTAACTGGCACTCTCTGAACTTGCTGGAGTCAGCAGATATTGACCTGCCATCAAAACCAACTTGTGCTGCTGTAGCCTGCTCGAGGTCCCTGGCACAAGCTAAAGGAGAGATTCCACAGCCCAAGCCTGACTTTCAACACCTTGTATCTGCTCTAAAAGTTAGAAGAATTAAGTGGGAGATACAAACCCCGCTTCAAACCCTCTAGAAATGACAGAGATGCCCTGCTTCTTTTCCACAGAGCCCGATGGCCAAGGTCAGCCTTTAATAAGCTTTAATACACATCCTTAACATCAGATGAAAAGAAATTACTTAGAAAACACACTGGCCACGTACTCACTTAAAGGAACTGAGACCAAGTGCTGTGTCTAGTAAAGGGATTGCATTGCCTCCTTCCCCTGGATAGAAATATTTTGACTGCTTAAAAAAAACACTGAAGGATTCTCATAGAATCATAGAATGGTTTGGGCTGGAAAGGACCTTAAGATCATCTAGTTCCAATCCCCCTGCCAAGGGCAGGGACCTAGACCATGATTCTCAAAACACATGGATTGGAAAAGGTCAACTAACCCCACGAAAGCAAAGCAAACCTGTTGCTATAAATCAGATGCAAAGTGTGTTCTCCCTAACACAAGGCTGAGGGAATCTGTTGGCACAGCGAGGAGGCACTAACACAGCAAAAGGTCTCTCCCACTTCCATTTTTAGGTCTCTCCCTTCTCTTTTTACCTCCCTCTGAATTGCTTGTAGCTTCAATAACAATCTCGGAGGCAAAGAAAATCAAGAAACAAATTCTTGCTTTACACATAATCCCCTTTTCGCTGTCAAGTGCCTGACCCCGGTTTGATAATCTCATTTCCTGCAAATCACAAATGCTGGAAATTTCAGCTTCCCAGAGTGTTAATTGCGGCCCTGCTCCATTGCTAATCAAAAAATGGGCTGTTTTGCATGAAAATGCTGCTCTAATTAATTCTCAGTCATAAAGCACCCTGGTTTTAATAACCCCTCCTTGATTGGATAGCCTTTGAAGAGACGGTGCAGCTAATCCTCTAACGCAGAGAAAACACACGCAGAGGAAATAAGAAGTGGGCTTACAAGGTCTGAACTAGATGATTGCATTAATACTGTCACACCACAAAAAAGAGATTCTCTTCCCCTCTCCTCTCCCCCTCCCAAAGCTCAAAGGCAAGTGTGATCCTGTGTAGCATGGGGAGACAAAAGCAGCTGCGTGACAGGAGATTCGTAACATCCCATCCTTCCCCCTCCTCTGCACAACCAACCTCCTGATTCTTCAAGCAGTTATTCCCCATCCTTGTCTAAAGGGTGTCTTCAAGCAGGACTGGCCACTTGTCACAATGTCTCCTTTAAGCAGACAAGAATTCTATTGCTTCCCCCCCACTCCTCATTGCCTCTGACTGACAACATATTATCATACCCAGCTCTAAAAGGTGCTGAACCGCGTTTTCATTATCCAAGACGTCAAGATTGGTTCTTGTCACGGGTGAACACAGCTGGCTCCCTCCGGCAGCCCTTTGGTGAATCCAAATGGAACAAGGCACCTACAAATAAGTGCATTTTCCCTGGACGTGGCCTTACATTGTGCCCTTGTCATAGCAGATACCATTCGTCTCCGCTGCTAGTTCTTGGCGTTGAAATCTTAATTAGCAGAGGTTCTCCTTCATTTCCTTAATTACTTAAAACCTTATGGTGAGAAATAGTCAGGCTTGGACTGAGAATAGATGAGCAGCATGGAATCATGGAATGCTATGGGTTGGAAAGGGCCTGAAGACCACCCAGTTCCAACCCCCTGCCATGGACAGGGACGCCTCACACTAGACCATGTCACCCAAGGCTCTGTCCAACCTGGCCTTGAACACTACCAGGGATGGAGCATTTACAACTTCTCTGGGCAACCTGTGCCAGTGTCTCACCACCCTGACAGTAAAAAACTTCTTCCTAAACTTCCCCTGTTTCAGTTTGAACCTATCACCCCTTGTCCTATTGCTGCAATCCCTGATGAAGAGTCCCTCTCCCCCATACAGGCAAGTAACTCAAATCCACTCCTCAAATTTGTATCATAGGGATGTTCAGGGCTTCCCATTGATCACCTGAACAAGAAGAAAAAATCCACGGAGTTTCTACTAATAAGAAATGAGGTCAAAAAAGGAATATCCTGTCTCATTACAACAGATTGTTGTTTCACAGCCCAATCTGCCATCCTTTGCCAGGGTGGGATGTAGAACGGTTTGGGTTGGAAGGAACCTTAAAGCTCCTCCAGTTCCAACCCCTTGCCATGGGCAGGGACACCTTCCACTAGAGCAGGTTGCTTAATAATATACATTTAGCTTTGTAGCCCTCCTACCAATGCACTGGGACCACCTCCTGGTCATTTAAACTTAGAGAAAATGGGTAATTCTCATAACCAACAGTTACACCTGAACCATTGAGCCAAGGCCCAAACTTCTAGCAAGTTGCACTGCAACCCAGGAGACCAACACATGATCAATATCCCTGGCAGTGTTCAAGGCCAGGTTGGACACAGGGGCTTGGAGCAACCTGCTCTAGTGGAAGGTGTCCCTGCCCGTGGCAGGGGGTTGGAGCTGGATGAGCTTTAAGGTCCCTCCAACCCAAACCAGTCTGTGATTCTATGACTATTAAAAGACATTCAGATAAAACAGAATGTTGCACGTGGTAGGTGGCAAACAATAAATCTTATATATAATATAGCTAAAGGACTGGCCAACTCAGAGATGAGTGTTGCTTATTTAGAATCCACAAGAGACTCTTGCATTTGATTTTCATTATAGAGTTTAAAATTAATTTTAGATATTACTCTACAACCCTCACCTGGGTTCTGGGTATTGAAAATCACCTTTGACAAAACCAAACTTAAGGAACTGCAGCAAAGTGAAGCAAGGGGAACTTCTCCACAGTTTTTACGTAGAAAGAAGTGTATAATGCAGCACAGGGATGTTCTGCACAGAAACTGCTTAAATAACAGCATAAAGAAATAGAGGATTAGTGCTGTTTCAGTTCAGCACACTAAATGTGCCCAGTAGTTGGGGGAACCCTGCTTTAGGGCATGAATTTCATTCTTTGGTCTATTAAACACCTTACAGAGAAAGTCACTTCACTTTTCTCTACCTTCCTTGTACAGGAACCACTTCCCTACCTTCCAGTGACAGAAAGAGCACAAACTCATCTGCAAGATGTCCAAGTAGTAGGATCAGAGAGAACACAAGTGCTATATATATGAATATACATCAACACCACAACCACCACACCACCACAATTCAGAGTCAAACCAGTGTGATCTAACACAAGACTAAAAGGTGACTCTGGCATTCCAACTCTAACTCTGCTCCCTTTGTCCTTCCCAGGATGATGGATCACACACCACAGCTTGCACAGCTACAATTCAAACTAGATCCTACTCTGTGGAGACACTGAGAAGTTTAATTAATGAAATGTTTTGAGCTTCCAAACAGAAAGAAGTACCAAGCCCAGATTTTAAGAGGTGCTGAGCAGATGTGGGGTCCATTAACATCCAAAGGAACAGCAGCTGCATGGGAGCACTTCACATTTCATTCCTATAAGCAGCCCAGATGTCCAACAGCAGCAAAGCTGACCTTCAGCTGAACTACCAGGGCCTGCACACACACAGATAACGGAGGAGCCGGATGCTGTCTCCATCCTCATCAGCACCCGCGAGGCTCTTCAGATTTTCAGTGTATAAAAATGTCTTTTTCCACTTCTACTGATAAACTCAACTGAGGCCACGGTCACCATGAGCACAATATTCAGCTTTATGGATTCCCCATGGGAACAGGACTCTGAAACAATACCTGATGGATCTAGAAGGAGCCTGCAACTGACACCACCTTTGACAAAGTAATACCATGATAGAGTCATAGACTCAACAGAGTCATCAGTTCTGCACCCACCTGAGCATCATTTCTGCTTCTGAAATCACATCCTTCCTGCTGAATTATGGAAGCATTTGTCCGATCTCTGAGCCCACAGAAGTAATCACAGAATCATAGAATCGACCGGATTGGAAAAGACCTTTAAGCTCATCAAGTCCAACCGTTCCCCAGCACTGCCAAGGCCACCACTAACCCATGGCACTGAGGCCTCGGCTACATGGGGTGTGAACACTTGCAGGGACAGTGACTCCAGCCCTGCCCTGGGCAGCCTGTTCCAATGCCTGAGCACCCTCTGGGGAAGGAATTGTTCCTCAGCTCCATCTAAACCTGCCCTGGTGCAGCTTGAGGCCGTTTCCTCTTGTCCCATCCCTTGTTCCTTGGGAGCAGAGACCAGCCCCCTCCTGGTTCCAGCCTCCTGTCAGGCAGTTGCAGAGAGCGAGAAGGTCCCCCCTGAGCCTTCTCTTCTCCAGACTAAACCCCCCCAGGTCCCTCAGCCGTTCCTTATCACACTTGTGCTCCAGGCCCTGCACCAGCTCCGCTGCCCTTCTCTGGCCCCGCTCCAGCACCTCAATGTCTCTCTTGCAGTGAGGGGCCCAGCACTGACACAGGATTCGAGGTGCAGCCTCACCAGTGCCCAGCACAGGGGGACAGTCACTGCCCTGGCCCTGCTGCCGCACTGATGCTGGTACAGGCCAGGATGCTGGTGGCTTCTTGGCTGCCTGGGCACAAGCTGCTCATATTCAACCAACATTATCAGCCAACAGCAAGCAGCGCAGTGCACGGCTGCTGGGGAGACATCTCATGCCCTCAGAGCTCTCCTACCCTGGGTCTTCCAAATCCCACACACATAAGCTATCCACAAGTAAAGAAGATCACTAGCTCGGATTAGGCACCTTCTGAAATAAAGATTAGCATCCACTGAGCTTTTCCTCTTCAGTTATGGCTCCTTTTGCTCCTGTTGTTTGCTTACAGTTATTTATCATTATTTTTTAATGGACTGGCATCTCCAGGATCCAGCTCCTGTCCCAGCCACAGAAAATGGAAACATGTAAACCCCTGGAAGACAGACTTCAAGGCACTTATCCAAAGCAACTGTGCTGGTGAAGGCTGCTAGATCACATCCAAACTAATCCTTTCGGGTGCATACAATGCACAAATCACAGATGTACTACTGTTCAGTACAATGAAATTAAAACTTGGATTAGGGCTTTTATGAAACACTACCAGAATACACAATGAGAAATCCAGACATGCATAGATACTATCCAGATCAATGGTCTTTCTCCTTATTTTTGCTTGAAACCCTGTTTTCCAGCCACCAGTTACATTCCATTTAAAGAAACAACCCCTCAAGGCCCCTGCAGAGCATCTCCTGCCTCCCTGTGATGCCCCAGTGACACCCTCCTACCACCTATGGTCCCCTCCCACGGTCCTTGACCTTCTCCCTCAATGGCAAGAAACCACATTTTCCATTTATTCCCAAGAAATCCCAGGTAATTGAAGGCACCAGTGGAATGAAATAAGGTGCACGCATGGGATTCATTCCACCAGCCAGCAACAACAGTGGTGAAATACAGCAACGTTTTAGCCTAGTTTCCAATGAAAATAAGAGTTATCTCATCTTCTGGCTGTCCCATCCTCACAACAACAGAGTTGGTGAGCCAATTCCTGCCACAACTGGCAGAGGAATAGATCTTTAAAGCAATAAATCTTAGAGGTTTTGTGAAAACAGGCAGCTGTGCAGATGGAAGCAGGATAAATGCGTGTCTCCATGGAAGGAGAAGCTGCAGTGAGGATGTGCTAGACCTACCAGCCAGGCAGCAACCTGCACCTTTGCTTCCACAGCATGGGGCTGCTTGTTCAGTATGTGCTCCGCTTGATCCAGCCACGGAACATGCTGCTTTCTCCTTAGGGGGTGTTTCAAGGCCATGGACAGGCACTGGTGGATGCCAGCAAGAAAGAAGTGAGGGGGATGAAGCAGGTTTAGACATGGGGAGAAGTGTGGCTAATGAAGGAAAAGTGTTATAGGAGAAAGGAGACACATCTGAGATGAACAAGGCTTCAGTCATTCAGCTGCTCATGGAATAAACTTCCTTGGTTATAAAATACACCCACATTATTTAAAACAAGACTATAAAAGGAACATCATATTTGAGAAATGGCAGGAGGGTTCCAACAAGGAAAAAGTAAATTGCCCATCCAGCACATGGAAATAAGGAAAGGAGAAGCTTAGTGATGGTCATTGCTTGTTTTGTCCAGAAGAAACCACCTCGGACACTACTTCCGACAACAACCTGGGGACCCACATCTGTGTTAGTCTGGAAGGAGATATTTCAGTTATGTTCTTGCTTTCCCCCTTCTTTTTAATGACAATTGTCAAACAACTTGTGTGTCCATCTTCAAGGGGAAAACACATGGCTTCAGTTTTCCTCCTCTGATTTCAATGGAATAAGACACAAGAATTCCATCTCTAAATCACTCACAGCACATCTCTGCCTCCCGCTGAGGGATAACGTGTGCCTTACGCGCCGCACTATTTCAGTCCAAATGAAAGACGTTAATGACAAAGCATCCCTGATCTTCACAGATTTTAAGGCTATTTAAATTACATTCTTATTTCAAAACGTTGGCATGAGCCAAACTTTTATGGGATCTTTCTTTTCCTAATGCATATGTTCTCTTTGAAGATTTCCTCACAAGCCACCCTCCTCCTGCTGCCACTGAAAAACTATCCCCATGGATAAGGCTGTCAGGAAGAGCAACTGTGTGGCATTGAGAGAAGAGAGAGTGTCACATGCCTGCTTTCCAGTAACCTGATTGAACAATCAAATTGTATTTCTCTTGAAAAGAGGTAAGAAAAAGAAGGAAATATCAAAATGCAGATCTTGCTGTGGTTGGGATTTTGGGAAGATTAATGAGCTACCTACAAGGGAACAGCAGCTTATAATAGAAAGAGAGGAGAGTACATTTTTAACATCAAGTTCAAAGGGAAACTTTTCTTGCTGGTTCAACTGCAAAGATTTCTCAGCAAAGTCATCTCATCTATTGTCCCTGTTGACACCCTACTTGGACTTTTTGTCACCTATTGCATCACGTTCAAACTCTTCCAATTCATCCAGAAAGGGCAACATAATCTTGTCCCTATCCACACTATTTCCTGTATTTTGTCCTTTACATCTTTGTCAGCTCACAGGCTTTGTTCTTTCAGCTCTCTTCTGCATTCTCTGCTCTTGAAAACGCTCACAATCTCTCACTTATGATAGATGTTACCCCAAGATTCCTCTGATATCAATAAGGAGTCAATCTTTCATGGAATCTGTAAAGAGTTCTGAACCCAGGAAGCTATTCTGAGCCCAAGGAGCTATTTAAAAACAACCCCTCTAACAGAAATGGTAACCACAAAACCACCCAGATCTCAGCCACAAGCACCTGAAAGAGGACACAGACCTGGAGTCAGTGCTGTTCTCTACTGTGTTTTTAAAGCAACATGGAGGACTGGTCACGTCAAGGTGTGGAGGCAACTGGGAACAACAGAAAGCAAAAGGACTCATCCCAAAGAGACCTGAAATTTTTGAGGCAAGTGCTGCAGGCTCCCTGATGGTCCCATCCCTGCTCCAAACTTACTGCTCTCAACAGCTTCAAAATGATTGGCTTTGAGCCCACATTTGCCCCATAAACTTTGTAACAGAGTTCTTAGCTGTGGAGAAATAACTACTTAAATCCTGCTACCCACTGGTACAATCACAGCCTCCTAGATTGGTTTGTGTTGGAAGGGACCTTAAAGTTCATCTAGTTCCAACCCCCTGCCACGGGCAGGGACACCTTCCACTAGAGCAGGTTGCTCCAAGCCCCTGTGTCCAACCTGGCCTTGAACACTGCCAGGGATGGGGCAGCCACAGCTTCTCTGGGAAAAGTCTGTGCCAGCGCCTCAGCACCCTCACAGGGAAGAGCTTCTGCCTCAGAGCTCATCTCAATCTCCCCTCTGGCAGGTTAAAGCCATTCCCCTTGGCCTGTCCCTACATCCCTTGTCCAAAGCCCCTCTCCAGGTTTCCTGTAGCTCCTTTAGGCACTGGAGCTGCTCTAAGGTCTCCCCTTCAGGAGCCTTCTCTTCTCCAGGCTGACCCAGCCCAGCTTTATCAGCCTGTCTCCATAGGAGAGGTATAAGAGAATGCTGGTGCAGTGTAACATCTTACAGTTCACAGTATCCTACTGAACTGGGTAACTTCTTTCAGTTAATCCTGAGCACAAGAGCACGTGACAGATTCTGAAGGTGAAAACCTGAGTTTCGAAAGGTAAAGAGCTGCGATATAAATGTGTGTAAATGGTGATACCATCATTTAAAAGACAGGTATCTCCACTTTATTTTATTCTTATAGGCTGCCAGATCATAGTGTGGGCAACTCTCAACTCCAATACATCTTTATCTTGTATTCTTCCTTCACAGTCCATCTAGAAGTATCTGAATATTCACCACAGAGTGAATCATTATATCCTTAATCATCAATACTAAGATCGTCTCTGTAGAGTCACTTAAGTGATGCAATCTGTCCACAAGAACACTGCCCATCTCTCAAAGCTTCTTTTCGTGCTCCTGTGGGTTTAACTTTTCACTGAGAACAGCCAAGTTATACAAGGAGGAAGAGAACACAAAGTCATCCAAAAACTCCCTTGTAAATCATAAAACATCTTCAACTAAAAGCCGAATGGAAATTATCATGGGTAAGATTTCAAGGAGAAATTCTACCTTTGTCCATCACTGGAATATCTGAAGTACGTATATTATTTTCTTGTTATGATTAGCCCAGTAAGAAACTAGAACAGATGATACAGAAGTCCTGTTATACATTATTACGACAGCCCTAAGATCTTCCCTTGATATTGCTCCCAAAACCAAGACTACTGTGAATTAGACCATTCGGGAAATAAACACACAAGGATGCCATGCTCGGAGGAGAGAACACTTCTCTGTGTGCATACAGGACTGGCCACAAGCCATATAAACAAGCACAAGTGGTCCAGCTCTTCAAATTCACCACTTTCAAACACTCTGCAACTGCTCAAGTGTTGCACAAAAGAAAGAACTGGTCCCTTCAGTCCATACAACAGAAACCTGCAACTTCAAGTATGAGATGACCAAGCTCCCAAACCAATCCAGGGCAACTATCACATTCAGCATATGATGTAAGGAAATAAATTGCAGATAAGGAAGCAGATATTAGCTCCAAGTACCCATAAGGAGTGCTCATGATGAGACTGGCTGCATTTCACCCCTTGTTTTATGACTATCTTTTAAACACCTCAACCCCATCTGAAAATGCAGAGGGGATAAAGAGAAACCTTGTAGCTTTGTAACGTAAGAATAAATAAAGCTTAAAAATTGGAGAGATTTAGACAATCAGTGTGGCAAACTGGAGAAGTATTAATACTCTGACATAGCATGAACAGGATATTGAAGCTCCTGCAAAAGAGAATTATCCAAAGCAACACATTATCTACTTGCCCACCTTGAAGTTCTCCACTTCTGCTGTAGAGCTCCCTTCTCTGCTCACGCAAATAGGCACTCATGCTGATAGCATGGGAGGAGGACTCAAACCTGGAATCAAAGAAAACAAAAAAGGCAGTCAGTTTGCCATCCATGGAAGCATCCTTGTAAGCACCAGGCAGCTCTAAACATAAGGACTTGCTGCATGTTGGAGCAGAATTATGCAGGCAGACAAAAGCATGGTTTCCTATAAAACCCATCACCAACACATCCCATTCTGCCACCTCTGATCAACCCAGCTCTCCAGCAGCCACCCATGACGAGACAAAGCACAGAGATGCTCTTCAACTGAGAGCAGCCAGGTATTTAAGCAGGAATGGCCCCAAAGCCTGGTAAAATCCAAACCAAAGCTACAGGCTAAAACCAGCTAGATTACTAAGTGACCAATACATAAAAAATAAGAGCTAATAAACAATGTCCTGGGAACTAGGGAGCAATAAATTATTAAGTATTTATTGTATGGCTCTAATACTCCACAAGGATCAATTTGAGAGGCAGACATGAATGTCTTTCAACTGCGGTAGCCCCATACTCATTGATAGTAAAATGCCACAGACTGGGCCCTGACCCAACACCACAAGCACTCAGGATGTCTCAGGGCTTGCCATGCCCTGAGCTGGGTGTCTCTGTGGTCACAAGTGTCCCGTGGCCAAGGACCTTGTGCCTGACCTGCCTGACCTCAGGGCTGGGGACACCCATCTTGGCCAAGGGCTGCTGCCCCGGGCAGGCTCTGCCCAGCAAACACCAGTCACTTGTGTGCCCCGGGTGGGCACTGGGCAGTGCTGCCACTGGTGCTGGGGACCAGGGAGAGGGGGCAGGCGGTGGGGACAAAGCATCTTCAGATGGCCAAAGTGGACACAAGACTTAGAGGGAAAACATTGTTCGTGAACATCAAACTCCTCAGGGTAAAGACCTCAAGATATTGATGGTTTGCTGTAACACCCTTCACCCCCCTCCTTTTGCTAAAGGAAGAGGTGCCCAGAAGGAATCTGGAAACACAAGCATCCCATCAGAGAAAAAGGACAAGCATTTGTAAGCATTCTTGTGCAACAGTGTTAAGGTTATTACTATTAATGAGGCTTTTCTGCTTTAATTGTGACTGTGACTGTTAGTATTATCGCAACTGAACTAATAACAGTCTATCAAAATATAACAAACACTTGAGACTTTAATTAAAGGAACAGGGAATTCTTGGCTTTGTGTTTATGATGGGCTCCCTTCTGCCCCTAGTGAGATACTAAGCGTAATGTTAGTATCATGGCCTCGAGGTCTTCTCCAGGCAACAAACCCAGAAGCATCAAGGTCAAGGCAAACTACAGCAACAAACCTCTGTCTCCTCCTTGAGACAGCAACTCAGATTATTCCTGAGCCTTGCAGTAGCTTTTGCTGCAGGATTTAATCACATTCACTGCTTTCCCACAGCCATCCAGTTTCTACTTTGGAAGAAAATCATGGAATCATAGAATCCTAGAATGGTTTGTGTTGGAAAGGAGCTTAAAACTCCTCCAGTTCCAACCCCCTGCCCCGGGCAGGGACACCTTCCACTAGAGCAGGTTGCTCCAAGCCCCTGTGTCCAACCTGGCCTTGAACACTGCCAGGGATGGGGCAGCCACAGCTTCTCTGGGAAAAGTCTGTGCCAGCGCCTCAGCACCCTCACAGGGAACAACTTCTGCCTCAGAGCTCATCTCAATCTCCCCTCTGGCAGGTTAAAGCCATTCCCCTTGGCCTGTCCCTCCAGGCCCTTGTCCAAAGCCCCTCTCCAGGTTTCCTGGAGCCCCTTTAGGCACTGGAGCTGCTCTAAGGTCTCCCCTTCAGGAGCCTTCTCTTCTCCAGGCTGCCCCAGCCCAGCTCTCTCAGCCTGGCTCCAGAGCAGAGCTGCTCCAGCCCTCGCAGCAGCTCCGGGGCCTCCTCTGGACTTGCTTCAACAGCTCCACGTCCCTCTTGTGCTGTTGCCCCAGAGCTGGATCAGGACTCTGGTTCGGGGGGGGGGGGGGGTCTCCCCAGAGCGCAGCAGAGGGGGAGAATCCCCTCCCTGACCTGCTGCTCACACTCTGGGGGTGCAGCCCAGCACACGGGGGGGTTCTGGGCTCAAGCGCACACTGAAGTCGGTTCTTAGGGAGCTTCTCCTCACCCAACACCCCCAAGTCCTTCTCCTCAGGGCAAAATTACTTTGTATTTATAACATTTGCTTACAGCAAACTACCACAGGCCACACCACAACTACCTGCATCCATCCATGAGTAAAACACAAGGTGGAGCCCTGCCCTAAGAGACTTGTGCAGTAAGAAATTAACACAGATATTCTGATGACAAGTGGAAGGCTCCTCTGGTTTGGACACAGCTAACGGAAAGGCAAGAAAAATCCTGGCGTGAAAAGCACTGAAGATGGGAGAGGAGGCAAGAATAACACTCCATCAAACACGTACATCCGTCAGCGGACTGAGAAATTCCATTTCAACAGAGATTTCCATAGATATAGTGACAGCTGACAGAAGACAGATAACCAAATAAGAGATGCCAATAAATGCTGCTGTCACTGCAGTGACGGCAATGACATGGTGACAAGACCATGAGTGGTAGGAGACGTGCTGCTCCTGTGAGGTTATGCACCTTGGCTGAAAACAATTATACCCACCTTCAATCTCAGCTGACAAACTCAGAGAGAGCCTTAAACTGCTGCAGGTGAAACAGCATCCTTATTTCTCAAGCTTAAACTGGTCCATGTGCACCCAAGAACAGACACAGTAAGAAAAGGTGAACAGCCCTGTTTTGTTCCGATAGATATCTACAAGTCAGAGTACCCAAACAGCCATAGGAGCACTGAAAAGAAAGGGTTGGGGGGAATAACCATGGGTTGACAGGAGCAGGAGGTATCTCTCATACCCTCCAGGCAACAGTTAACCTTCTAATAACAGATTACACAGACAGCTCATCCTGTGAGAGGGGGAGAAGACAGTGCAGAAGACTTCAATTTCTAACTGGGATCTTCAGTACTATGAGAATACAACCACCAGATCCACATGCCCAACGGGTGCTCAGGCATTGGAACAGGCTTCCAAGGGAAGTGGTGGAATCAGCATCCCTGGAAGCGTTCAAAACCCATGTAGATGAGGCTGGATGCAGGACTGCAGTGGGTTCTCACCAGAGCAGAGACCAAAATCCTCCAGAGGTCAAAGAGAATGAGCAGCACATGCAGTCAGTGCAAGAGACGATAACTCAGCACAGCCCCTTGAATCTAGGTGTAGTAACAAGACGATCTCTCCCCTCCTAAGAGTGCTGCTCACCCACAACTCCTCTTCACGTCTTATTCTTGCACATCTTACTTGTTCTCCCAAATCCTTCGCTTGGCCACTCAGTTTCTCATCCTCTCTCTTACACTCTCCTCCCAATCACTTAATTCTTTCTGTTCTGCACTCCAAATTAAAGGAGTTAGTGATAGGATTAACCGCTTAGTCTATCTGGTAATTATACAGTTATCTTAATTCTCTTTGTCCAGTCGCCTTTATCACACTCTTTAAGAGGTCCTGAATTTACCGTGGATCAAGACAGGCGCAGTGTATCACTGCACGCTCTGCAGCAGCACTGCAATGGGATCCCAGTCCTGAGATAAGCCCTGGATAGAGCTACAGTATAAACACCAGCAATAGATCCATAATGGAAAACTCACCGAGGCTTCAGCTTTGGGCATTAAATCTCCATCTCAATCCTTACACTCCCCGTACAGCTCTGGGGTCACAGAATCATAGAATCAATGAGGTTGGAAAAGACCTGTAAGATCATCGAGCCCAACTGCCAGCCCAGGACTGTCAAGCCCACCATTAGCCCTTGTCACCGAGGGCAAACTGAGCTCCCCTCATGATCTCCAGTCACAGCCACCCCTCATCTGCCCTCTCACAGTGGCCCATACTATACAGCTGCTGCCCCTATCCCTCATGGCCTCTCCTGCTCTCCCCTCATGAGCTCCCCTCATGGCTGACCCTGCTCCCCCTCACGATCTCCCTTCATGGCTGACCCTGCTCTCCCCTCATCATCTCCGCTCATGGTGGCACCAGCTCCCCCTCATGAGCTCCCCTCATGGCCACCCCTCCTCTCCCCTCATGAGCTCCCCTCATGGGCTCCCTTCATGGCCGCCCCTGCTCCCCCCATGATCTCCCCTCATGGGCTCCCTTCATGGCCGCCCCTGCTCCCCTCATGATCTCCCCTCATGGCCGCCCCTGCTCTCCCCTCATGAGCTCCCCTCATGGGCTCCCTTCATGGCCGCCCCTGCTCTCCCCTCATGATCTCCCCTCATGGCCGCCCCTGCTCTCACCTCATGATATCCCCTCATGGCCGCCCCTGCTCCCCTCATGATCTGCCGTCATGGCTGACCCTGCTCCCCGCATAATCCCCCCTCATGGCCACCCCAGCTCTCCCCTCACAAGCTCCCCACATGGACGCCCCTGCTCTCCCCTCATCATCTCCCGTCATGGCCGCCCCTGCTCTCCCCTCATCATCTCCTGTCATGGCCACCCCTGCTCTCCCCTCATCATCTCCCGTCATGGCCGCCTCTGCTCTCCCCTCATCATCTCCCGTCATGGCCGCCCCTGCTCTCCCCTCATCATCTCCCATCATGGCCGCCCCTGCTCTCCCCTCATCATCTCCCGTCATGGCCGCCCCTGACCTCCCCTCATGATCTCCCCTCATGGCCGCCCCTGCTCTCCCCTCATGGCCACCCTGGCTCAACCTCATGATCTCCCTTCATGGCCGCCCCTGCTCCCCTCATCACCTCCCCTCATGGTTGACCCTGCTCTCCCCTCATGATCTCCCCTCATGGCCACCCCGGCTTACCCTCATGATCTCCCCTCATGGCCGCCCCTGCTCCCCTCATGAGCTCCCCTCATGGCTGCCCCTGCTCTCTCCTCACAATTTCCAACATCAGAAGGACATGGAGCTGTTGGAGCAAGTCCAGAGAAGGCCACGAGGATGATCAGGGGCTGGAGCACCTCCCGTATGGAGACAGGCTGAGAACATTGGGGCTGTTCAGCCTGGAGAAGAGAAGCTGCGTGGAGACCTCAGAGCAGCTTCCAGTGTCTGAAGGGGGCTACAAGGATGCTGGAGAGGGACTCTTCATCAGGGGCTGGAGTGATAGGACAAGGGGTGATGGGTTCAAACTGAAACAGGGGAAGTTCAGGTTAGATATAAGGCAGAAGCTCTTCCCTGTGAGGGTGCTGAGGCGCTGGCACAAGGTGCCCAGAGAAGCTGTGGCTGCCCCATCCCTGGCAGTGTTCAAGGCCAGGTTGGACACAGGGGCTTGGAGCAACCTGCTCTAGTGGAAGGTGTCCCTGCCCGTGGCAGGGGGTTGGAACTGGGTGAGCTTTAAGGTCCCTTCCAACACAAACCAGTCTGTGATTAGCAGCCAACACGGTGCAGTACTTGAGGGACCAAACACAGCTTAGGCACAGCTTTAACCTCGTCCCAGCACTTACTTGAACAAAGGGTTTTTAGGTCTTTGCGGTTTCTTCTTCGCGAAAAACGCAGCAAACTCCCTCCCCGAGCTGGTGTAGCTGAGCTGGGTGGATGGCTCCGAGGCAGTGCGGGTGTTCTTCATGTCCAGGTACTCTGTCAGCAGCATCTGAAGATGAAGGTGAAGCAAGAGGCACTCAGCACTTGAAATAAAACATTATAATTTTATTATAATAAAGCATTATAATGTAACTTGAATGTTACGGATTTTTAGCAAAGACTGGAAAACTAATAAAAGTCTTTCAAATTAACAGAAACCAGGCTTTAGTTTCGGAAATGTGATCCCAGGGATTTAGACGCCACTGTCTCTAATTTGGTGAAAGCTTGTTTTACATTACTTGACCAATTCAATCTGCTACAAAACCCTGATGGCACCAAAAGTAACTTGAAAGAAGTCCTACTTCTCACCAGACTGATTCTATAAGGAGCAGAAGCTGGGAGATGGTGAGTAGGTTGTTGGCTGGGGATATACCACAGCTCTTGAAAACATTAAGGTTAGCAATACTGAACTGCTCAATTTCAAAAGCATATTTTATATATGTGCATGTGTTCCTATATATTTTTTACATATTTATATGTAGAACTAGAAAACATCCATGGATCTGATCAAGTGCATGTGCTGTGGGTCACATGCTCCAAAACATCCTGGCAAAGCTGCAAAAATTGCCCTTTAATAGCTCCCAAACCAAACTTGTTTCTCTTACCACTGAAAACATGAATTCCCACAGCTTCCAGCTCTGCCAACGTAGTTTAGGATTACTTCCCTCCAGCCCAACATAGTAAACGGGATGGAGGCTCCCTTGCTGAGAGACCTCACAGCCCTGAATGGTATCCTGGTATTTGATGCTATTTAAGCAACTCAATGGTGCAGAAGCAGAAACAGATTCCAAGTTATTCACTTCTAATTTCCTTTCAACTGAAGATGAAAAGAAACCCCTTAAAAATTAACTTTTGTCAGTGCATTCAGAAAGTCACTATTTGTTTTAAAAGAATTCTACCTATTTGGAAGCTATTAGTAATATGTGGCATTTTAATAATCATTAGGTGGTCAAAGCGAATCAAAGAGAGCTGTCTGTAGTGAAAGGAATACATCAGGACTGTGCTGGCTAAGTTGAAATAGATTACACAGAAATAAATATCTAGGTAAATGGTATCATGCCCCTAATTAGAAATAATTCAGGATAGCTTGGGAACAAAACTAATACAAACACAAAGAAACTTCAACTCCTGAAACATCTCAATTAAAACTTTACCTAAGCACAAGCTTTGAAAATAGATGTTTATTGTTAAGAGTCAAAGTAATCACTGCACTCATTTTTAACAGTAATTTACCAAATCCGTTTGTATTCACCTATTTGCATTTCATCTTCTCTACTTAAATTAACAACCCCAAAATGGCCACAAAAATCTAATTAAAACCTCAAATTTAATCAAGTAAAACACTTCATTTCTTCCATTATGGATGAAACCTATTTATAATGGATTCCATGACTCTGGTGTCATTTTATATCCAGGACTAGGAAATGTTCAGTGTGTAATAGAGTACTTGGCTCCAAGATCAGTCTTCTAATAGCTAAAGGGGGCTATAATGAACCTGGAGAGGGGCTCTGGACGAGGGCCTGTAGGGACAGGACAAGGGGGAATGGCTTTAACCTGCCAGAGGGGAGATTGAGATGAGCTCTGAGGCAGAAGCTCTTCCCTGTGAGGGTGCTGAAGCGCTGGCACAGACTTTTCCCAGAGAAGCTGTGGCTGCCCCATCCCTGGCAGTGTTCAAGGCCAGGTTGGCCACAGGGGCTTGGAGCAACCTGCTCTAGTGGAAGGTGTCCCTGCCCGTGGCAGGGGGTTGGAACTGGGTGAGCTTTAAGGTCCCTTCCGACACAAACCATTCCAGGATTCTATGATTTTAACATGACAATAAGCTAACAGAGGTTTGAGCTAGGAACGTAATGAGTTATTCCTCCCAGTTAAAAAGGGGAATAGAGAAATAGAAGATGAGGTTTTGGTGAGATATTAAGAACTGCTCTGAAAACACCACAGGTGAGGAAAAAGAAGAAAAAAACATTAATTTAAGGCATGACTCAATACACCGGCCAGGATGGTTACACACAAGCCTCTGAACAACTCAAAAGCAGTAAAAGCAGTGAAAATAGGCAGTTTTGATAACTACTCTCCAAGTTCATCTTTAAGTTATAAAATTCAAGCCCGGCAGAAACTGCGCGAGACAGATCAAAGCTCTTTCTGCTCCAGTGCCCTGTATTCAACAGTTACACACATTCTTCAGAACAAAGTAATTAAGTGTAAGCATGGCTGAGCGCTTACAATGCATGGCCAAGCGGGACGGAAGACAGGAGAGATCTTCAACACTCAGTGTATTTGGCTTATAAGTGCAGCATGAAGATTAAGACCCTTACAATTTTTAAGCAGTAAGATTAAGATGTGGGCAAGTCAAAATCTTGTCCGCTACTTGTCTCAAAAGCAGCCCAAAGGTTTTGTTTCTCTCTGCACTGCACAATGCATGGCCTTCACCCAAAGTCAGCGGCCTGAACTGGAGACTGGATGGAGCAGCGCTGAGGAGAAGGACTTGGGGGTGTTGGGTGAGGAGAAGCTCCCCATGACCCAGTTTCAGTGTGCACTTGAGCCCAGAACCCCCCCGTGTGCTGGGCTGCACCCCCAGAGCGTGAGCAGCAGCTCAGGGAGGGGATCCTGCCCCTCTGCTGCGCTCTGGGGAGCCCCCCCCTGCAGTCCTGATCCAGCTCTGGGGCAACAGCACAAGAGGGACGTGGAGCTGCTGGAGCGAGGCCACAGGAGGCCCCGGAGCTGCTGCGAGGGCTGGAGCAGCTCTGCTCTGGAGCCAGGCTGAGAGAGCTGGGCTGGGGCAGCCTGGAGAAGAGAAGGCTCCTGAAGGGGACACCTTAGAGCAGCTCCCAGTGCCTAAGGGGGCTCCAGGAAACCTGGAGAGGGGCTTTGGACAAGGGATGTAGAGACAGGCCGAGGGGAATGGCTTTAACCTGCCAGAGGGGAGATTGAGATGAGCTCTGAGGCAGAAGCTCTTCCCTGTGAGGGTGCTGAGGCGCTGGCACAGACTTTTCCCAGAGAAGCTGTGGCTGCCCCATCCCTGGCAGTGTTCAAGGCCAGGTTGGACACAGGGGCTTGGAGCAACCTGCTCTAGTGGAAGGTGTCCCTGCCCGTGGCAGGGGGTTGAAACTGGATGAGCTTTAAGGTCCCTTCCAACACAAACCACTCTGGGATTCTATGAATCTATTCCCTACAGCTGGACAGTCAATGTTATCCAGTTGTTCTTTTCTCCTAGTCCTCATAGAGGATTTTAATAAGTTTCATATTTCGATGTTAGTAGTTGTGACCTGGCCATGTACTTATTAAAACCCACAGCAAGCTAAAACTTTAAAATCCACTTAAAAGAAAAGAGAAACCAGGCATCTTCCTGCCTATCTCAGCGAACAGGAGCTTTCCTTAACCAACCAAGTGAGGGATTCCATGATTTGGTCCCATAACACCTGATTAGCAGTCGCTAAGCCATCAATCAAAACCCTTGTTAGACATTAATCACATGGACGTACAGCAAGATTTATGAGTGACTGCAAAGTTTGCAACATCCCATTCATCTATAACAAGAGCTTTGACTTTCTGCTCGATGGTTGAATTCTGCCATCCATGTAGTGTTTTTCTATCAATGTCAAACAAATAAAGCTGTACATGAAGGAAGAGAACAAAGCACTCTTTCTTCAACTGCTCTTTGGAAATGAAAATTAATATGAAGTATTTGATGAAAAAAGCAATACTTATGGATTTGGAGGCTTAATTAAATTCTCAGATTACAAAAGGTCATATCAGTATGTGTAGCCCGTCTATCACACTGATCTGATAACAACTGACACAACGCTGCCTCTCTGAACTGCAAGGGGGCAAGAACAAATTTGCTTCTTTGTCTGCTTGCACTTGCCTGTGACTCTCCAGATCCACACTTCTCTTCTTCAGCTGAGCCCCACGAGATGTTGTGTAAGTCATTACACCTTATCATAGCCAAAACTGACCTACGAACAACGCACGGGCAATAAAACACGCATGGCCGCAGGGTGACAGCTACATTCATTCCTCATTTGTACCCCTTGTAAGGTTGTGGATAGGAGGCCTGAGCTCTGAATAAGCTCTACTCCACCAATTAAAAGCTGCAAATAGGTATTTCACATCCTCATACATTCTGAACTAAGGTGGATGCTGGAGTGTGGACAGTTTGCTCCATCAGGAAATCATGACACTTCCAAACTCTACACCTTTAACAGTGATTTTCATTACGCCTTCACGGATTTCCGGGGTCCAGAAAATCAGATAAAAACTACCACCACACCATGAATTTTGTGAGGGTAAATGGGATGAGCAGGTAATTACTGGTCTCGCCACCCCATACTGATCTGGGACAAAGTCACAGAAGAGATGATAGAAGACTCTATTAATAAAGAATTAAGGAAGAATAATAGAATTCATGTCCAATGACATGGATTTACAGAACATAGATCTTGGCTAAACATTATTCTTCTCATGATGACAAATTTAGGTTTAAATTAACAGAGATAAAGTTATATTTCCACCAAGGATCTGACAAAAGCCAGAACGCTCAAAGTCAATACAGCATCTCCTAGACGAAAACTGGGCAGGCACCTGACATGATCCTCAACTTAGAAAAGGAAATGAGAAGACCGTCAATACTGGATTTTGCAAGGTCCTGGAAAGCTTAATTCCTTTTTTCCTCTGTATTCCAAGGGAAATACTGTTACAGAACACTTACCTTTTATTAGATAGAAAACTAATTTTCAGCCCAAGTTCAGTCCATCTTCATTTTTAAAATGATAGTAATTAGAAGAAGCTAAATTAGAGAATGAAAGCATGTTCAAGTGCAGCTACAGCAACCCCTTTCTGGATCGAATGGACCAGAGCTTTTCCCACGTCACATTCCTATGGATATAATGACTACAGAAGGTTTGAAAAATATAATGTTTTGGGGCAAAAAAAAAGGCAAATAATAAAGTGAACACAGCTTGTTCAGCCTGGAGAAGAGAAAGCTCCTGAAGGGGACACCTTAGAGCAGCTCCAGTGCCTAAAGGGGCTGCAGGAAACCTGGAGAGGGGCTTTGGACAAGGGCCTGTAGGGGCAGGACAAGGGGAATGGCTTTAACCTGCCAGAGGGGAGACTGAGATGAGCTCTGAGGCAGAAGCTCTTCCCTGTGAGGGTGCTGAGGCGCTGGCACAGGGTGCCCAGAGAAGCTGTGGCTGCCCCATCCCTGGCAGTGTTCAAGGCCAGGTTGGACACAGGGGCTTGGAGCAACCTGCTCTAGTGGAAGGTGTCCCTGCCGTGGCAGGGGATTGGAAATGGATGAGCTTTAAGGTCCCTCCAACCCAAACCAGTCTGGGATTCTATGGATAACAGAATATAATTTACTTTTTCATTATTACTTTTCATAATATTATCAAGCTCCTGTAAGAATTTCAGTGTCAGCAGAGGTAAATCTTTACACCTAAGGGAAAAAAAAATGAAATCATGAACTATATGATTATTGTGTAAAGTTGTGACTTCAGCAAATTTGGGAATATTGAAGCTAATCAACAGCCAGAGATGGCCCCACTGAGATGATAGGTATTAATTAGCTAATTGGAAATGGCTACATAAAGCAGAGAGCTTTGCCAGAAGTAAAAGTTTACAGCATCGCTCCATATTAGTGTCACATATGGAATGCCAAATGAGAGCCTGGCACCCAGAAACAACGAGAGATGAGGGAAGAAGGGGGTGGAAAGGTGCTCATAAGAAGCCTGGAAGTTATTAAAAGGCTGGCAGGCATTACTTAGAGTGGAACACCCAGAAGCCATGAGCTCAGTCTCATTAGCTTAGTGAAGAGAAGGCGAAGAGGTTAGCGGAGAAGCCTGCAAGTGTGCATCGGAGGGCACTGAACTGATGAAAAACATCTTCACTAATGAATCTTTTATCAAAAACTCCAAAGGCTGCAAAGTTGAAGCTGGACAGACTGTGATGAATGCTTGGGCAAACATTCCCAGAGCATAATTAACCACTTACATCAAAGGTTACATTCTATTGTCTGTCACTGTTTCCCCCCCAACCCAGTCGAGACTGGATGCCTAAAGCACGTGCCCTCTTTCAGACAGGAGTATATTGAAGAAAGGACCACGGCTTGTTTTACACAGAAGTCAGGTGAGAAGATCACAACAGCTCCTTATCATCTGGGGCTCTGTTGATGCAGCATTCAAGGCAACTCTCATGCTCTTGCATGAAGGAACCATTAGATTTCAAAGTGCTGTTGCCACACAGCACCTTTAGTTACCATTTCCAGTTGATATAGGAAATAAAACCAGCTACTGGTAACTGTTTGGTGAACAGGTTTGTGCTAGTAGAAACTTCTCACCCAGGCTTGTCTTTGGCAACCACTGGGCATGAAACTACTAATGAAGGTTACTCCACCTATACTTTGAGGAAATTTAAGAGGCAAAAACAACCCAATATTCTCAGCATCTGAGAATCACAGAATCACAGGATGGTTTGTGTTGGAAAGGACCTTAAGATCATCCAGTTCCAACCCCCTGCCACAGGCAGGGACACCTTCCACTAGAGCAGGTTGCTCCAAGCCCCTGTGTCCAACCTGGCCTTGAACACTGCCAGGGACGGGGCAGCCACAGCTTCTCTGGGTACCCTGTGCCAGCGCCTCAGCACCCTCACAGGGAACAACTTCTGCCTCAGAGCTCATCTCAATACATTTAGAATTAACAATTGAAAGTGATATTTATTTTCAGCTTATTACTTTGACACACTGGGCAGCTGCAGAAACTGGCATTTCAGCTGTACCAACTTAGACTCCTCCTGAGTTGTAAGGAGGAAGAGACTTAACTGAAGGCTCTAGAGTTCCAGTTCAGTTACATCTAACAGGAGGAATCAGAAGCCAAGATCACAAAACAGAAGAGAGATTTCCTAACAGGATCTCAACGAGGAAAGTTGGTTAAAAACAGAACAGCAGATTCAAATTACCCTGCATCCCATGAGTGGGATGCACAAAGATGCCCGGGAACAGCAAATAACAGTGCCTCCATTGAGGAAAGGCACAACATGACTGAGAAGATAAATTCCAGCCACAGATGATTTCAGGGCAGCGAAACCAAAAGCAAATGATTCCTGAAAGGAAAAAGCTGGGAGTTCAAGTAGGATGCACTTACTTTTTGGTAAACATACAAAAAAAGGCATTCATGAAGCTCTGGAGGTATCTACCAGCAAAGTGCCAGAATAAAGCAAGAAAAGCAGTGTCACTCTATGCAAGACAGTGGTTCGTGGCCAATGACCCAGTAATTTGCTGTATCAAAACTCTTAATAATTAAAATACTGCAGTAATTGTGGATTTTTAGCCCCCAAAATGTAACAACTGATTGAATTCTATGAGCACGGAGCCTTCTGTGTGAGTTGTACCACGTCGAGAAGAGGGGCAGAGTCTGCACGTGGCAAACCTGACCAAGGAAAAAGCAATAAGGTAAGTCTGCAAGAACAAAGCCAATTTTTAGGTGCTGTGAATACTGCTTCATCCTGCACAACCTGCTTTATCTAATCCTCTTGCTTCCCATGAAATTAATTTAACTGAAACAGAATAATAAAAACCCTGCCACAATTAATTCTCTCAAGGCATCGCCCAATCTCATTATTGTACAAGAAGGAAGAATCCTTTTTGTTTTTCATTTTTTGGGGATAAAAAGAGTAAGAAATAACCCCAGAACTCTTGAGATAACACTATCACTGTCAGTGCTACCACATTCATTATCAATGCTAATTGTGAATTAGCACAACTATTACTGTAGACCTGTGAATGTGCATCTACCTCCAGGGAGGAAGAGAGGGAGGGAGGGAAGGAACCTCCAAACTACTTTCAAAACACCACTTCTTAAAAGCTGCTTTCATGGGCAATGAATCCTGCATCTGCTCATTGCTTTGGAAACCAGGACCTTTTCATTTCACAAGCTTTTGGTATCGTGTGTATGGACTTTATATCCTCAGCACCACAGGCTCTGCCTCTACTTGGCGTATAGATGAGGTGAAGTCACTCGAGACAGACTGATGTAATGGGTTTCACAGTTGCTAGCACAGCAAAAGCACAAACCATCCTGTGCTGTCACAGCCACCAGCATCAGGCTGTAGGCTCCTCGAATGAGCCAGTCCTCATTTGTTTCCCTTCCATGACAGCTTACACATCAATCCAGAAAGGGATTTGGTTGAGTAACAAGTGCCCAGCATAATGATTTCAACAGTGGTGTTTGCTGCATGTGTTCACTAATTTCACCCTCTGTTGTATCAACACCCCTGTGATGGATCATTATCACAGAATCATAGAGATAGAGGTCGGAGGGACCTCTGGTCCAACCTTTCCAGGCAAAGCATGACCTAGACTAGATGTCCCAAAACCGACCCTATCCACACCTAAGATGTCCCAGATGAATCTTAACAGTGTCCATATGTTGGGGAATCCACCACTTCCCTGGGGAGTTTATTCCAGTGGCTGATTGTTCTCATGGTGAAAAATGCTCCTTTGTGTCCAACCAGAATCTCCCCAGGAGTAACTTGTGCCCATCAGCCCTTGTCCTTTCCATGTGACTCTTTGTCAGAAGGGAGTCTCCACCTCCTTTGTAGCCACCCTTTAAATACTGGAACATGGGGATAAGGTCTTCCCTGAGCCTTCTTTTCTCCAGGCTGAACAAACCCGGCTCTTAGCCTTTCCCCACAAGGCTTCCCAGTCCTTGGATCATCTTTGTGGCTCTTCTCTGGACCTTCTCCAGCCTGTTCACACAAACAGTGGGGAACAAAACCGAACCCAGTATTCCAGGTGTGGTCTGACAAGCACCGAGTGGGACCATGACATCTTTATCTCTGCTGGTGATGCCCTTGTTGATGTTCCCCAGCACCCTGTTGGCTCTTTGCTGCAGCAGCACACTGTTCACTCCTATTGAGCCTGTTGTCCATTAGAACCTCCCATTACTAACTTGACCCCACTCCTCTGTGCAGCACCAATATCACAAGTTTTATCTTAACTTACACTTGATAAGCACCAAAAAGAAAAAGCTACTGAGAAACCACAGCAGGTAACATTACCTTCTGTAAGATGTGAGCAGGCATGTGCTGAAGGAGGGCTGCCTCTCCCTCAAGTCCTCAAGGGAGGCTTTGCAATTGCTTTCTAACTTCAGTTGCTTTAATATCCATGTAACCAACAATCTGTACCAGCTTATACAAAGGTACATGATGAAGGTCATTTCCAGTTTAGTGACACATAAAGTTTGAAGCCATTTGCACTGAAATTTAGTCATCTGGCCTCCATAAAGCAGAGCAGGAGCTGGGCTGTCTTATTTTCCAGCTTTCCCAGTAGTTCTGCTATTTTCTTTATTTAATAACAGAGGAACAAATACCGGTGACAAATTTATTTAAGCTACCAATAGTCAGCTTGAATAACTGGGTCATAAACCAACCAGACAGCATTTATTTTACTCCAGGCACCTCAGCTGCTCTGCAAATACAGATCATGCTACACGAAACGATCCAAGTACCCAGGCTGCTTGCTTGGTTTGTATGAGACCCTTAAAAGAAAACCACAAAAAGCCCCAAATGAAGGTGGGCGGCACAGGGAGCCAGCGGGATAATTCATTTCCTCCAAAGACAATCCATGTTTTGGATGTATGCCATGGATGGGGCTTGGAGCAACCTGCTCTAGAGGAAGGTGTCCCTGCCCGTGGCAGGGGGTTGGAATGGGATGTTCTTTGTGGTCCTTTCCATTCCAAACCATTCTATGACTCTATAATGGTCTTTAGCACAGTCCTTCTGATATGAGTAATAAGAAGTTGTAAAATACATACAGTCCAGTATGATGCAGAGGATGGGTAACTAACCAACTGTATTCTAAAATGGACCAAAAAGCAAAGAACAGAAAGGCGTAATTACCACTTGCTTCATAGAAAGCACAAAAAGAAGTGTTTCCCTGTGAGATTTAAACATGCTGTCTTTCAGTTTGACTGGACTTTTTGTTCAGGTAGCATATAAAAAGGTCAAGGAGGAGTGTAAGAGTTGAACAGGTAATTGAGTGCAGCTTTCTGCTCTGCAATTATAATTTAGTTGAGCTTCACTGGTTCTGCATAGCTTGGAGATGGGGAGGAGACAAACTTATGTTTATGACTGAAGGAAAGCTAAACATTTTTAAATCACAAAGACAGAGGATATATTTGCTCACGTTATATGTCTACTATCCACACACCTTTCAAAGCATCTTCTTAGGGAAGAAATATGCAATTCTAATGTGCAGGAGAAGCAGTGCTATGCTTAAACGCACCTCATCTGAGCTTCTGCTACTCAAACTGGCACACAGAATCCAGCAACAGCAAAGAGAGGAGAAGGCAGCATGCTCTTCAAATACCAACCATGTTAACTCATGGGTAATACAGCACACTCCATGTATTTCATGCCTTCAACTAATTGCTGAAGACATCCTGCTCTAGTGTAGATGATAACAGTGGTGTGCCCCCAGTCTTCATTAAATGCCAGCTCTTAATAACAGACTCCGAAAGGGCTTTAATTGCATTTCGTTGCAGCTCCTGAACTTTAAAAGTTGTTAATCAGAATTCTATGTAAATGGAATGACGATTAAAGGTTAAGTACAGGTTTCTGAGATTTCAGCAGTGGAAGATGTGTTGCCCTTAACAGGAAAGAGAAACTACCAACCTTGACAGGAACTAAACATCTTAATTAAATACTCACAAGTACAGTACTTATTTCTGTGTGAAGTTCTATTTTCAAATGTCAAACTTAATCAGGCACTTGACAAAAACGTGCGATATCCCTCCAGCACAACAGAACAAATATGCCTTGGGATTCTTCCCTGAGGAAACACCTGCACGTCTCCCGGTCCTCAGCTCCCCACCAAATTCAAGTTCTTCAAGCCTCTTGTCCCACGTAACAAGAAGGAAAGTTTTATGGCCCTAAAACTGCAGGAGTCCAGTTGAGAAATAGGATACAGCATTTTTCAAGGTGTCAGCTTTTCCTCTGCTCGCTCAGTTTATCCCTGTAACAAGCGTCATGCTGCCAAATAAACATAAGGGTCCTCATAAATCTGACTTGCTGAGATTTACTGCCCTTGAGGGTACAGCCCATCAATTATCACCAGCCAAAAGTGGGAAAACATCTTTGTCAGGAGTAAATCTAGTACATCTGTGCAGTGCACTGTGAGCTTGCTGCTCAGTGTTTTGGTGCTGAATACTACTGAGAGCATCCAGGCCTGCTGCTTTCCACTCCTGAACTTGAAGCCTGAGCAACGTGGGGTTCCAATCCTAATCTGAGGGAACAGCAACTATATCTGTGATAAGCTCAGAGACTGAATAAGGGACTTCAGGTCCAAAGACCTCTGTCTTAGGTCATACTGACCCAAGTGCAAAGTCCTGCACATAGATCGGGGCAATCCCCACCGCAAACACAGGCTGAGAGGAGACTGGATGAGCAGCCCCGAGGAGAAGGACTTGGGGGTGTTGGTCCATGAGAAGTTCCCCGTGACCCGGCTTCAGTGTGCACTTGAGCCCAGAACCCGCCTGTGTGCTGGGCTGCACCCCCACAGCGTGAGCAGCAGCTCAGGGAGGGGATCCTGCCCCTCTGCTGCGCTCTGGAGAGACCCCCCCCTGCAGTCCTGATCCAGCTCTGGGGCAGCAGCACAAGAGGGACGTGGAGCTGCTGGAGCGAGGCCACAGGAGGCCCCGGAGCTGCTGCGAGGGCTGGAGCAGCTCTGCTCTGGAGCCAGGCTGAGAGAGCTGGGCTGGGGCAGCCTGGAGAAGAGAAGGCTCCTGAAGGGGAGACCTTAGAGCAGCTCCAGGGCCTAAAGGGGCTCCAGGAAACCTGGAGAGGGGCTTTGGACAAGGGCCTGTAGGGACAGGCCAAGGGGAATGGCTTTAACCTGCCAGAGGGGAGATTGAGATGAGCTCTGAGGCAGAAGCTCTTCCCTGTGAGGGTGCTGAGGCGCTGGCACAGGGTGCCCAGAGAAGCTGTGGCTGCCCCAGCCCTGGCAGTGTTCAAGGCCAGGTTGGACACAGGGGCTTGGAGCAACCTGCTCTAGTGGAAGGTGTCCCTGCCCGTGGCAGGGGGTTGGAACTGGAGGAGCTTTAAGCTCCCTTCCAACACAAACCAGTCTGGGATTCTACGACCCATATATTTCACATACATGGTAATTAGACCATATAGCAAACAAATCAGCACGTATCTTCATATATCATCATGCACGTTAATAAAAAACCCCCAACTTTAATTACCTGAATATTTCCATAACTAGATATAAAACTGCACCCATTTCTTACAGAATATTTAAAACTGCATTTTAAGTCCAAGTTGTTTTTTTAATAGCAAACTACACCTGATCCTAGGAGAATACATTTTTCCTCTATGTTTGAAGCAGCTCTAGCTACTGCTATCCCAGTGCAGCAGTGCTGTGTGGGAGAGAAAAACCAGCCAAGAGAAAGTGTGTACAGTGGAGGTGACTGTCAGACTTACAACCCAGAGCAAGAAAGACATTTAGCAGTGGAAGCTGCTGAGACAGACTCTGCCTTTAAGCAATAGCAAACAGTGAGCAAGAAATGGTGTAAGGAAAAGTAAAGTTAATTAAAGTCAGTAACAGAACATACAGCTACTGGTTGCTTCATCTTCTTTCAGATCAATTAAAAACTTCATCACAGTGACTTGAAACAAGAAGGATGAGCAAAGAAACTTCCACCCACAGCTTCGTAAGATGGTGCTGGAATAGGAGACATGACCCACATGAGTGATTTACCAACTAGTGCCAGGGATGTGAGGGAGTAAAAGTGGATTAAAATAAGGAAGTCTGCTACAGTTAAACCCAGTACTGTGGCTTCGTTATGTATAAAAAGCTTTTCAACAGATCTTGCAGGAAAGGCTACAACATCACATTTATAAAAGCCTCGGGTAAATTCACGTTAATTTTGGACAGGATGTTATTCAGATCCCCCTGTGTCAGTCATACAAAGGGTCTTTGTGACAAAACCACAGGTTTTTTACATGCTTAAAATCCCACTGTTTGGGGTGTCAGTAAATTGGTGGGATTTCAGGAGTTTTATGTTTGCATCAAGCTGGACTCAATGATCCTTAAGGGTCTCTTCCAACTTGAGATATTCTATGATTCCATGTTTTGGAGCTTTTTTAACTTGGTGTTATGACTTTTTACATGGGCAGGTAGTGACAGGACAAGGAGGAATGGCTATAATCTAACAGAGGGGAGATTGAGATGAGCTCTGAGGCAGAAGCTCTTCCCTGTGAGGGTGCTGAGGCGCTGGCACAGGGTGCCCAGAGAAGCTGTGGCTGCCCCATCCCTGGCAGTGTTCAAGGCCAGGTTGGACACAGGGGCTTGGAGCAACCTGCTCTAGTGGAAGGTGTCCCTGCCCGTGGCAGGGGGTTGGAACTGGAGGAGCTTTAAGGTCGGTTCCATTCAAACCATTCTGCGATTCAAGGATTTGGTCAATTGGAAAATGCCAACCTGCATTTAAAGAGTCAGGGAACCAGGTTTTTCAGTCTGGTGCTTGTTAAGCAGCCGTTTAGTGCCATCTTATTAGCGTCACCTTCCACGAGACCAGGTTGCTCCAAGCCCTGTCCAACCTGGCCTTGAAGATCCAACCACATTTGAATCTACAATGGTGGCCCAGAGGCAAAATACCTGATAAAGAGAAACAGCTCATAAAATCAGTTGTGTGAAGGGTTTATACAAAAGCACAGCTAAATGCCAGGGCAGCAAATGTAGGTTTCCATAGAACAAGCCTAGTGACTCCAAGATGCTGATAAAAGGGCACATTCCCCTTTGACCCCAACCCAGCAGCCACCATTTCAAGCCGAGCTTATGAGGCCACTGACATCTTTGAAATAACATTGGAACTAGAGAACCTCTTTGTCACACTTACAATAACTGGGGGTTTCTATTCCTCCTGTTCCCAACTGGATGAAGTGCGGAGCAGTGCAGTCCTGTCAGCAGTCTGGGGTTGCAGGCTTCATATCACACTTGATATAAAGTGCCCCGACCTTACTCCAGAAACACTATTTCTATAACGCTTCAGGGTCTTTGACATTATTACAGATATCCTGATGCCAGAGGGGGGAGCTCACAGCATAGACAAGATTCCCATTTTCAGGCTTGGGGGAAAAAAAAAAAGCAGCAACAATAAAATATGCCTGAGCCATTCCAGCCTTTTAAAGGCCCCGTCAGGATCACTATCCCTCCTGCCTTTCATGCTGCTCTACAAAAGGTGCAGCACTGGGCCACCAAAATGCCACCGTTAAGCAGATTATAACGTTTCTGAACATGTTCCATTACAGCAGATACTTGAATGCCTTCCTGCATCAGGGAGCCTTTTCCTCCCCCTTTCATAAGCTTATCAAATGAAGCTAAACAGTAACGCTTGCATCTAATGATACTGGGGACCTTGTAATGGGATTAGGAAAAACACCATCATTAGTTTCAAGGAGGAATGTGACCTTGAAGACATTTCTTACTCCATGCTTTAAAGGGATACAAGTAGGGGCAATGAAATTACTTCCTACATAGGGATGAGGAACGAGGAGGGAGAAACAAGGAGCGTTCAGTTCCCTGGTAGACGCTGTTTTCTTTCCTAATGGCAGGTAAAAAAGTGAATTGATTACCAGAATGAAACCTGGAATAGAGAGAGATAAGACAGACCCTTCCTTAAGCCAGTCTGAAAGGCTTTTGGCTCAACAAAAGCCAGTTTTAAGCCAGCACCAAACTTCAAAGCAGTACATGCAACAGTCAGTATGACCTTGTGGCTTCATCCCTGACACCCTCTTATCCAACCTGGAGTTAGATCCTCAAGTGGCACTGCACAAAGCGCCCGAGGACCTTGCTGGGACCCAGCGTGGGGCTGTGAGCACACAAACACCAGCTGAGCTCTGGCATCATCCTGACAGACAGTGACATTTAACTCTTGAAGGACTCTGCAGACAGCAGCACATCAGCTGCAATCCCACCTGAGGCCTCCAGCTGAGAAGTACTGAACCCCCAGCTTAATATCTGCAGTGCTCAGCACTGAGAATACTCCACACCCCATTGAATCCCATTCGATTTGGAAATTGTTCAAGTTATTTTCGATGACATTTCTCCAGCAAGACCTGCATCCATCGCTTTTTGCTACTCAGGAAAGTGGAAGTGCTTCTGGAATCACTGTGTGGCTTCCAATAACCAAACCAATCATGCATGGCATTGTTTCCTTCAGTAAAAACATTTTAGATTGCCAAAATAAAAAAAAAAAAAAGAGTAAATTCAATAGCAACAGGAATGCATTTTAAAGCTAAGAGCCTAACAAAAACAACAACCCGCTTTGCGTTTTTAGAGGACCTAAAGGAAACAATATAATGGTACCTTTGCTCAGAAAGGAGCCCCCTGACCAACACTGTGACATCTCCATCCAGCCTTTCACTGCCTTCCTGAAAATGCCTCTCATTCTTCGAGGTGCAGGATGTGAATTCATCCTTATTTTCCCCAGCAGGAATCGCAGAGCTTGGTCATTCCTACTGCAATTCCAGCTCACATGAACATCCTGAGGCTATTGCCATAGAGTCAGTTTTTAATGATAATACTCTTCAGTTGCAGTGCAATTGCAGAATAGAGGGGGGATTTGTTTTGAAACCCAAAGGAAAAGCAGTGTAACACATCAGATGAGCAAACAACCCAGTGCAGAGGGCTGGGTATTTGAATTCAGGTCCCAGCTTTGACTCAATGGGAATATTCCTTTTACTGGTGCATGGTACTGAACAGCAAAGACAGGGAGTGGGACAGGTAAATCCAAACAAAAGCTACAGTCTGGGACAGGAAGCGAAGAGGCAGAGAGCATCTGTGTAATACCCGAACCCTAATGGCTTTAACCTGCCAGAGTGGAGATTGAGATGAGCTCTGAGGCAGAAGCTCTTCCCTGTGAGGGTGCTGAGGCGCTGGCACAGACTTTTCCCAGAGAAGCTGTGGCTGCCCCATCCCTGGCAGTGTTCAAGGCCAGGTTGGACACAGGGGCTTGGAGCAACCTGCTCTAGTGGAAGGTGTCCCTGCCCGTGGCAGGGGGTTGGAACTGGAGGAACTTTGAGGTTCTCTTAACACTAAATCCTGTACAGACACAAAATCCTTCGCTTCACAGAAAAGCCTTGATGGTGTGTGTGAAACTGGCTGGATAATGCCACTGGGTGGAGCCAGGACAAAGCAGATGGCTCCAACATCAATTTCCCCGCTCTGGCAATGCTGTTACCACTGAAGTGCTGCTGCCTTTTGCAAAAGAAAAGCTGCCACTACCACGACAAATTCTAACCATTGAGACTCAACCAACCCCCCCGCCCCGCACCAATTCCCTCCTAAACTTCAGAGATTCAAAGTGGTTTTATTTACTCACATCACTGCAGAGACACCAGCCATCACTTCGTGCTATTCCTATATATATATCCATGTATTTATATGCTATTTTACTATTAAAATAACCTTTTGGCATCCCCTGTAACACCATGAGAAACCCCAGAGGACTGTCAGATTTAACTCAGGTGATGAAGACACTACCTACCATTTAAAAATGAATAGCCAGAAGCTAAAACCTGTCACGTCCAAAGCTCATCCTTCACAGCACAAGACTGCAGTTGGACATGCAAACCTGCCTCAGAAATCCATGTGTCCAGTTATCCTGTGGTACATTTAACACATATAACTTCTCTTTAAGCATTGCGTGGCTTTTGACCATGACCAAGAGTTAGAAGAAAGGAACAGACAAAACCTACATTAACTTGTCTCCACTTCAGATAATTACTTGTGAGGGTTTTTAAGACATTTGTGACTCACAAGGGAGTCTGTAAATTTACTGTCTTCTACAAGCTAATAACATTGGCAGCAATGAGAGTTACCTATTTATTGGCGTGTGACACCAATCTGTCTACAATGGATAAAAAAAGCTGTTACTTAAGAGTTCTCCCTCCCCCTTTGAGCGGGCACAGATTCCAAACAGAGGGTTTTCAAATGCAAAATAACAGTTACAATACCCCAAGGCAACAGAAGTTGGTAGAAAAGGGAGGAGGAGGATGGACAAAGTCACATTACTCAGCTGGACAACCTGGCAGGGAGATGTGTCACTTGTATTTACAGCTGACAACATGGGGAGACTTGGAGAGAACACATGGGGTGGAACAAAGCTTCTGGACCAGGAATCCAAGAGATCCTGAGTGTATCTTCAGTTCACGTCTCAGTCTGCAGCACAACCTTTGTTTCTGCTCTTTCTCAAGCAGCATTTAACAGAGAATTTTTGCTGAGTATCTATTCAGTGACAAGTATAGCAGGGGTCTGATCTTTGCTGGAGTGTCTAAGAGAGAGATTATTATTGCATTTAGTATTCCTGAGATGCAAATACAAAAGGCATTGAGAATAGCTGCATCTGTAACGTGGCTCCAAGGAACGGAAAACAAATCCAGGACCAGAGTTACCCCTCCAAATGCAATCCCTCCCCCAAGATAAGCTGGTGGGTGAGAGGAGGTTACAGGCAAACAAAGAAAAGGCAAGGGGTATTCTAAAATACACCGTGCACTCTAAAACCTACAGACGTACAAATCACTGTCAAGTATGAGCCAGCAGCTCCCAAGTGCTTCCTTATTCCCTTCCATTAGCCTGCTGCTTTTCCCTCAATCCTATCACTCATAAATGGAAGACTAATATATACCTTTATTTTCCAAAAGTTTCACTGCATCACAGTCCAAGTGTAAATAATTCACAAATCAAGGCAAGGAAGATTCTGCTCCATGGCTGAAACGGAGGAGACAGCTTTTAAGAGGAGGAAGAGGATTGCACATCCCTCTAAACACACACAGGTTGCCGCTGCCAACGAAGGCTTCACAAGGAAACCACCCTCCCTCCTCCTTCACATTCCCTTGATTTTAATATTGGTCCTTCAAGCAAAAGCTCATTACTAATCCAATTTTAATGTCACTTGAATTCCTACAAATAAGGAGACCACACAGGGAGCTGATGATTTTAATTCTGGCACTTAAATCACAAGTGTGAAGTTAAATGCAACACATTCCCTCCCCCTTCCGTTAATTCTACATCTAATTGCAATGTCTTGCTCTTCCAAATCCCAACTTGCAAGGTGGTATTTAGGACTAAATCAAATAGGCAAAGTTCCAAAGCTTTGATAACCTGCTGGATTGGCTCTCCCAGCATTTCATCCATCATTGGGGATGGCAGGACTATAATCCCAGTGATTCTCCTGGAATCACACAAAATTGGAAGAGATCTCAAGAGATCACTGAGTCCATCCCCACATCCCAAAGAAGCAGTTATGTTTTGATGCCTGACAGATGCTTGGAAGTTTATAAGGATGCTACATAACAAGGATATAACATCCCTCAATCATTCACTACTTACACCAGCAGTTAGGTTAGACAAAGACAAGAAACGTTCACATCTCCCTTGCTAGTCTTTAAGCTCAGTACTTCCTATCTGAGAAAACACATGATTCCGCTCTGCTTTTCAACTCTCTTGATGTATCTGAAAGCAAAGGCCTCCTTCCACCCCTTATTCCTTTTATCTAGAAGTAAATAGATTGCTCCTTTTTAACTCAAGTCACTTTTCCCCTATATCTCTGATCATACTCGTTGATCTCCCTTGAATTCCTTCCCTATTCTTTGGCTTCTTCCTCAAGACCGTAGTCAAAAAGGACATAGGACCACAGCCAAAATCCCTTCAACAATGACCAGAACAGGACTATTTCCAGACATCCTGCAGGCTCAGCTCCTCTGGTACTCAGCATGGCAAAACTTCTCTCTTTTTTGGTCACAGACTGGTTCACGTGCCATTTGTAATCCTGTGTATCACACCACTCCTCGGCTAAAGGTGAGCCATACCCAACTCTTCACATCCATACAGGGAAATGGCCAAACACATGGAATTATAGAATGGTTTGGGTTGAAGGGAGCTTAAAGCTCATCCAGTTCCAACCCCCTGCCACGGGCAGGGACACCTTCCACTAGAGCAGGTTGCTCCAAGCCCCTGTGTCCAACCTGCCCTTGAACACTGCCAGGGATGGGGCAGCCACAGCTTCTCTGGGCACTCTGTACCAGTGTCTCTTCTTTTAAATTTAGTTTATTAGGATCTTCCAAATTCCAATCATATTCTCCAACACGCTTCCAACAGACCCCACCTTCCAGCACATGGTATTTGCACATATTATGATTCTCTGCTGCATTATTCAAGACAGTAACAGAAATACTGCATAGCGCCAAGCCCCAGTCAGAGCCCTCGAAAGAGCCATTAGATAAATCCCTTAATAGCAAACCCTTCGGAACTTCTCCTCTTCCAGCCAGTTCTTTACTCCATCACAGTTTTATCTACACTGTAGTTCCCAAAGTCAGTGATGAGAAAAAGCACTTGAAACACAAGTAGAAGACTTACTGTCAACCAGGACACAGCCCCACTGCTCCTCCCTCCTCCACAACCCTCCTACCAGCTCCAGGAAGGAAGGTAAATCAGTTCACAGCTTATGCTTGACATGCAGCAACAGTAATTCTTCCTCTGATTTTACAGATCACTTAATTTCTGGGTTTCTACGTTTCTGTTGAGGAGTCAGAGGTAGAACAAGCGCTTTAGAAGTCCCTTGATTCTCCCCTTGCTTCCCTGCCTCCTTTAGTAAAGGGCTGTGTCTAGATTCTCGTTTTTATGGTTTTCCAGAATCTCCAGAGATTTTTGAGTGATGTTATTCTCCTTGGATGTAGGTGAGGGTTGGATTAGATGACCTCCAGAGATCCCTTCCAATCCTCTGTTGCTTCTGCTATGACTATTATGGAGCAGAAGAGAGAACAAAGATGATCAAGACTAGACAAGACCCACTGTGAAAGCCCAGTAAAGTCTTGCTGCAACTCAATCCGTGGTTAAACCTTGTAGAAAAGGATCCTGTCGTCAGTATGCAACAAAGAAAGGGGAGAAAGAAGAAGAAATACATGCACATATTGGAAGAATAAATCGATGATTTTCGGAAGCAATGGATGTATTCATGTCATAAAACATAATCCGCCTTTCAACTAGTGGATTGTGGAAAAAAGTTATCCCATAATTGCTACACGTTTTGCCTGGGATTTGTATCTGAGGCTCCTCGCGCTGCCACTAACAGCATGATGTATTCTTGCACTTCTCTGACAATACCCAATACATCCCTTTTTCTGCTAGCAGATAGCATGCGAGAAGCCTCGTTCTCTGTGACATTGCTTCTCACTCTTAATTCATCTCATGTCCCAGAGAAGCTGTGGCTGCCCCATCCCTGGCAGTGTTCAAGGCCAGGTTGGACACAGGGGCTTGGAGCAACCTGCTCTAGTGGAAGGTGTCCCTGCCCGTGGCAGGGGGTTGGAACGGGATGAGCTTTAAGGTCCTTTCCAATCCAAACCCATCTGGGATTCTATTATTCATCAGTCCCTTCACGTCCCAGATAACTCAAGAGATTTTTTGCAGGTGTCCGAATTTGCTGTCTTTCTCCACAGACCTTTTTGAAGACCACTAATAAGCCTGATAACCACCACGAGGGTTGTCAGAAAAACAGAGTTCAGCTATCAGAATGGAAAGAAGATGATTTTTCACTGATTGTTGCTTTATGTCTCCTGGTCAGTTTTTTAATTGATTAAAACATTACAACAACCATCAAAAAAGAAAAAAGCATTTCAACCACTGGCTACTTTGATGTGTTCAAAGTTCTTTGTCCTTTGCAAGCGCAGAATGAACTATTAAAAACTGAACAAACCTACAAAAACCCCGCTCACAAGAGCTAATTTTCCCCTGCAGAAATAGTTTGTAGAATCTTTGGTACATGTACGTAAGACATTTCTGCTTATTCTCCAATCCTCAGCTGGAGTCTTAGGGGAGGCTGCTTATCTTTCCTGGCATCTCAGTGACTTCATACTTCCCCTGCTTAAAAAAGTCTTCTGACACTTCTATGTCAGAAGCTCCAAGCCCCAATCATAGAATCGACCGGGTTGGAAAAGACCTTTAACATCATCAAGTCCAACCATTCCCCAGCACTGCCAAGGCCACCACTAACCCATGGCACTGAGGCCTCGGCTACACGGGCTGTGAACACTTGCAGGGACGGTGACTCCAGCCCTGCCCTGGGCAGCCTGTTCCAATGCCTGAGCACCCTCTGGGGAAGGAATTGTTCCTCAGCTCCATCTAAACCTGCCCTGGGGCAGCTTGAGGCCGTTTCCTCTTGTCCCATCCCTTGTTCCTTGGGAGCAGAGAGCAGCCCCCTCCTGGCTCCAGCCTCCTGTCAGGCAGTTGCAGAGAGTGATCAGGTCCCCCCTGAGCCTTCTCTTCTCCAGACTAAACCCCCCCAGGTCCCTCAGCCCTTCCTCACCACACTTGTGCTCCAGGCCCTGCACCAGCTCCGGTGCCCTTCTCTGGCCCCGCTCCAGCACCTCAATGTCTCTCTTGCAGTGAGGGGCCCAGAACTGACACAGGATTCGAGGTGCGGCCTCACCAGTGCCCAGTGCGAGGTGAAGACATACTGCCTTTGAGCTTAAATTCATTTCAAGGTTCCTTCTAAAGCCTCTGACTCTGCCTCTATGTATGTCCTTATTACCAAAAGAGAAGAGTTTCTGGGTAGCTCCGTCATCTACACTTTCAAACTAAAGACTGGTTTCAGAGAAATCCTTTCGCTTTCCCATAACGTTTCCTTTTCTTAACACATAATCTTGTACAATCCAAGAAACCCACGATGTCCTCTGCAGGTGTCTTGCTTTTAACAGTCTAAAGTCACATCAAATATATTTCATCCCTAAACCCCACAAGGGTTCATCGTCACTTCCCTCCTACGGCCTCCTCTAAAAATGTTTCAGTTTATTGGCTTTCCTAGAGCTTGATTTCTAAATTTTGAGTTATTTACACCAAATAAACACACCTCCAACCTTGGCAGCCTGGTTGTCTATTTGCCATTTACACTTCTCTTCAAAGGAACAGAATTACAATGCTGGACAACTGGAAACCAGCAGCCAATAAAGAGTTCTGCTTCTTTTGTCTGTTTAAGGCTTGGCAATTTAGCTTTTACTTCATCTCTTTTTCTGTCCATTTTATTAGTTGATACTCAGGCTGCTCCTGGGGATGTTTAACATAATTACACTCTAGGCACTACGAGGAGGCAGCTCAAATTGCTCCTTTTGAACCAGCCATGGTACATTATGTCAAACAGCAATCCAAGATTTAACCTAAAAATCACTTCACTCCTCCTGTGGGCTCTTGAACCAGCCGTTACAAGAACCAGTCAAGGACAAGGTGTCCATCAACTCTTTCACTTACCCAACATGAACATCAGGAACGGAGGGCGGCAGCCACCGCTATTAAGTGCTTGTCTCTGATCTTTGTGAATTAAAGAAGAATTCCTCTCCATTTCCACTCCTTGATCCATGAACTAATAAATACATCTCAATTTTCATACCACAGTATTTTGCCCTATATGTGATCCTTTCTCCTATGCATTTTTATGTCACTAGACAGAGGAATTCTTTAAATAAAGGCATGTTCCTCCACCTCCTACTAAAAGTCTGTCTTCCCTGCACAGTCTGCAAACAGCTTTCCAGATTCCCACTGACATTTGTCATCTCGCCACCTTTGCAGAACACACGCTATCATTCGGTTCTCTTCATCACAAGGGAATCCAACCACCTCGTTTTTATTTAACTGGGGTTTTTCAGTTGATTCGGGATCTGTTTTTCATTCAGCTGCTTCATCTTTAATTCTTGGGTAATTTCATTGCAGTATGTTGTTGTTTGCAAGTGATTTGTTCCCCGATGGGCACAGTTAGATAGCAAATATTGACATTCCCACTACAGACAAATATTTGACATCTATCACCACCCAATTTTCAGACGGGTAAGAAAAAAGACCCTCTTGAATTACCACAACAACGAGATCCAGCCTCATAATATCCCGTTCACCCACCTCTGACTGAGGAGCCATCACATGGTTTAGACAGGTTCATTTGTACAGATAGAGAGAAAACGTTAGAATTCAGTGTCTTCTTTGTCACTGCCCTACTATCTTTAAGATTGCATGTTTCTACATGCTGAAAGGGCCCATTACTCATCTTTTGCTCTAAGAAAAAACCTCACACTTGTGCTCTCTATAAAATAACAATCAAAAAATACCCTTTACTCAGTGTCCTTAATCTGCTAGGTCACCAAGTTCTCTTAGATGTTAGTAGAAAGAAGATGCTTCATGCCTTCTTTAACTGTTACTCACATTCTGCAGCAAGTTCTCTGCAAAATGTTCCAATTCAATCCAACTGACTATGCTCCAAGTCAGTGTTTCACGCTGAGTACTCCTGAAGTGCCTTAAACATCAATGTCACGGATGCTGACTAACATTTGGGCTCAAAGGGTTTTCCTCTTTAGGGGGGAAGAGCCCACTAGTATGGAGAATCTGACTGTATTTAAGGAAAAAAAAGCCACCAAAAAGGAAAACCACAAACTTCTCTACTTCTTCCACAATGTTGTCCCATTTGAGTACTTACTTTACCTGTTACTATACATCAAGCTGGGGGCTTCTTTTCCTATCTGAAGGGGGACTACGAGGGTGCTGGAGAGGGACTCTTCATCAGGGACTGGAGTGATAGGACAAGGGGTGATGGGTTCAAACTGAAACAGGGGAAGTTCAGGTTAGATCTAAGGCAGAAGCTCTTCCCTGTGAGGGTGGTGAGACGCTGGCACAGGGTGCCCAGAGAAGCTGTGGCTGCCCCAGCCCTGGCAGTGTTCAAGGCCAGGTTGGACACAGGGGCTTGGAGCAACCTGCTCTAGTGGAAGGTGTCCCTGCCCGTGGCAGGTGGTTGCAACTGGAGGAGCTTTAAGGTCTCTTCCAACCCAAACCAATCTGGGATTCCATTACCGTATGAAAAAGGTTCTATGCTAGTTTATTACACAGATATTGTCTTCCTCCTGCAAGGTGCTGGGCAGTCTGGCCATAAGCCAGCAAAGCACTTAAGCACACACACAACCTAAACCATGTGAACGGTCCCAATCACACCCTACATCTAATTGCTTTTCTGGATTGGGGCCAAAGTACTCAGCACACTGTAGATCAAGACCTCACTGACAACACTCATCTCCCCATACATGCAAATCTCAGACACGCAGAAATCCAGCAGCATCCTCAAAGCCCGTTCCCAACTGCTGCTGTATCAGTAGAAGCACCACATAGTAACAGATTTATTTCTAAACTATTAATTCTAAGCTAGGAATGAAATGTTAAGCAAGAAGCCATTCAAATTCTGACAGATTATGGCACATGGATTAATCACTTATCTCTGCAACCCAGAACTTGCAGGTCAATATCTGCAAAGAAATCTCCCTCCACCTCAAAACATTCCTTTTCCCTTAAAGTCTGCACAGGGAGATATTTACTGAGCAGACAATGGCTAAATCGACTCTTTTGCTGTTGTTCTTTCAGTAAGTGGTTTGCAGAGGACCCCCAAAATGGAATATTACATATAATTCAGCAGAATTCCTTTTTCTAAGCAAAAACAAACCAGCTTTTCATGCTGTGCCGAAAACAAAGAGACAGGGATCCATAAAGTAACCTTAAAAAATGACAACTCAACAAACAAGAACATCAAACCTCTTCCTATCTGGTTACCAAAAAGATTTTAAATGGTCCTCTAGATCTTAAGAAGCACCAAATCTTCTCTGATCAAATCACGTGCAGTTCTTCACTGCTGTGTGCAGAAGAGGAAATCATCACCAGCACAGAAGATCAATAGGAAGCGTTCCAGACAATAGTGCAGCAGTAAGGAAGGAGCAGAAGAGTAACTTCAGGGAAGTGAGGGAAAGAAGTGAACTAAACAATAGTGAACAACCTCTTCAGGTCCTTTCCAACCCAAACCAGTCTGGGATTTTATGATTTGAAATCCAAAGGCTCCTTTAAAACAAATGCAACTACCTGGGGCCACTCTACTCATGATCAAAATGAGAAAGTCAGCTCTGCTTAAGAGAAACTGTAATTTGGAGCTAACTTCTTCTCTCCAAAGGCATGGTCAGGCTCCCATCAATTAATGAGCCATTTTCAAGCTTGCAAAAATAAGCTGAGGTTCAGCAAATACTTGGTGGGAATCATTTTGGATTCATTAAGAACACACCAAGTCAGCTTTATTCTGCTGAGCCAGCACATCATTGCAGTGAAGTCTCACAGGCAGGCTTGCTGGCCCTTGCTTGCAAAGCCAAATTAAAGCAGGTGCATAAATATTACTATCATGAGGATGTTACTGAGGTGCTGGGACTGATCTTATTTTAACACAATCATCAGACTCTTGAATTAGCCAAAAAAGGATGACTACAAACTTCATTACATCTATAAAAGCTCTCATTCACCCCAAAATGATCAATTTTTCTCCCTGGAGGGACTAGCCATTGCTTGTTTATTCCTTCCCTAATGCTACACCCCAAACCCCCCCCCAAATTTGGCACTTTAAAGCTCAAAAGGAGCAACAACCCCTGCAACCATCAGTGCATCATAAGGGTCAACTGCAGCTCCTTCAATCCCATGTAGAGCTTTTCCAAGCAGATAACGGCATACAAGAAAGTGAGCTCCAAAAATGTCAATTCTGCACTTATAAAAGTACTTTAAATACTCTACACACCTTCATGAAGTTTTACCTTCCTAGTATCTTTACCAGGACTCCAGTGAAAAGATAAAGATGTTTTCAATGTGTGGAATGCATGGATCATAGAATAGTTAGGATTGGAAAGGACCTTAAGATCATCTAGTTCCCATGGGCAGGGATGCCTCACCCTGGACTATGTCACCCAAGGCTCTGTCCAACCTGGCCTTGAACACTGCCAGGGATGGGGCAGCCACAGCTTCTCTGGGCACCCTGTGCCAGCGCCTCAGCACCATCACAGGGAACAACTTCTGCTTTAAATCCAACCTGAACTTACCCTGTTTCAGTCTGAACCCAACACCTCTTGTCCTATCACTCCAGTCCCTGATGCAGAGTCCCTCTCCAGCATCCTTGTAGACACTGGAAGGCTGCTCTGAATGCACCATGACAGGAAAGCTGAGGGTGTGAAAGAGTCCAGTTCAACACAGAAAGGAACTGGAAAGCAGAGAAGTAGAGGAGCTCTTCTTTTGTCCACAAGATAGCAAACATTTTACATCATTTTTTGGGAAAAGGTTGCTTCTCCATTCCCATTCCACTAGGGAGGGTTTCACTGAATTGGAATTATAATCGTAGTACTATTACATTACCTCTGCACTGAGCCGGAGGAGTTGCAAACAGTACTCTCTCTCTATATATATATATATAAATCTGATTAAACCATTCAGCACTAAAGAGGTTATTCTGAGACTAAAAACACAAAAACCCCACTTAAATACCACCCACTCCCTTGTTCTTCCCTTGCCAAATACACACATGGTTGCACACAGCTTCAGCAGTCTACCCCAAGCTCTACATTATGCCTGTGTAGCAGCCTGGGATGCAGATACAGGAGTTGAGTATTGATACATTGGGATTATATTGAGCAAATAAACTGATCAATACCTGAAACTGCTCTGGAAGATCTGTCCGGCAAAGCAGTTGGTATCACAGGGGCTATTTGATGGAGTTTTGCTTCTAGATACTTTGAACACTGAGCTTGTGTGGGTTTTTCCTCATTAAAGGTACTGATCTGTTGTCAGTTGAGGCTACAAAAGCCATGTAATCTGTTCCCCAGCCAGAAAAACTCCAAATTGACAGATTTCCCCTAAACTTACCTGTATTGCTACACCTTTAAGGTATTACTCACCGTAGTATTCTGGTTCTCCAGCACTTATCCCTGTAGCATAGACACTGAGATACAACTCTGAAGGAGCTGCCACTGAGAGATACTTAAAGGATTCCCATTCCTTCCTCGTATCTTTTCAGAAGGAAGCCAAAATATCTCAGGACCATTAACACAGCACAACATTATGCATCCAAAAGAACAAATCCCTAATAAATCAAGCAATAATCCTACACAGACCATAAACAGCTATTATACCATGTGCACGAAACTGTTTCTATACCATCAATTAATATGTGAACCTTTAACTTGATCTTTAAGGAGATTGTTAATTATAGAGCTCACAACAAAGCTAAATGCAACAGAAAAGGATGTTTAACAAAACCTTCAACCTGAACCTTTGGCCTTAAAAAGGCGCTGCCAGACAACACAAGGCTCTTACTAAACACAGAAGGAAGGTGTAGCACCAGTTACAGCACACAATGAGTCCACTCAACATCACAATAAAGACTCCTCAAAAGGCAGAACACATCTTTGTGACCTTGGAGATAAGTCTCATAATCTCATTCTCATCTGCACCTGCAGAATCCCTTCACTCTGGGTGTTTGATGTTTGGATTTTCATTCCAATGACTTTGCAGAGAGTGTCAATAACTCTTTAGGTGGACTGTGAGAACGAGGAAATCATTTTGCTTCTGCTGGTGTTTGACTACAGGATACATTTAAGCCTGTCAATGTAAAAATTCAGATTAACATCTAGGTGGTTTTCAGAAAGCACAGGAGAGATAAAGCGAAGGGAATACACAGGCATAACAGGAGATATGAAGCACGAGTAACAAAGAAGATTTCTCCAACTCAGTGTCTGAAGAATATTAAACCAAAGAACATCATTCTGATAGAGGGAAAGAGGGATTTGGGAATACAAGGACCAAATACTAACCCGCCTGATACAACCTGCAACCTCAGAGTTTCAAGGAATCACACAGGTTGCCATTAAGGAAAGCCAGACTTCTACAAATCACATCTTCTGATCTACATATACACAAGATTCACTAAAGTACCTGTTGCACAGCAATGCAGAGGCTTGATTCATCCTTCCCAATAACTCTGGGATACTCAGATTTGAAAATCACAAAATAATTAGTATAAGTATAAAGAGAATCATGGTTCTACTTAAAGTAAAGCAGAAACTGGTTGCTGGTACGACAGTCCTGTCTTTAACCACACCATGCATTGAGTTAGTGATGGACTTCTCTCTCCTCCAAACCACTTCCCACTACAAACCCGAATCAGATGGATGTTCAAATTTAGACTGCAATGCAAGGTTTTTTCAGGGCCTTGGTCTATCCCCACACCAAAAGCAGAATAAACACCTAACCATGCACCAAAAGTTACTTTTGCAATTTAACTCTTGATACAAGTGCATCATCCCCTGGAATCCTTGCTTTGTTCTGGATTCATGAGCGTAAAGGCAAAAGTGCAGGAAGGATATAGAGCTGCTGGAGGAAGTCCAGAGGAGGCTACAAAGATGCTGCAAGGGCTGGAGCAGCTCTGCTCTGGAGCCAGGCTGAGAGAGCTGGGCTGGGGCAGCCTGGAGAAGAGAAGGCTCCTGAAGGGGACACCTTAGAGCAGCTCCAGTGCCTAAAGGGGCTCCAGGAAACCTGGAGAGGGGCTTTGGACAAGGGCCTGGAGGGACAGCGCAAGGGGAATGGCTTTAACCTGCCAGACGGGAGATTGAGATGAGCTCTGAGGCAGAAGCTCTTCCCTGTGAGGGTGCTGAGGCGCTGGCACAGACTTTTCCCAGAGAAGCTGTGGCTGCCCCATCCCTGGCAGTGTTCAAGGCCAGGTTGGACACAGGGGCTTGGAGCAACCTGCTCTAGTGGAAGGTGTCCCTGCCCGTGGCAGGGGTTGGAGCTGGAGGAGCTTTAAGGTCCCTTCCAACACAAACCACTCTGGGATTCTATGATGATGAACCATGTATTGTCTAATTGCCCGAGTAGAAGATGTTAAGCACTGAATGGATGCAGGACACTGAAAAAAAAGACCCAGAGTATTTTGAAGTGATGCCTTGAAAGATAGCACCTTAAAATTAGTCCCATGGGAAAGAAAAAGCATCCTGTACAAGAGGTTATCCAACTGCAATCACAACACAGAAGGAAGCTTTAGCTTCTGGTGTGAAAATACAGCAAAACTGAAAAACAAACCCCACAACTGTTTGTCTTACACAATACTGAAGAGCTACACACAACGTAGTTTTAAGAACATACAGAAGCAAACACACACACACTATTGTTTTCCATGGCTGGAACTGCAGTAGTTGAACTGCGTGTGATACCCCACTGCAGACAAGCTAAAGGACATCATTGGCTTTAATCTCTACTCAAATGCAAGGATCTGTGCATATTAACAGGGAGATATGAGCATCACTTCCACTGGGAGATTACAGAAGCTTTCAGAACACTCTCCACCACTCGTCACGTCCACAGATCTTTGGTAATGTCTTAATTTGTCCACATTAGGCCCAAGATGTGCTCTAAAGGAACGACACCATTGTGAATTAAGGCAAATTATCAAGAGAGGTTAGAGCGAGAGAACAATTCAAAGGCACCATCATTTATCACTTTGGCAGGTAACGGGGCTGGGAAACGCAGCTTTTCTAACAGGGCATGTGATGCACTGGTTAAACAGCAAGGGAATATAGCACCAAATCACTGTAATAAAGTGAGATCACCCTTTTATTGTGTCCTAGCTCATCAGGTGTAAATCTACTGGTTTATTTCACTGTCCTTTGTGAGTAAAAAGGGAAAGATTCTTGATATTATGCTTAAGGGACCGCTCTGATTTATTTATTTACTGACCCGCTGGGAGGTGTAACTGCTTTGCCTTATTCTCCCTGTCATATGCAGCAACTTCCAACTGCTTAAGCCTAGGAGAGAGAATTAATGACACTATTAACCTTTGTGCAATTGGAATGAATCTACCAAGTGGCAGACAAGATTCCTGGTCACATTTTCATCTCAGGGATTGCACAAGGCCACAGGTCAGCCCTTGACAAAGAGACCAGCATTTCGTCCTCCACCTTTCCATCCCACCTCCTGCTCCAAGCCTCTTCCAAAGGAAGTTCAACACAAGGGATGTGGCCATCAGCAAAGCCAAGCAGCTCCCCTGTCTACTAAAAGAGAGGAAAAGTTACACAAAGTGTTATTTTTGTTGGAGGTTCACCCCCTCTAAAATCACCTTATTATAGTGCAAAATGAGATCTGGGATTTTCAAAGGAATCTAAAGTAATTAGCTGCCCCATTCCCACTGGATTGCCATGGGAGTTAGATCCTAAATGCCTTTGGCTCTTTTGGAAAACCCCATCCATCATAGAAATACCCAGGATGGTTCAACAAAAACTACAGGAAAACAAGCCAGGAGCTGGGCACAGTTTCAGGGTTATTTTTATAGCACTTTCCAGTGCCCCTCAGCCACTGCTACAGTGGGAATAGTGGGCACCACCACCAAGTCTTCCATCAGAAAACCTTTGGGAAACAGCATTTCACCCACAAACCATGGTAAAAAGTGTTTGGTGACATTACAGTGCAGTGCAATGGGAAAAGTAAAAGGCAACACTGCAGTAAATCAAAGCATGAGAACCACATCACTCAAAACCACAGCTCAGCACACATCTATTTTTCATTCTCCTCTCCTAGAGCTGCTCTTTGATGCTTTGTCAGGCAAATGCAAAGCAGACGGAGTCCAGCTTTTATGACTGGAAAGAATGAATTAACAATGCAACACATTTTATTAGTATTTTAATCCGTTTCCAGCTCACAGCTTCAACCAAAGTACACCCAAATTCACACTTTTCTTAGGCCTTTTCCAGTAAATGAAGACCCCAAAGAGCCTTACAAGGCTTTTTAATTACATACTAAGAGTAGAATGACTGCATACAGGCCACATTTAATTAACTAATTCCCTCATCTCCCCATTTTCTCAGGTGAAAATGGGTTTCCATGGTTCCTAGCACGGACACAGTCTTTTCCAGCCATTTCCTTACAAGCAACAAATAACAAGTTGATTCTAGAATAAATACAGCTGATATTATTGCACATATTTTCTATATTATGATAGATATGGGTCTTCCCTGTTATTCACATGCGTCTTCAACACTGCAATATTTGAAGCTATATATATAGGGCTGTGCTGAAAACACGGGTTCTAAGGACAGAAGCGTGAGCAGCAGGTCAGGGAGGGGATCCTGCCCCTCTGCTGCGCTCTGGGGAGCCCCCCCCTGCAGTCCTGATCCAGCTCTGGGGCAACAGCACAAGAGGGACGTGGAGCTGCTGGAGCGAGGCCAGAGGAGGCCCCGGAGCTGCTGCGAGGGCTGGAGCAGCTCTGCTCTGGAGCCAGGCTGAGAGAGCTGGGCTGGGGCAGCCTGGAGAAGAGAAGGCTCCTGAAGGGGACACCTTAGAGCAGCTCCAGTGCCTAAAGGGGCTCCAGGAAACCTGGAGAGGGGCTTTGGACAAGGGCCTGTAGGGAGAGGACGAGGGGAGACTGAGATGAGCTCTGAGGCAGAAGCTCTTCCCTGTGAGGGTGCTGAGGCGCTGGCACAGGGTGCCCAGAGAAGCTGTGGCTGCCCCATCCCTGGCAGTGTTCAAGGCCAGGTTAGACACAGGGGCTTGGAGCAACCTGCTCTAGTGGAAGGTGTCCCTGCCCGTGGCAGGGGGTTGGAACTGGGTGAGCTTTAAAGCTCCTTCCAGCCCAAACCATTCTGTGATTCTATGATTTGTAAACCTCCAGAGTCTTTATATAAAACCAACAAAATATAAAACTAGATTAACCAGATGAAGCAAAATTAAACTATTACTTTAGTTCAGATTTTTGAAAGTGTCACTTTTGCTCAGTTAAACGATAAATGAAATCAGAGCATTTATAATAGAGAAATAAAAATCAGCCCGTTTCAAAGCCTGTCTGGGTCACATTGGCACTGCTGAAGCGCACCACATCAGCACTTCCCACCAAGCAAGCAAGACAGAACAGAAGTATGAAATGCAATTCACATTTTCCATTTCAGCCATCAATGTAGAAAAAGCTGCTTCTCCTAAGCTCATTTCTGACAAGTCAATAGGGATTTTGATTTCTATTTTTTCAGATTCGGGTTTGGATGTCACAAAACGCTGACTTATGATGCCATTACCAGAACACCACTGAGCAGGAACAGAAGGATTTGGGGGTGGAGAAGGGTTGTTTGTTCTCAATGGAAGTTGGGAGTTTGTCATTTCCTGTAAAGAACAACAGGCTTCGAGCTCTTCAGCCTCTCTTAGTCCAAAGATCACCAGTGACTCATCAGCCACTTGCTGATGGTTTGTACATACGCATTTGCGCTATATATATAGGCAGAGAATAGTCTGTTGCAACTGAGTGCTTTGGGAAGAACTTGGTAAAAGCCTGGTACAGCAGGAACTGCATGAGCCACAGAATAATTGTAAAGTAATAAAGGAAAAACATAACAAAGGCTGATTCTGGGCTTAAATACTTTCTTACAATGCCTCACCAGTCATGTACCTACCCTTGAGAATCACAGCCTGAGTAAAGTCTTTGTTATCTACCACCAGAGTTGGCAATACCCTTTGAAACACTTAAGACATATAAATGAAACCCAATGACATATAACTCAAAAACCATTGAAAGCTATCTGCAGTCTTCCTAAATAAAACCACTTTGGAAGGCAGCTGGTCAGTGCAACCATGATGAAGGACAAAATAAACAGAATATCAAAGCCTGCAGATCAACAGCAAAACAGCCATCTCCAGGTTTTATTGGGTGCTTTGCATATTCATGTTCTAAGTGTTGCAGAAGATCCATAATGTCAAGAGAAACAAAGAAATCTTAGAAGCTTACTACAACCAACAAAACACACAATATGCTCCCTCCTTCTACAGTACTGAACCAGGCACACCAAAAATAACAGAAATGCTTCCAAACCTTTCTGCTTCACTCCAACACTTGGTCCCCCATGTGTAAAATGCAGAATGGCATCACCCCGGTGAGATCGGATGCCGAAGTCACTTTGATGATGGGAAGCATGCTGTGAATATATGTCCCTAAATGTTTTATGTATTCTATTAGTGATACACAACACATCTCCAAGTGGTGCCTTTGTGTCCAGAGCTGTGGCAGCAACAGCTTCCAAGTGTATGTGCACAGACTTGCATTGGCCTTTGCAAGTGATCATGGAATGGTTTGGCTTGGAAGGGACCTTAAAAAGCTCCTCCAGCTCCAACCCCCTGCCACGGGCAGGGACACCTTCCACTAGAGCAGGTTGCTCCAAGCCCCTGTGTCCAACCTGGCCTTGATAAGGAACTGCCGTTGTCCCATCTACAGTACTAGGTCCTCAGAGATGCGTCTCCATAAGTGCTGCACCTTCTCTCCTTGTTCAGGTCCTAGAGCAAGGCTGAGAGTGTGGTGGTGATGAAAGGGGAAGAAGGAACAAAGATGGGGACAGACGTGTGAAGGGATGCATGTGTATGACCAGAGAGCAGCAAGTAGCACGACTTGTAGAATGAATGACAAGGAAAAGAAGTAATTAATTCCCTTGCAGCCCATTCTGAACATAAAAGATACAACCATGACAGATTCTATCTGAGCAGGGCTGAGCTTCTAGATGCACATGGTCTCCGTCCTAGGATTCACTGCAAGGAGCTCACTTGCCAAAATGCCTGTGAGCAATAAAACAAGGAAAATGAGAATGGAAAGAGAATCCTTTTAGAAAGGATTTTTACTAAGGCATTTCTGTAGTTTCCCATGTCACAAATGACTCCTGCAAACAGCAGGCAGCCCCCAAAACAAAGTTGGGATTTAATCTCGGGAAAGAAAAAAGCAAGAGCTGGTAAACTTTAGGGAAAGCAAAAAAAGCTTCCACCTCTCAGTGTTGTAAATGTCACACATGGCAAACACAGCAAGCACACAGCACGGGAGCGGAAAGGCTTTTAAGCAAAACAGTTTCCAAACATTTCCCTCGGATTCCAGCTAGTCTCTAACATTAGCAGGAATTTGCCTGCGTGAATCCCCTCCTGCACTGCTGTCAGATGAGATGTCTTGCCGTGAGGACATGATGAGCATTTGGCCTTTTCCTGTTCACAGTGTTTTTATGATGCTAGTAAGAGTACGACTCACTGCCTTTAAAGCCAGGCACAGAGGGACTAAGTGTGAATAAGCTCAGCACATCAAAAGAGACATGGGTTTATAGTCCCATAAAATATGTCTACAAATGCTGATGAACTACTTGTAGTCTCTCCTAATTCTGGCTGACAGCAGGAATCGAGTGGTGTGGACACTGATAGTAACCAAAAAAAGAAAAGCACATCAGACCTAACAAATACTCAAGAATCCAGGGAAATGGTTGAAGTGAAATATAATGCATGTATCATAGTGATAGGAAAAGGGGGAATGGGTTCAAACTTGAACAGGGAAGATAAGGAAGGTATAGGTTTGATATAAGGCAGAAGTTCTTCCCTGTGAGGGTGCTGAGGCGCTGGCACAGGGTGCCCAGAGAAGCTGTGGCTGCCCCATCCCTGGCAGTGTTCAAGGCCAGGTTGGACACAGGGGCTTGGAGCAACCTGCTCTAGTGGAAGGTGTCCCTGCCCGTGGCAGGGGGTTGGAACTGGAGGAGCTTTAAGGTCCTTTCCAACCCAAAGTGTTCTGTGATTAAAAGGAAAACCCACCTGGAATGAAGAGCCCTTAAAGTACCGAGCACCTTGAAGTTCTACAGCGTGGACAGAGGAGAAGAACTTTCTTCCTTGCAAACATGAAATGAGCTAATCTTTTTTAAACTCTCCCAAACACAAGCTCAGTGACCTCTTCTGCAATAACTGCACAAGTGACTGTACACTCTTCAAACAATTCATTTTTATGCGGGGCTTTATCTCTTTGAACTTTAGCATAAGCATTAGTGTTTATCAAACACAATGGATCAACAGCTCTGGCATGAAAATGACTCTCAAAACAAAAGCTGTTAACACTGTATTCATACAGACTCCTGCTATGTCACCATGTTAATGCAGCTCAGATCAGTTAACAAGGGCCATTCCTGGGTATGACAATAAAACAATGTTCTATTCGAGCTCAGCTCTGGACCTCTTCCAGGTACCTGCTACCAAAGCAATTGAGTTAGTTTTAAACACACTTCAGCCAGAATCAGCCAGTTAAAAAGAAAAGAGATTGATTTCGTGCATTTCTACTTCTATTATTTGTTTTAAAAGGACAGTATGCCATTGCTGTCTCATCCTTTGCCCTTCCAGCTGCATAATATATCCCAGTGCTACAGAACCTCTTTGTACTTGCTGACACATTTTTCACCTTTAGCAATGTGATTTCACCATCCTAAATTGGAAGCTCAAAACCTCAATCTGACCCGACAAGGTGTGCTCCCAGCCCAGAACCCCCCCGTGTGCTGGGCTGCACCCCCAGAGCATGAGCAGCAGGTCAGGGAGGGGATCCTGCCCCTCTGCTGCGCTCTGGGGAGACCCCCCCTGCAGTCCTGATCCAGCTCTGGGGCAACAGCACAAGAGGGACGTGGAGCTGCTGGAGCGAGGCCACAGGAGGCCCCGGAGCTGCTGCGAGGGCTGGAGCAGCTCTGCTCTGGAGCCAGGCTGAGAGAGCTGGGCTGGGGCAGCCTGGAGAAGAGAAGGCTCCTGAAGGGGACACCTTAGAGCAGCTCCAGTGCCTAAAGGGGCTCCAGGAAACCTGGAGAGGGGCTTTGGACAAGGGCCTGGAGGGCCAGGCCAAGGGGAATGGCTTTAACCTGCCAGAGGGGAGATTGAGATGAGCTCTGAGGCAGAAGCTCTTCCCTGTGAGGGTGCTGAGGCGCTGGCACAGGGTGCCCAGAGAAGCTGTGGCTGCCCCATCCCTGGCAGTGTTCAAGGCCAGGTTGGACACAGGGGCTTGGAGCAACCTGCTCTAGTGGAAGGTGTCCCTGCTCGTGGCAGGGGGTTGGAGCTGGAGGAGCTCTAAGGTCCTTTCCATCCCAAACTGTTCCATGACTCCATGAAGTCCACGACTGCATGAATTCCAAGTGCACCATTGTAAGAGCTTAAGAAACTTACCAAATTACTTTGTTTCAATATGTAAGAAGACTTGAATGAAATAAGTTAGAGCAAATCTATAAACTACTTTACCAGAGGCAGCACATTATGGACCTTCTTGGCAAGATCAAAATTTAAAGAAATGCCTTCCTGCAAAATAATCTCATCCCTTCCTAGATTCGGCCCGATGACACTGCCTGGAGCATGAACTTCCACATAAATTCTCATGCTCTTAGTAGTACATATTTGCATTTTTAACAAGTTGAGTAACACTTTGCTAGATTTCTTAATGCGAGCTCTGAGTTCACTTCAAGTAAGAAACAGGAGTGTGAGGGGGAAGTATCAAGTGACCTGCTCTAATTACCTAAATTTGATTTTTAAATAGAGATTCATAGGATGGTTTGTGTTGGAAGGGACCTTAAAGCTCCTCCAGTTCCAACCCCCTGCCACGGGCAGGGACACCTTCCACTAGAGCAGGTTGCTCCAAGCCCCTGTGTCCAACCTGGCCTTGAACACTGCCAGGGATGGGGCAGCCACAGCTTCTCTGGGAAAAGTCTGTGCCAGCGCCTCAGCACCCTCACAGGGAAGAACGTCTGCCTTATATCCAACCTAAATCTCCCCTATTTAAGTTTGAACCCACCACCCCTTGTCCTATCACTACAGCACACAGGGCAGTAGAATGCTCTCTCCTCCCTTCATGCATGCAAGATTGACAAAAATGTATTTCTCAATAGCTGCAGACCAACGACTTTCACAACCATGCTCATGGCTAAACCAGAGATGAGCATTAATGAGAGAAACCAGTCAGGAGTCCAGGCACATCAGTTCCACACACTTAAGACCATTTAAAAAGCACAGAAAGACTGGCAGGCACATTATTTTGAGGACAACCATAAAACTCTTGCATGTCTGAGAAATACCACTAGTTTAAGTTCAAAATATTACCTGGTGAGCTTCCCAAATGCAACAGCAATTTCATATATAGCTCTGACATTTCAACCGGTATTTATGGCATATTAACACTAACAGCTCTCACCCAAGAATCTTGTTTTACTTTACAAGTATGAAGTGTGCCACAAATAGTTCATTAATCCTTTAAAGGCAAAGGTTTAAAGAGAGATTTGGTCATCTATTGCAGGACACACTTATTGAAGTGAAGAGTCGGACAGCATCACGACTGTGGAGAGATTCAGAGCTCATGACCTCCTGCTCCCAACATCACAAGGTATTTTACTAAGTGTTTTGCACTGCTCTCATTGCTGTGCTGAGCCACCCAGGGCAAGAGCAAAAACTACTTTGGTTTTTGCATGAGCAGGTACCTTGAGGTGCTGCTCCACAGAGTGGCTTTGGCTGATGAAAGCTGCGGTTCCCAGGATAAACCCTTTATTTCCTTTCCTCGCAGAGCATTCCCTGTGCCAACCCTGACACACTTCAAAGACCTGAGCAAGAAGGAAACACAGCCAGAACACTTGGCCACAAATGAGATTACTGTCAGGAAAACGAGCAATGCTGCCAGAGCAAGGAAAACACCCCAGGCTGCAGAAGAAGAAATGGGATCAGAGCAGAGCTGGCTGAGATCTGCATAGACTGGCACGGAATTGAACCCTCTACACCTTTTCCATTGAGTAACCGAGTATTAGAACTGCTGAACTTCACTCCCTGCTCACTTGTGTGCCTAAAGACCAACACTTTTTGCCATCGATCCACTTACAAAATCATAGAGTGGCTCAGCTTCCAACAGCAGAGCAATGAAATGCATCTCCAAGTGCCCCAGCAGCCCTCCTAGAGATGTGTGGCTTTGGAAATACAACTCAATTGCAGCTTTGCTGCAAGATCACTCACATTGCTGGCCACCAGACCTGGCTGTGTGCTGCAGAACACTCCATCTCCCTGCTCAAATCCTGCGCTCAAGTGTCATTCCCCTCTGTAAGGAAGGATATGTCACAGCCTCTGGGCAGAGGAGCATCACATGCAAAGAGAAAGGGCTCTCAGTCAACAGTTTCTGGTATCTCCAGCTCTCCAGCAGCAGCAGAACAGTAGTGTGTGGGCAGGGAGCAGGCTATGATTTCTCTTGCTCCAGTTACCTTATGGTTTCAGCAATGTTTAGGCTGCTAAATCACATCAGTTTAGGAACATATCCACAAGCATTAGACAGAAGCCCCCCAAAAAGGGAAGTAATAACTGTCAGTGTCTTCTCAGTAGACAGACCAGCAGACAGCCTGCTAAAGATACATGTCCCAGAGCATATATGTGATTTTTCCCCCTCAGAAGCAAGAAAATAGATACAGACCACTTAAAAATTGAGATCCATCAACTACAAATGCTAACACTGCAAAAGGAGAGAAAGTCTCTTCCTTGGAGGCAAATAGCAACAGCAAATAGCAAGAGAAGCTGTGGCTGCCCCATCCCTGGCAGTGTTCAAGGCCAGGTTGGACACAGGGGCTTGGAGCAACCTGCTCTAGTGGAAGGTGTCCCTGCCCATGGCAGGGGCTTGGAACTGGAGGAGCTTTAAGGTCCCTTCCAACTCAAACCACTCTGGGATTCCATGAAGTCAGGATATTGAGCACACATGGAGATGTCTTTGCCTTCTCTCCAGCAGCAGAAGACACTATAGCTGACAGGGTGATCACCCCATCACTAGAGAGGTGGCATTTCTGAAGAAGCTGTATGAACACTGGTATTGTTGAGCAGGGACAGATGCCTCTTTCTCACTGTGGTATCAAAAGACAGTGCTAAAAAAAGGTGAATGAACTGTTAAAGCTTCTGTGCTGTAGATAACAGCAAGGAAGAACCATCACACGGAGTGACTGCTGCAGCATGTTCACCAGCTGCTGGACCCCAACAATAATACAACAGAATAGTCCTTAAAGAGATTTGACCTGGCCTAAACCAGTAAGACACCACAGAAAGACTATGCTGCCCCCAAAACCTTCTTCTTCCAATGCATGTACACCACTGTGCCTTTCCCACAGCACAACACTCATCATTTGGGCTGGGATGGTGCCAGAAAACTCAGAATTACTTTGCTGCATTGTCCTGAAGCAATTACTGATGTCAGAACATTGCTCAGTGCTGCTTTAACACGTTTCTCCCCAGCAGAGTACTTGGTCCTACAGTAATGAGGCTCTTCAGAAGGATATTCCACCTACAACTCCACTGAAGAGCTAAATGAGCCCCACACACCAAATGCCAAGTTAAAACTGAAACAAGTTGCAAATCTCTCCTGTTGGTTGAGCAAAACCAGCACAGGCTGAGCTGGCTCCTGTACAAGTAAATACCTTCAAACTGGGTTTTCCTCAGCAAGGCTGCTCTAATAGTCTGACAAACTGATTTTATGGGTTGTTTCTTTTCTAACACTCCAGTACCCAACTCTAAAAGGTCACCCTGTCTTCTCCCTGACAGGTTCAGGATTATTCTTCCCTTTTCAGAGGTCAAAAATATCTGATCTGCATGTTCAGTATCTAAGCATTGCACAGCATTGAGCTACTCATCTAATGCTACACCACAGGGCTTGCTGCAGTTAATAGGAAGCACTCTGAAATCCAGCTAAAAGAACAACTCCCACATTTTCCAAAAAGAACACAATTTTCCAGCCCACCAGGAGTACACATTGCTACTATTATTATTATTATTGTTATTCTTCTTCCCTGTGAGGGTGCTGAGGTGCTGGCACAGGGTGCCCAGAGAAGCTGTGGCTGCCCCATCCCTGGCAGTGTTCAAGGCCACGTTGGACACAGGGGCTTGGAGCAACCTGCTCCAGTGGAAGGTGTCCCTGCCCGTGGCAGGTGGTTGGAGCTTTGAGGTCCCTTCATCCCAAACCACTCTGGGATTCTATGATTATTACTTTTGTACAGAGCTATAAGGAGATAACCTTCCTGTAATGAATGTGTTTCACATGCTGAGATGCACAATGTACATGCGCAAAAGATGCAGAGTCGTGCCAAATTGTTCTGACGTGATGAATAAACTTCATTCATAACCATCTGAAGGAATTGCACCATTTCCCTGATGCACCTCACCAGGAACCCACTTCCTCCAAGTTTTCATCCTCCCCAGTGCAGGCACTATTTAAATAACACTTTTAAAACTGAGTTTCCTGCTCTCTCTGCTGCAAACATAAGGTCTCCTCTCAAAAAAAAATCATCCTTATTGGGAAAAAGAGAATAGAAATAGTTTAGCTTTGGGATCAAAGGTTTTCTTACACTGTAAGGTGAAAAACCATTTTAATCCACTCCAATAAAACCAATGTATGCAAACCCACAAGATGTTGCACAAAGAAATGGAAAGATTCCCTCCTTTCCATGTCAATGTTCATCTCTCACCCTAAACCAGCAAGAGATTATGGATCTTGAAGTGCTGCATTATAAAAGCTCCTTTGGCAGCTTTTCTGACTCCCTCTGACACCCGTGCTGCCAGGCCAATAGCAATGAAACCTTTACAAGGGGTTGTTCTATCTTTCTTGGCATGTATTTTATGGAAAGCTTGGCCAACTATTTTCTCCCCAACACAGAAAGCACGTTCACTCTTCTCCATGTGCACACCACCACGTGCTTCTGTACAGAAGCTTTATCAATGTTGGTTTGGAATAGCCATAACTCACTCCCAATTTCACCGCTCATGAGGAATGAGACCATCATAAACTCTCACTGCTAAGAGGGAATTCCCAGCCATGTCACTCTGTCTCACTTTAGATATAATCTTGGAGGATTCTTACTCCCAAAGCTTTGTCCTCCTGCAGAACTCCAAGCTCTTCAAGTTTTCCTAGACCTCATGGATGACATTAAGCTGGCTGGAGGTAGCACATGCCAAGCTTGCTCCTCACGTTATCAAGTTTAATCCTTCTCTAACAGGGCCAGACAGCTTCAATTCTACACCACTCTTCTGTTTAGAAAACCCACCATTAACCTCTGGTTGGAAATTCCCCATCAAATGTTTTGAAGAACAATGTTGAATGGATGGATGTGAAAATCTTTATCATGGAGAAAACTGATCAAGATTTCTTTAATAAAGATACTACCTGCTCTAGAAAGACAAACAAGCAAACACTGGAGGTGATCAAAAGCCCATAGCTTACATTTACCATGTCCAAGAAGCATCAAAATTCCCACCATGCACACAGTGGGCTGTATTTGTGTAAGCAAAAAACCTGTGTGCATCACTGCAGGCTCAAACAAGCCTTTAGAGCAAGAGCTAAATAGACCTGAGCCCAACAATGAAAAGCTGTGGTAGAGCAGGAGGCAGAGAGCATTTGTCATGAACAGGCCAGAGGTGGAATGACCATCATAAATCTTGCCACCTCTTGTAAATAAAGCCAGGCTCATTTCTTTGACCTCCTCTATCAAATACTGGGTGAGGTCTACAACTGTGTACTATATATAAAGGCAATTCCCAAATAAATAAATCCCCTAATGTGCATGTGTAGCCTCACAGCAAGACTGAGAGAAGAGACATGTGATAGATGCTCTGCTGCTTGTGAGAGTCTCGGATGCTCAGGTGATAGGCATGGTACCAGAATAAAGCCTAAGGAAGATACAGCTTTAGTATCCTATGCTTAAAAATAAGACTTACAAAAGAATTCCCTCAAAACATGCTGGCAGCAAGTGTCTCAGCTGACTATAACCAAGCCATAACGACAAGAGAAGACAAGTGATTAGAGCTGTGGCACTTTATAAGACAGGCATGACATGGTAACACTGAACGAAAATGTCACTGTGTGAAAGCTTCTGATAAATTACTTGGTAGGCAAAAGGGATCAACCTTTCCATACACCATAAGGATGAAGCCACAGAAAGATTTTGCTGATATTTAAGCTCACTAGGGTTTAACAGTGTGTTATAAATGTGGCTGCTTACCATAAATCAAGACAAATTCCAGCATAGTTGACTCTTGAGTGCGACAGGTATTCTGGTTATAAAAGCTGTTTCAAGCTGAAAATGTGCCCACCTAAAGATTCTTACCTGCAACACATCTTGGATCTTCACCCACACATCAACCATGTCATAGAGCTTGATATCACCATCGTGCTGGCTGCAAGGAGAGGCCACTGTTTGCTGAAGGTGTCCAAGGACCACCGAGTGCGCGGCAGCCACAGCGTTGAACTTGTCAAAGAGAAGTTCCAGCAGTTCCAGCAGCAACCTGTGAACCATCAAGACAATCACCACTCAGTTTATAGAAGATACCACAGGGACACAGTCATGCAGCACATGAGAGGAGCAAGCCAGAAGTCAGAACACTGTGACTTGGGACCCAATGCAAGAGGGACGTGGAGCTGTTGGAGCAAGCCCAGCACAGGCCATGGAGATGCTGCAAGGGCTGGAGCAGCTCTGCTCTGGAGCCAGGCTGAGAGAGCTGGGCTGGGGCAGCCTGGAGAAGAGAAGGCTCCCGAAGGGGAGACCTTAGAGCAGCTCCAGTGCCTAAAGGGGCTCCAGGAAACCTGGAGAGGGGCTTTGGACAAGGGCCTGTAGGGACAGGCCAAGGGGAATGGCTTTAACCTGCCAGAGGGGAGATTGAGATGAGCTCTGAGGCAGAAGCTCTTCCCTGTGAGGGTGCTGAGGTGCTGGCACAGGGTGCCCAGAGAAGCTGTGGCTGCCCCATCCCTGGCAGTGTTCAAGGCCAGGTTGGACACAGGGGCTTGGAGCAACCTGCTCTAGTGGAAGGTGTCCCTGCCCGTGGCCGGGGTTGGAACTGGAGGAGCTTTAAGGTCCCTTCCAACCAAAACCAGTCTGGGGTTCTATGACTTACCCATACAAACAGAATACAAGATATTCATTCTGATTTATGAAATGAATACTATGGCAGGTTTTAACAACATGAAGTATCAGAAACCTAAACCATAAAGCCCCACCAACTGTGTCAGTTATCAAGATTTTACTACTATATGGAAGGTACTACAGCTATAACTCCATCTCAATGTACTACACTTTACCTGCTCCTCTGGCTTCCTTACTGCCCAATTACTGTAATTAATGGACCTTTGCAAATTCCTGAATATCTTGTGATAAGGCACTGACTCAACAGGTTTTATTATGTGAGAATGGCAAGATCCTGATGGAGTTCACTGCCGTTTAATGAGCAATTCAAGTACACACGTAACCCCAACAAAATGTGAGGATAACACTTCCCAAATCCATATGTTAGGCACTTCTAGCTCTGACAGACAGGCTCCATCACACTGAACTGCAGCAGCTTAGGAGTTACCACATGCTTGCTGTGTCTGCCCATCAGAAGTTGCTATCCCCAGAGCAGGACAGAAGATCTAGAGCAGAACTGGAGTTGCACCCACTCCTTAACCACCACGCTTCAGTCGTCTGTGTTAGTTAACCATCACTAATGAGATGTGTGTTCACACCTCAGCCACTTCATCTCAGAGTGCTGAGTATCTGCATGCATCCACTTCCTTCAGCAGTTGATTATCTGGAGTAATTAAGAAGCTGTTGCACATTTGCTGCTGTTACCACTGGAAAGTAAGAGTGGCCTCACAGGATGCTGTGGTTAAAACCACTTACCTCAGGCTAGAGCAATCCTGGACTGAACTTCTAGTCTGCAAAGGACAGAAACTGGCTATTGCTTAAAAGAATTACTATCAACTAACTGTGTCTCATTCATATACTACAATTTTGTGTATAAAGATACATATGCACAACATTATACAGTAACCTCCTGAGGCCATTCACCTACCAATGCCAATAACCACATAGCTCAAGTGGTTAAGCAGAAAAGTACCTTGATTCAATAGAAAAAGCCATTAGGTAAGTCTGGGAGGGTATAGTGAGGCCAGATGTATATCATATTAAAAATAAAGATGTGTTTAGGAGTCATGGTATCATAACCCAAACCATTCTGTGATAAGAAACATGGGGACATTAATACTGCCATACCTCAAGTGACAGCATCAGGAAAGACAGCTATTATCAACATTAACAGTATTACCTTTTCAACATAGGAAAGTCCAGTGTGGAAGAAAAGCCATTCTAATCCATTAAGGCTTTGTATAATCATAGAACCCCAGACTGGTTTGGGTTGGAAGGAGCCTTAAAGCTCCTCCAGTTCCAACCCCCTGCCACGGGCAGGGACACCTTCCACTAGAGCAGGTTGCTCCAAGCCCCTGTGTCCAACCTGGCCTTGAACACTGCCAGGGATGGGGCATAATAAACCTTAATAAATATCCTGCCCAAGTGAAACTGAGAAGTTGCTACTGTGGAAAGACCTTTACATCTTCCTCCCTCCCCATCTACTGTTAGTCCATCACCAAAGGCACCAGTGAAGGAAACAAAACAACCTGCAGATAAGGCTCCCTCAGAAACACCCTCCATCACTGTTGACAAGTGTCTTCTCCAACCCATTCTAAGACATGGGAGAGGCAACTATTGCTTCAACAGCCCCTAAGAGATACATAGAGCTTCACATAGTAAGTGGCAGAGAGGCAGCTGGGGCATGTGGCTGGCCAGGCAGAAGCCAGACAAACATAGGAGGAAAATCAGATACAGAAGAATTTGGATAGATGAGGAATTTCTTGTTGGAGGAACAGCCTTGCTTGAAATGACAGAGAAGATAACATCATGGGAGCAAATAGATGATATACCACTGAAAATCTAACAGGGCAAGCCCAACTTCTTCTACCATCCCATTAGAAAGAACACATTAGCTCTCTTACACAACTCTGCTGCCCCAGGAAAGGACAATTTTGCAGCACCAAACAAGCTGGAATTTTGGACAATTTCTGTTGGCCCTAGGTGAGCCTGACCTCACATTATCACTTCAGTAGTATTTTAGTAATAGCTCCACACACTGAATTACTTGGTTTTCAATTCCAATGTCTTCCTATCCCCATGTGATAGATGTGAAATCTCCCTGACCCACATTCTTCAGTGGCCCTAACTACCACCCCATTACTTGTTCTCTTCTCAACTAATGTCAGATTTCCACATCTCCCTGCTTTTCACGTTAGCCAGCTCCTCTTCTCTTAATTTTCTTTGCTCTAAAAGTCTGTCAGGTCGTTTTTGAAACAAGGTGACCCAAGAGAGACACAGACACAATCCATGTCAGCCAGCCAACGAGACAAAACAGCATAAAACCATCTGGCCTAGATTTTATGCAGATGGAGTTGCAGCACGGAGTGACCTAAGGAGAACACACACAGAGAGTGACAGGAGCCTGGCTGGGGCAATTTGTCAAAGCAATCTCATCACCTCTTCACCCAGAAATATGGTAAATGTGTGGAGAGACAGTGACACACCCCCAGAAGCAGCTCCTGTTGTCTGGACAATAAGGGAGAATGAGTTGATGCAGAGTGACTGCTGACATCTGAATGAGGCCAGTGATGACAACTCAGGCGTTTGAGCAGCAATAACATCCTCTGCCTGGTCTGAGTGTTGGTGTGGGTATAATTTGTCTTTATTTTAAAGCCTCAAGATGAGCTAAAAGTCCAGAAGCGGATGATGAACAAGTAGGGCAAAGTGTATTGAATCCAACAGGATTCAGTAGCAAACTTGTTACTATATCACAGAATAGTTTGTGTTGGAAGGGACCTTTAGAACTCATCTAGTCCATCCTCCCTGAAATCCAAAGTTCATCTTTAATGTATCCCTAGCAAAATCCTGTCCTATAAATCTGACCCTCCAGTAGGCATGTGTCCAGATCAATATTATTAAGTCAAATCTCTTCCATAATTCAGAAGGTTCATGTATCAATACTCCAAGCTAACACAACATGGCCTCTTCTATGATGCTTTGTCCTCCACAACCCAAGATACACATACCTAAACATGAAGGTAGGAGACACGCTGGAATGAGCCACTAACTAAGGGTAAGCCAAAGGCAATTCCTATTTTAAAGCCCTTTTCACAAACTCATTCCAAGCAGAGATACCTAAAAACTTACCTAGACTTTAAGTCCACTTAAAGCTGAAGTCAGTGCAACCAGGTGAGACTCAAGGATGATTTCCAAAATTATCTTCTTCCCATGTCAAAGAAATACCAGGAACCTCCTACTGCTCCTTAAGAGGTTTCACTATCTTCGTATTACTCACATTTCATGGTGCTAAGTGCATGTTAGTAAGGAGGGTTTACATTCATAGCCAAGTATCTCACAGCCAAAGATGTTCCATCTAGTTAGGCCTATCCTAAGTCTTATCCTACATGACTGATCCATGCTGTGTGTTTTAGGAAACTTCAGGATCAGGTGTATCACAGAGGCATGCAAATCCTTCCTCTGTCACCCCACTGGTGACAAATATACTGATGCCATTACATGGAGGTCCTTAGCAGGGCTCGTGTCATCTTCTGAGGAGATGACCCAAGAGCCTGGTGGCTCTATGAAGAGAGCACCCAGAGGTGTGTGAGAGACATTCATTACCCCCCGGGAGCCTGTTGTGCTTTAGTCACAACCAAAAAACCAATCTTGAAATCTTTATATGATAAATTTGGGAGTAATTAATAGTGTTTTTATACACAAAGGTGGCCACAAAAATCAATATGGAAAAGCTTACTAGGTAAGGAAGCAAAAGGCAGCCAGATAAGAAGGATGCATCTCTTCAGACTCAGTAGCTGTTGTTAGACCTGCAACTTTTCTGGCCAGGTTCTAGAAACTATTTCTTGTACAATGAGGTGGATCTACATAATTGTTCCATGGGGTCTCCAAAGGAATTACACCAGAACCTCCACCAAGATTATCAGCCCCATCTGCAAGTGGAAGGAACCACCACCCTTTCCATGCAGAAAAGATAAGAGCCACCCAGAGAAGCTGTGGCTGCCCCATCCCTGGCAGTGTTCAAGGCCAGGTTGGACACAGGGGCTTGGAGCAACCTGCTCTAGTGGAAGGTGTCCCTGCCCGTGGCAGGGAGTTGGAACTGGAGGAGCTTTAAGCTCCCTTCCAACATAAACCAGTCTATGATATAACTTGTTCTGTACATAGCAAATAAGCCACAGGGAACTTGTCCAGCAGAAGGCCTGAAACCCTGCAGGCCTCTCCATCACCTTCATAGTCATTTTATTTGCCAGAAGTGAGAATTTTATGGACACTTTTTAAAGCACAGTAGCTGAATACAGGCACTGAGCTCAGCCACAGAGACTAAGAGGCATCCAAGTGTGACAAGCTTTAAGGTGAAGTGAAAAACATTCCACTCCCAGAATCCTGAGGTCAAGTACACACTGGGGCTGACAGCCTAATGAATAGGTAAGCAGTTTCGGGTGCTGCATCGTGCTCAAATTTGGGGTCTCACAGAGCTCTCTTGAAATAGCAGGAGCTTGTTGTTCGCATTGATTTGCTTCCTGACAGCAGGAAAGTCGCTGGGATTTGATTTAAAACTGAAGCTAATTTAAGGGGCGGTGTACCTCCCCTTACTATAATTTATTCTTTTCAATATAAATGAATGCAACTGCTTGCTGTAAACTTCACATGGGATTTAGGTTTAGAATCAGGTCTAATTATCTCCTTATTCAACAAGAATTCAAGACACTCTCCATAGCTCTACAATAACAGCATCTTAAGGGCTCACAAACTCCTATTAAACACATGCCAAAAGCCATTAAACTTTTCTGTCCCTTACTCAACCCTCTGGGCAGGTTAATGTCATGAAGATTTGATCTGATCCAATTTATCCATTTCAATGGACAACCAGGTAGTCATACAACCTCTCAAGACTGATTCTGAAGTATATCAAGTATATGCTATGCTCCCTCTTGACATCAGTAACTAAAATCCTGCCTTCTGCTTGTTGTAATTTCACCAAGGTATCAGCACAGTAACTCTCCGAGTTCTTCAAACATAATTGTTTCCACAGCAATGAGAAAGAGAGGAATGAGAAAGGAAGTCTTTATCAAGCTAATGTTTTCCTTGGGAGTCATTTTCCACTACAAATATTATGTGTAATGAAGATACACGTTTCGGGTTTCATTTTTCTCTTCCACCATTCATTCCCTTTGGACAGTGATCATTCCAACGTGCAGTATCACAGAGGACTATTTCAGGTAGAAGTGATAGCTGGCCCTTATGGAATCCTATTTTCCAAGCAATAGGACTGGTGAATCCTGAAGAATGGCAGGAACAGCTCCCTGTTGGCTTCCACACCTCACCATTAATATAAATGGGCTGCAAACCAACCAGAAACTTAGGCAGATATTTATGGATGTAGTTAGTTCCATACATGATTCCAAAGCTCGGCACCTGCATCAGTTTAATTGGATTCTGATATATTTGAAATAACTGAGCTGAATCTTCTCTTAAAATCACAGTACTCAGGAACTTCAGAATGTATTTGGCATCAGCACCAGTGTAAAGCCACACTTCAGTGCAACACAAGATGATAGTATTTGTTTTGGCACAAGTGTTCTTTACACTGTAGATACCAGCGCTCTGAGACAACGTTACAAATCAAGCTCTTGTAAAGCCACTTAAAATGAAAAGTTAGGTTAAAATATAAAGAAAATCAAGTACTTAACACAATGCACCTCTTAGCAGTTAAATAATGTTGCCTTCTACTGTGCTCCCACCTTCAAACCTACATTTCCAACATCTGTTTAGCCAAAAGATTCTCTTCTAGGGCCAAGCGGAGAAGGAAGCATCTCCCTTTCCCATATCCTTAGCTAAGCAGCAACAATGCCTCCCCCTTCGGAATACATTTCCTGAATTCCCAAGCCTTCCAGGTGCACATCAGCCTTTCAGTGAAACACAGGGATTTCTGGCAATGTTACCATTCCCTCTCTCTGCTACTACAAAATCACTACTGCCATTCCTTCAAGTGGCATTTAAAAGCTACAACACCCTTCCCCAGACTTGTTTTTGCAGCAAATCAAGGTTTGGTGGTTACAATATCCTTACCTAGGCTGGTTCTCCTGGGAAAGGTTCTCCCCTCTCTGGTAACCATTGTCTGCCACCTGGGTTGTGGAGCGCTTCACGATCTGCTTGAGTTCTTGTTCTAAGCGGTCCTGGATGGCTTTCACTGTCTCAGGGATTTTTTTCAGCTTGGCCAGCCCTTTGATGAGTATTCCCATGAAGACAGTGCTGTTCTCCTCTGGATCCAGTTCTGCATCTTCTTTAATTTCCAGAAGGCTTGTGTCTCGCACTGGAATAGATTCACAAAGGCATAATCCAAGATTTCAACTATTAAACCCAACACTTAGCACCATGCAGAAGCAGCATATCAACTCCTCTGCCTTCACAGAACTCCCACTACTTGGAGCAACCAAGGAATAAACAAGGAAACCAGCAACACCCAGAATCTGGATATTTCTGTTTGCTTGGGGGCTTCCCTATACATAAATACACCAGCCTGCACATTTGATTGACGTAGGAGTGAGAGCTCATGGTGTAAGCTATGTATTAGGAAACAAAGGAAGTCTGGTGTAATTAAGATATTCATAAATGAGGTTTTATACCACTATAAATCCCTTGAGTGTGTTTCAAGGAGCTACAAGCCCTAAATTTCTAACCCAGCTGTTTTTCTTCACTGTATTCTTCATGAGAGGAGTTTTTGTTCTAAACAGGATCAAGCTTAACAGACTTCTGATGAATTCAGCAAAGTTTCCACTGCCAAAGCGAATGATTGTTTGATGTTATCCTATTTTGCCTTATTACGTCTGTCGAGGGGTTGATGAAGTTATTCAAATCTTTAAACAAGGCTTCTGGAAAGGAAAAGTGAGAAGAATTAGACAGGATATTGTGGATACAGTCCTGAAGTAACAAGGACTGCACAGGGAGAAATTCTGTTGCTAAGAGACAAGGAAGAGGAAAGCAAGAGGTGCTTTTATGTATGTTCATTAAGCAACATCTCTTACTTTACAGATAACACCCAGCAACAATGAAAGTATGTTCCTGTTAAGGACTGGGTGAAGCACTCAATAAACATATTCAATCACTGATGTGAACTAAGTGTCTTCAAGGCAAACTCAACTAATGCATCTTGGAAGTTCTATAGTCACGGTGGCAGCACATGGACAAATGTGGTGGTGTTCTCCCTGCCCACCAACCTGACCTTTATATATCCCAACTCTGCTCAAGAGAGAACCAGCAGTGGTGGTGCTAATGGATGTGTCTGGGGCCTGGTGGCCCATGGGACTCAATTCAGGGCAGACAGACAACACAATAGCCAAGGGCTAACCTGAACAACATGCACCACCACTCCCCAACCACAACCCTGGGCAAGGTCCAACTCAAGCCAAGTGTCTGTCGTTGGGATGCAAACATGACTATGAGTTGATCAGCTTACTCCATAAGTAGTAGACAGCTGAGGGCCTGTGGAGCTCTCCTGCATGGCAGCAGGCTGCACACCAGGATCACCCCAGAGCAGGGACACCTTTCAAGGTTACTCCTCGAGGTTGAGAGATTCCTTGCCACAACAGGTTCTCAGTAAGCAATTAACAGCATGCTAAACTTTGAAGTCTGAGCTAAGGGATATAAAGGATTGATTGCACATTATAACCCTTTAGACATAAACTGCTGATGAAGTCTGGGACAGTCTGGATCGAGCTGCACTCAGACTCCTCTCTGAGGAGGAGTTCGAATCCAAGGGGGTCCTTTCTGAACCTCACAACACAATGGGAGGGTCTCCGACAGCTTTGTCTGACCCTGCCCTCTGTGCAGGCAACAGTCAAGTGTTTCACCATCAAACTCTTGCTAAATCACTGTCACGTTTACTACAAAACTTAGTTAAATCACTATTTCATACCAATAAACATATTGCCACTTCTCTCTTACGAGTGAAGTGCATCACTCTATCCATAACGAACAGCACTGAAGGAGAGGGCTGAAGCTGTGCCATCCACCATCCCAAATCCCTGCATGGGAATTCAAACCCAAGGGCTGTTTGAGCTTGCTGAGACTGAACTCTGATAGTGCCAATGGATGGTGACAGATGACTCCTGTGGTTTCAAACTCTCAACAGATTTTTTACTTAAATCAAAACTTCTCCAACAATGCGAAGGAATGTCAAAAGATCCACCAGAAGGATTTAAACGACATGGCAGGAAGGAGAAATGGCACAGCACAAGTTGCACCCAGCCCGGTAGCTGCCTGAAGCTGTCATACTCTGAACATCAGCACCCTCAAGTTACACAAGATCAAGGAAATAACAGCCCAAAGAGCCCATATGGTGTAAACAGCACCATGACAAACACATAACACTTATTTCAGTGTCAGCTTACACCAACCTCCACAGAAAAGACATGGTTTGGGTTGGAAGGGACCTTAAAGCTCACCCAGTTCCAACTCCCTGCCATGGGCAGGGACACCTTCCACTAGAGCAGGTTGCTCCAAGCCCCTGTGTCCAACCTGGCCTTGAACACTGCCAGGGATGGGGCAGCCACAGCTTCTCTGGGCACCCTGTGCCAGCACCTCAGCACCCTCACAGGGAAGAGCTTCTGCCTCACAGCCCATCTCAATCTCCCCTCTGGCAGGTTAAAGCCATTCCCCTTGTCCTGCCCCTACAGGCCCTTGTCCAAAGCCCCTCTCTGAGGGACGAGATCAGGTTTTAGGTAGTGAACATCGAGGAGATGAAATAGTGCTTTTTTTCCTCTCTCATAGATACCTTTTCCAATTTTGTTTGGGCAAGTTGTGGGGTAAGCAGCTAGAAACACCCAGAACATGGTAAATTTTTAGAAGCAGCAAGGATGCAAACATATTCCTGCTCAACGCTCTCATCTATCACACCCCTTTCAACCTATAAGGCTGCAAAGCACTTCGTGCACTGTGTACATGGTCTACCCATGTTAACGCTACATGTTACTCTTAAAACATGGCAGGCACAAACACAGAAAACGAGCTCTTTGGAACAAGAGCTGGTGAAAAGACAGTGCTGGAAATGTTAGAGAGAGAAAGGTTTTAACTTATTGTTTTTAAAAAGCCCAAATATCTTGTTCCTCTGAGCTCAATGTGAGGATTTCACACTCTAAACCTTTTAGGGGCAGGTCCCCGTCATCACACTCCATCCCCTTTGTAAGAGGGCTGCAAATTATTCTTAATAACACACCATGCAAACCCAAGAGGGAGGAAACGCTGCCGTATCCAAATGTGAGGACAGCATTTAAGAGGACTAACGGCAGCAATCTGGCTGAGAACTCTGCCAGCGCATCAGACGTGTGTGAAACTCTTCCATTTTCAAAAGAGCAAACCAATTTTGAACACCCTCAAATATCAAGACATCGATTTACATCTCTTACAAACAACAGCAAAGTGAACGGTTCAAGATCTAGTAGCAAGAAGTTTCGTTAGATCTGGTCTTTTGCTAAAACAGTGGGGACCAAGTTTCCTGCACGTTGTGCCTATTAAGCAGGTATCCTGGGTAGCTTTGGGGGCCCATTGATCTCTAAGATCTGACAAGATTCCAACCCTGGGTAACTGAAGATGTTCTTCTTTTCCCGTGTCTTCCACACTTCAAACATCCTCTTCTGCCATTTAATGTCATCAAGGGGTTATCTGACCACAAAGCTTTGGCCCAGGAATGAGCCCCTCCTGTCCCCTTCCTTTTAAAAAAGGCATCAAAAGTAGGCAGGCGTTTATATGGAAGTGCACCTTTAAAAGTGCCATTCTCTGGGTGAAAGAAGATATCCCTACATATCAGCTCTCAGAAATGAAAGATACACCTCTATTTTCTCTTAAACTTATGAACGACTTTGTTAGTCACTGGTATGAAGGCAAAAATCACAACACTATCAGAGTTTATTCCTAGCTTTGACTCTTGGACAGAAGGGGGGTCAGCAGAATGGCTACCTTGGACTTGTGGAGGGCAGACTTTGGCCTGTTTAGCAGCCCTTGGGATGCAATCCTGAAGGATGAGAGCCCAGGAAGGCTGGACATTGATCGGGAAGGAGTTATTCAAGGTGCAGGAGCAGCCATCCCCATGTGCTGAAAGATGAGCTGGCAGGGAAACCTGGCCTGGCTGAACAGAGAGATCTGGCTGGAACTCAGGAAAAACAGGGGAGTTTAAGACCTTTGGAAGAAAGGGCAGGTAACTCAGGAGGACTACAAGGGTGTTGTAAGGTTATACAGGGAGAAAATGAGAAGAAAGCCCAACTTGAATTTCATTCGGCTACTGCTGTAAAAGACAATAAACAATATCCCTGTAAATATATTAGCTACAAAAGGAGAATCTCCATCCTTTATGGAATGCAGGGGAAACCCTTAGTGGCAAAGGGTGAAGAAAAGGCTGAGGTACTTAATGCCTTCTCTGCCTCAGTTTTTAATAGTAAGACCAGTTGTTCTCTGGGTACCCTGAGCTGGAAGACAGGGACAGGGAGCACAATGAAGCCCCCATAATCCAAGGGGAAAACCAAATGTCTCCTGATATTCAGAGGGAACCTCCTGTGGTTTGGTTTGTGCCCATTGCTTCCGGTCCTGGCACTGGGCACTGAACAGAGCCTGGCTCCAACCTCTCTGCACCCTCCCCTTCCAGGTAAAGATCCCTCTTGAGCCTTCTCCAGGACGTGCAGTCCCAGCTCTCTCAGCCTTTCCTCCTAGGACAGATGCTCCAGACCCTTAATCACCTTCATGACCCTGTGCTGGACTCTCTCCAGTACATCCATGTCTCTCCTTGTACTGGGGAGCCCAGCACTGGAGCCAGCACTCCCCAACATGTCCCAGTGCCTGTGGTTGTTCCACTCCAGAGGCAGGACTTGGCAATTCCTCTGGTTGAACTTCATGAGGTTCCTGTCAGCCCATTTCTCCAGCCTACCTGGGTCCCTCTGGATAGCAGCAAGACCCTCTGGCCTATCAACCAGTTTGGTGTCATCTGCAAACCTGCTGAGGGTACACTCTGCCCCATCAGCAAATAAGACATTGAACAGGACTGAACCCAGTAGGAGCCCACTAGTTACAAGCCTCCAACTAGACTTTGTGCCACTGATACTGCCCTCTGCATCCAACCATTCAGCCACTTCTTGAGTCACCCCAACCTCAACTCAGGTAGGGTTCAGTCACCCAACCTGAGCACAGCCTGGATGGTGCTCATCCAACCTGTACATCTACTGGTTTTCTATTGGGATCGTACAGAAGATGGTGTCAAAGGCCTTACTGAAGAGCAGGCAGACAATATTCACCGCTCTTATCTACCAGTCAGTTATATCATAGAAGTTTATCAAGTTGGTCAAAGCATGAATTCCTCTGGGTGAAGCCATTCCTGATGATTTTCTTGTTCTAATGATCTCTGAAACATGCTTATGAAACAGAACATTTAAATATGGTTCCTCAAAAGCCATCCAAGCCACCAACCTCAAGCAGTGCTGGTTTTGCCACGTTCTCTAACTAAACATTCAGCCACTTCCAAAATGTCATCACTGAAGCAGAGCACCTGAAAACACACAACTCTGTGCAAGCAGACAAAAACCTACCCTTAGTTTAAAGCAGTAGTAAGTTGAATCGTGTGCATCACCGATTCATCACCTCCACGGTTAAAGGTGGAAACTTCCCCGACAGCTTCTAGATTTGCTGGTTCCCCATTAAAACACCTATTCCAAGTGATGCTACCCTCATTTGTACACTTGTGCCATTTCACAACAAAGAAACCTGCTGCAAGAAGCATTTTAATAGCTCTGGTCTGATGCCCAGAAAGGCCAACGCTGATAACTCGTTTAAGCAAAGCAGCTAAAGAAAAGACTCTTGGGTCTTGTTTTTCATTGCAATGAATGGTCAAAATTTGCTGCTCCTCATTACAGGAGATTTCATTAGCTGTGTGTTTTTATGGGCACACAGTAAAATTTCATGTACTATTGCCCATGATTTATGTCCTTTCTGATTATATCCTTTCAGCCTTCAATCCTTCTAAAGAAAAGGATGCAAGTTCAAAGCGCCCCAGAGGCATAATTTGAAGTGTGAAGAAATGTCACCTCCTCATTTCTGATGCTGAATCCTTGTTCTGACCCATGTACAGAGCCAGAGAGCCACAAATGGACAGTTACTTTAGAAATGGGGCCTTTAAAGATTTTGGTCATTTTCTGCTCCACTTTACTACCAAGCCTAGAAGAAAATGGGTCTCTGAGATCAATAACCTCAAAGCCTCAAGGCAAATCTCCTCTTTATAAAGCTGTTGTTCACACTGTTCAATCTACAGCTTTAAGGATGTTGGTCTTTCAAAAACAGAGGCATTTTGATTTGACAAGGCCACTCTTCCAAATCCATTGCAAGAACATTTCGTTCTGACAAAAGTGGACAAAGCAACTCTGTCAGCCACGTTCAACACCCTCCCGATGCACACCAGCATGAAAACTGAGTCTCCAAATAAGAAAGTAAGTGCCTGGTAGTCAAATATCTTACATCGGGACCACATATAGGAACCGCTAATGAAATTACACAGCAAAAGTGACCATAGAATCATAGAATAAACTGAATTGGGAAAGACCTTTAAGCTCATCAAGTCCAACCGTTCCCCAGCCCTGCCAAGGCCACCACTAACCCATGGCACTGACCTCGGCTACACGGGGTGTGAACACTTGCAGGGACGGTGACTCCAGCCCTGCCCTGGGCAGCCTGTTCCAATGCCTGAGCACCCTCTGGGGAAGGAATTGTTCCTCAGCTCCAATCTATGTGTTTCTCTTCTTGGCTTTCATCACATGGACCTAAAAATCTCCATGATTTTCCTTTTCCTTCCCCAAACACACAGCTTACAAAAATCAGTGCTTAGCTTCAAGTCAGAACATGAACCATGAGTGAGGATCAGTGAGATGAATCGTAGTCCTGCAAAAACAGACCAAAAGTTACTTCAGAGGCTTTCATGTTAATTGTGTGCTTGCAAACCCTCCTCCAACTGCAGGAACAGACTTCCTCTTAAACATTCTAGGTACTAAAGTTTATCCCAAGATAAGAACAAGCTCTGCTCTTTGTGTGGCACCACAATGACAGTGGGAGAGAATCAGACTTGCCATCACCTTCCCATCAAGTCCTCAGCTGGATTTGTGCAGATGCAAACCAGCTAAACCAGGACCCCTCTGGTTCAGTGAAGGCATCATTTAATTCTTAGTACAAGGCATAGAGAAGTCACCAGCTGGTGTCAGATCCTCAGGTGAGGTTAACAGGAAAAAAATTCCCATTTCCATGGCTTCTATCAACCACTTACTCCTTCTAGTTTCACAGAATCCCAGAGTGGTTTGGGTTGAAGGGACCTTAAAGCTCATCCAGTTCCAACCCCTGCCACGGACAGGGACACCTTCCACTAGAGCAGGTTGCTCCAAGCCCCTGTGTCCAACCTGGCCTTGAACACTGCCAGGGATGGGGCAGCCACAGCTTCTCTGGGCACCCTGTGCCAGCGCCTCAGCACCCTCACAGGGAAGAGCTTCTGCCTAAGATCTAGCCTAAACGTATTTATTCAACACGTTTGAAGTGGAAGCAACCATTAAACCAAGCAGAATGCCACAAAGGCATTTTTAGAGCCACCTTTGAAATTGGACCTTAAAGCTCTGGTTCCTGCAGGTATTTAGCAGGGCCAAGCTCACAGGTCTCTACATGTTTTCACCTACACACACGCACTTGCATTCCTGAAGAACCAGAGCCAGGAGCAGGAACTAGACTTGACCATAGAAGCCACCATCCTGCTTGGATTTAGCAGCTGTATTTTTCTCTTTGAGCTCAGAAGGATGGGTCACTGAAGTATATTATCTGTTCAGCATAAAACTTACATACTCCAATGACAACACTGTCACCACCTCAGCTCACCTTCTGTTGGATTTCCAACAAGTACTCTCCAGAATCCTTCAGAAAAGGGCACTTGGGGTTTGCTATGTACTGGGTGAGCACATTTTATAGTTCCAGGAAGAGCCTGGCAATGCAGGAACCTTCCTAAGTACTCTTCAGAGTACAGAAGGTTCAAGGAGACAAACCTAATTTAGAAGTGAATTTATTTCTCTGAACTGGCATGAAAGGAAAATGTTACTGGTGATCTGCCATAGCTGCAATCCTCAGGTGAACACGACCAAAGGGTTTGTTTAAGTGCAGCAGGAACAGCTTTAATTTCCTTATAAAGATTCTACAGCACGAGGTAACATCTCCTTTGGGAAGCGAATGCAGAAAGGACTCAAAATGTTGGCATCTTTGCTGGGCTGGGTTGAATGAGTCAGAGCTTCATCGTGACACACATTGATATGCACGACCACTCTGTTTCATCAATAAAAAGCCAAAGAACTGAAATGACTAAAGGCAGAAACAGCTTTTGTTATGCAGACACATAAGTTATAAATTCTCTAATAGTCGTGCAGCCCTGGAAAAGGCTTCTTTTAAATAGAATTAGGGGGAAGAAATATCCATAAGTACATTGTGCACTTGAAACAAAACCATATGCACGCTTCATGCTGATCGAATGTTTCCTATTATAACCCACATCTTTGCCAGTCTGAGGGACGCTGGCCCAGCGCTCAGTGATTCAGAGCAGAACAAGGAGCCAGGTAAGAGGTTTTCTGGTGTGTCGGGCATGAAGAGCAAAAAGAGATCTGCAGAAATGAGAGTTTTTAAGGCAGATCCTCAACTGACTTCTGTCAATTCACTAGTTGAGGGTGAAGGCATCAAAGCCTTTCTTTTTGAGGCATTTGGAGTGAAAGGAGCAGTGCAGTTTTCTGTTCACAAACAATTGAGTTCTCAAAGACCACTGCTGTGGTTCTTACCTGCTGCTCGGACCCCAGAACCTTCATTCAAACACAGTATGAAATAACTGTTTCTTAGGACAGGGCATTTTAAACACCAACACTGCATCAGGCAAATGAAATTAGAATTTGCTGATTTTAAGAAGTCTCAAATAAGCCAGAAAACAGCGATCTAGCTGTGCTTTAGGAATATTAGTACCACTTCTTGTTCTGCTCTCACAAGTGACTGATAACAAACCTCTTTTTCTTCTTATGCATGTGGGGGAAGCACTCAAAATAATTAGCAATAAGCTAATGACCTTTTTTAGTTGAAAATAGTATCATTGCTTGTGTAAGAAGAAATGTTTGAATGGTCCAGGTAAGCGTATCCCAAATGTCCCTGTTCCGACTGGAGCTATTAGATTAAATAGGGGGTCTCATGTCCTGTTCTTAGTGAGATGGTGGAAAACAGTCTTGGCCTCATCTCTCCCAAAAAACAGAATCAAATTAAGTATTCCTGGGGACATTCCAACTGGATACAAGAGGGAATTTTTCACACTGAGAACAACCAGCCACTGGAATAATCTCCACAGAGAAGTGGTGGATATTCCCCAGTGTTGGACACTGTTAAGACTGGGCTGCACAGGGTGCTGGGACATCTAGTCCAAGTCATGCTCTGCCAAGAAAGGTTGGACCAGATGATCCTTGAGGTCCCTTCCAATCTGGAATTCCATGATTCTATGACAATCAGTGCAGTAAACTTGAACTGGACTCTGCTCAAGGAGAAGGGCAGTACCTAAGTGGTAACACTAGGGCCAGTGAAGCCCTGGGCTCTGAAATAGCAGTGTGGGACTTCCCTTCACAGACAGAATCACTGTAGTCCAGCATGAACCCCAAAAACACATTTATCTTTACAAACAGGTTTACATTGGCTACAGCTCCTAGGAAAACTCCTTGGCCAGCTTTGAAGAGTGAGTAACCTCTTACCAATCTCAGCAGATACAAGACCTGCAGGTCTTTAGAGGTGACAAGGGCCAACAAAACTCTTTTCAGAGCACCCAAGTTTTGTATTACACTGGCAATAAAAAACACCACCTAAGGAAGATACTAAAGGTACTGAAATAAGTTTGAAGGTACTGAAAGGATTTCCATTCTTCAATAGGAGCATCTCCTGCTGTCTATGTCCCATCAGGAGGCGTGATGGGAGACCCCCCCATCAGCTCCATAACTTCAGAGTCCTTGTTTCCTTACTATACAAAGGACTAATATTTTAGGTGGAACATAATGGCAACACTATACAACATACAGCTTACTCATTGAAGAGGAAGTAGGTTAATATTTACAATGGTGAGACCAGGATTCAATTTTGGGTGCTTTATTTCCTCAGCTCCCCAAAATCACGCGATTTTAGCAAGAAACTGAACTTCTCACTGATGACAGGGAAAGAAGAGGAATTCTGGATTTCTTTCTCCAGGATTTTCACACTGTTCTCTTCCAGGTTTCCATGACCAAGCTGCTGCTTCCAGCTCTGAAAGCTCACAGTGGCATATCACAAGTGACTCCTCACAAACATCTAGTAGGTAGAACTACAGCCTCAGGCTCTGAGAGAGCAGCAACCCTGCAGGAGCAGAGCTAAATAACAAAACCCCTACAAGAGTGAAAGGCAAGAATAAGCAAAAGAAAGGCTCTAGGAGGCAAGAAGGACAAGAAAAAACAGGAACAAGATGACAAAGACAAAAGAATAAATAAGGATGAGAAGAAAATAAAAGATTCTCTGCGTTTGAGGAATACTGAAACACTGGATTTTGGAGAAGCGTGAAGAGATGCAGGTCACTTCTCTATTATTCCTTTTATGAATGTGTTAAACAAGGACAACCCCACTTATTAATCCACTGAAACAATGCAAGGATTAATTCTCCTTCTCTGCAGCACTTCCAAAGCCTCATACAAAAGCAGCACTGAAACTTGAGTGTTTCATTCAGTGTTTGCTGTAGTAACAGGAATACAAAGATCACCACCAGATTATCCCTGTGTACAGAGAGATCTTTAGTGGGAGTCAGGAAGTTTCCACAAGGAAAAGCTTTGACTTTTTGGCTTCAACACAGCAAAAAACCCCCTTCTGCAATATCTACACATACACATGCTTACATTAATAGTGTAGAGGAGACCTGTATGCCAACTGAGCTGACTGCAAATCTCTTCTGCTCAAGATATAAAGAACATGACCAAGATCAGAACAGGCACAGAAAACTAAGTGTATTTAATTGAAGCTGATGGGGGGAATAGGGAGGAATAATGATTTTCCAAAAGCAAAACACAGCTATGGCCAAGGTCTGCCCCTGGACATAGCACTCACTCACTCCAGGACACTGCACAAAGCACTGCCTTTTTGTTTCAGGACCTCCCATCAGCAGCCAACCATGAAGAGGGGATGATGTGCCTACTATGAGGAATACATAGGACTGAAATACTCACTGCTGGAGCTTCCTGGAGTACTGAACTGGGAAGTTTCCAGGAACTTTCGAGGTGTAGATAAGTTGGTAACATCCATAAGAGGTACAGGAGAGGCATCTTTCACAAGTGAACTGTGCGAAGGGAAAGAAAGCAAAGAGTTAACTATTACTTCAACAAGAAGTTAATTTCTTACTTCAACAACAAATAATCCATTTATTTCTTCAATCCATAAGCCTAAGCAATAGATCTACATAACAGTTTTGATACATGAGGTTTACAACACTTAACTTAAAGCACAAGTCCACAGACAAAAACAAGTAAGTGTCTGTATATACACATGGCTCCTGTCAACTACCCAATCCATCCAGCTCTTCTAGTTTCACAGAACCACAGAATGGTTTGGGTTGGAAGAGACCCTAAAGCTCATCCAGTTCCAACCCCCTGCCACAGGCAGGGACACCTTCCACTAGAGCAGGTTGCTCCAAGCCCCGCCCAACCTGGCCATAGGCCTCCTATGGACTTGCTCCAACAGCTCCATGTCCCTCTTGTAGTGGGGAACCCAGAGTGGATGCAGGACTGCAGGGGGGGGTCTCATTAAGGACAGATTAGAGAAGGAAAATCCCCACCCTCAACCTGCTGCTCACACTCCTTGATGCAACCCAGCACAGTGGGTTTGTAGTTTCAATTAGAAACCTCCACCCTTTTTCCTCCCTTCAAATCCCTTTTCCGTGCGCACCTATTTGCCTCCTCTCCAGATGAATTTTCTTACTCAGCCTTTCTACTTGGTCATTTTGATAATTCACATAGAATTATTTGCCAAAAATGTGTCATGCTGCCCCAGCTGCATAATGAAAGGCACAAAGCTGGATGTGGCAGGGGAATACAGGCAAGAACTCATTTTTAAGGGAGAAGGCTCCTATAATGGAGTTCAGCGTGTTCCCTTAGAGGTCAAAATGTTTATAGAAGCCTGCAAAGACAAGAGCTAAACTTACTATTCTGCCTAAGAACCACCTGTACTCCCTATACACCTACAATACCCTGCTTACAGGGATTAGCTCTCCATTCCAGCTCAGCAGTGTGAAACAGCACACACTTAAAATCAATACAAGATACAAACATTACTGCATCCTGGTTAACAGCCAGTCTAGAGCAGCACACTAAAAGAACAAGCTGTGCTTGATGCAAGAGTTCATGTTATCAACATGGAACATGGAAAAAGAGAAAACAAGACCAAGATAAGGGGCCCTGTAGCAGTTGTACAGAAGTGCAGTGAATTACCAGTCACATAGTCTGTGTACACCAAAAACTATCAGGATGAGTAGGGAAGAGAGTGATGACTTGCTAGAACCCTTCTTGCTAGAGATTTCAATTTCAATCAATTCTTCATTTCCTAAATTCATTTAATGTAACTTACTATCTTCTCCTCTTCATTTTGGTAAGTATGTTTTATTCCTTCTCATAATAAAATGCTAATTTGTCTTTTTTCTGCACCTTTATCATACAGTGGCTCCCTTTTTTGCTCCCTGCCCTTGTTTAGTACCTTTTCTACTCTACATAAGTTATCTTCCAAAACTGTGTCACTTTCTTCTGGCCATTATCTTCCTTCCTTTCCTCCCAAGAACTCTATTACCCTCAAGCTTAGAATCCACAAGATTAGGAAGAAATAGCCAGGCACCTGTACTTAAAATCTACTGATCAGAGGCAACAACCAGGTAAGAAGCTTCAACATCTTTAAAACACCCTAGAAACACCACAGAGCCAAGACACTGCTCGGGCACTTCAATACTGCAGACTGACTTCTGGGTACATGGAAGTCTTTTAAACCCTGGGCATTTGCTTTAACACATCAGCCATTTTTCCCTGTGTTCTTCCCTCTACCTGACTGAGCCTCAGGATCACGACGTTTGTAGGAAAGGTGTATGCATCAGAGGAGGATGAGAATGCTGAAAGGAATGGACCTCATTATATTTCTGTGGGAAGCAGCAAGAAAACAATAGAATCACTAGGCAGGAGTGAAAGAAAGAGAACAGAGTGTTCACAGGCTCGAAGGTGCATCAGTGTATTTGGAGCTTGTCTGCTCTCCAGTCACAAGCATGAGCAATATGCCAAAAATGACTGGTTGAGGTGTAAGATGATGGCACTCTCCCAAGAAAGCTTCTGCTTATGAAAGGGTGAATGTTGTCCTCTTCCAGACCTGCTCCCCTCAGCTCACATCACACCAAACCCACCTTAATCTCCCTTTCTCCTTGTTGCGTTGTCCTACTCGGTTGGTTGATTTGATGTAAAGGTGACGGTGTAACTCATCTATCAGGACCAAGTGCATGTTCATCTTCTTACTGTGGAGCTCCAGCCTCAGGTCACTCAATCCCTCCACCTGAAGAAGGGGACCCTCCAAGGAGTCCACAGCTGACACCTAAAGGAGAACACACATGACAACATTTAAAGGTCAATTCATCCACCTCAGGACTTCTCTCTTGGATTAGAGGAATGTCTGAATGATGATTCTATCCATAAACCTCTTTAAAGCAGAAAAGGTTTGAGTAGTATTTCTTCATTTCTATTCCTAAAAGAAAACTCAATATATATAAAAAGGGTCCAAGATCTGAACAACTCGGATTTAATGAGCAGTCTTCAAATATTTGAGCATATGTATAAACCAAGTTAGTTAAAACACAGTTGGTTAAATACAAATCAAAGCCCAGATTATCACAAAATAGAGGATTAGCAAGTGGAAAAGTGTTAGAAAAAGAGACTGACAATGATGTTTGATTTTCTTTCTTCTTTTCATTACAGAAACACCAATGAAACATTACTGCCAATTCTATAAATGTGGAGAAAATGGCTCACATTTTATTTGCCTATAGTGATGTCAAGATATAGCTGAAAAAGCTTAGCAGGCCTCATCTTCCAGCCGACACAGCAGCTATGTCATATAACTACACAATTTAAACACAGCCATCAGATTAATGAAAGCTACTGCTGGTTCAAAGACACTTTTGAACTCTAAAGACCACGGGGTTTTGTAATTGCTCTATTATTAAGGCTAAAATTAAGGCAAATATGCAAGCAACAAGGCAGCAGACAGAACCCACACTCCGGTAACTGGAACAGGCCACAGACAACGTTTCTCTGCTGCTGCGCTCCAGTAGTGACCAGGAGACACACAGTGGGCACTGCACTGAGGAACCTGATTTCAGAGAGTCACAGGATGGTTTGGGTTGAAGGGACTTTAAAGCTCCTCCAGTTCCAACCCCCTGCCACAGGCAGGGACACCTTCCACTAGAGCAGGTTGCTCCAAGCCCCTGTGTCCAACCTGGCCTTGAACACTGCCAGGGATGGGGCAGCCACAGCTTCTCTGGGCACCCTGTGCCAGCGCCTCAGCACCCTCACAGGGAAGAGCTTCTGCCTCAGAGCTCATCTCAGTCTCCCCTCTGGCAGGTTAAAGCCATTCCCCTTGGCCTGTCCCTACATCCCTTGTCCAAAGCCCCTCTCCAGGTTTCCTGGAGCCCCTTTAGGTACTGGAGCTGCTCTAAGGTGTCCCCTTCAGGAGCCTTCTCTTCTCCAGGCTGCCCCAGCCCAGCTCTCTCAGCCTGGCTCCAGAGCAGAGCTGCTTCACTCTCAGAACATCCATTTATTTCCTTAAAACAAACATGGACAAAAGGCATCAGGGATGATAAATCAGTGCATAAAAGCAACACTACAAATTTGCATCTCTCCCAGTTTACTTGTTTTTCTCACTAGTTATTAAAGCACTTCCACAGTTACTAACAAAATGAAAAATAATGAAATGACATAAAATCCCTCTGCAGTGTTCAAAACTTCAGAGCTGATGTTGTAAGAAACAAGAACTAGCATGTTTTGCACCCAGAGATTTAAAATAGATAAAATCCCTAATAACTAAAAGATATCATTAGTAAAAGAAGACATTTGCTGGCACTTCAGGATTTAAGTTTATAGCAAATCTGTCAGCTTAACATTAAAAATTCAAAGCAAGGAGATGCAGGAAGCAGACAGCCAAGCTAAGGTCTGCTCCCTCAATACCAGTAAATATTAACTATACCAAAAGAACATCTATCAACACCGTATTGCTTTGTTTGCCTCCAAATCAAGAATGACCCTGACACAGCTTTGGGGCCATCAGGCTTTTGGAATTCAGAACAGTTTGTAAGAGTAAGCTGCACTTTTACCTTTTTCCTGAGAAGTTTTGAGAAGAAGTCCCTAACTATGAAGTTCTCTTCTCTGCATGGATGATGAGAGCGTGCACTTGCTGCCAGGGTTTAGGATTGAGCTTGGTCTTAAGAAAGAATGTGTGTCACAGCATTAATCGCAGAGGACTCAACAGGCTTCTCCTAAGCTCACCAACACTGCAACAGCATCAGCATTCAGGGGGTTCCAATCACTCAGCACCAAGCACTGTAGAATCATAGAATCAACTAGGTTGGAAAAGACCTTTAAGATCATCAAGTCCAACCATTACCTCAGCACTGCCAAGACCACCACTAACCCATGGCACTCCATCCTCTTTCTTCCCAGTACCTGTTTGTGAACAGTCATGGAAGTTTGGCCCTAACACACCACAAAACCAACACACAGATGAAGCAAAAACCCAGATTTGGTTCTCCCTAAAAAGCTCTAGATCCAAGTGGAGATGATTCAGCAGGCACGCAGACACAGCTTGGAAACCCTTGGCAGAAGTTTCAGCTCTAATTTTCACCTTCTTCCTTTGGCAGATCAAGTATCCCAAACCCTTTAACTCCCCCCGGCACTGGAGGGGAGCTGCAGGCATTCATCGCTGCCCTGAAAGCTGTCAGCAACTTCAGCAAGTAAGAACAAAATCAGGAACAACATTTGTCAAACTGAGAAGTTGAGAGATGAAAATGGAGTGAGGGAAGAACTAAAAGCAAGCAGGAAAATTACAATAAAAAGGTTCCAAGACATCCAGGAAAAGTATTATCTAAAACACAAGCAACAAAAACTGAAAGCTTTGCATTCAGATCATTCATCTCTTAATTTATCTTCTCAGTTTCTAAAGAGTTACTCTCAAGATTAAGACCAACGTAGAATCCCACACTGGTTTGTGTTGGAAGGGGCCTTAAAGCTCATCCAGCTCCAAGCCCTGCCATGGGCAGGGACACCTTCCACTAGAGCAGGTTGCTCCAAGCCCCTGTGTCCAACCTGGCCTTGAACACTGCCAGGGATGGGGCAGCCACAGCTTCTCTGGGAAAAGTCTGTGCCAGCGCCTCAGCACCCTCACAGGGAAGAGCTTCTGCCTCAGAGCTCATCTCAATCTCCCCTCTGGCAGGTTAAAGCCATTCCCCTTGGCCTGTCCCTCCAGGCCCTTGTCCAAAGCCCCTCTCCAGGTTTCCTGGAGCCCCTTTAGGCACTGGAGCTGCTCTAATGTCTCCCTTTCAGGAGCCTTCTCTTCTCCAGGCTGCCCCAGCCCAGCTCTCTCAGCCTGGCTCCAGAGCAGAGCTGCTCCAGCCCTCGCAGCAGCTCCGGGGCCTCCTCTGGCCTCGCTCCAGCAGCTCCACGTCCCTCTTGTGCTGTTGCCCCAGAGCTGGATCAGGACTGCAGGGGGGGTCTCCCCAGAGCGCAGCAGAGGGGCAGGATCCCCTCCCTGACCTGCTGCTCACGCTCTGGGGGTGCAGCCCAGCACACGGGGGGGTTCTGGGCTCAAGCACACACTGAAGCCGGGTCATGGGCTTCTCATTGACAACACCCCCAAGTCCATCTCCTCAAGGCTGCTCCATTCAGTCTCCTGTCAGCCTGCGTCTGTGCTTAGGATTGCTCTGACCCATGTGTGGAACCTTGAACTTGGCCATGTTGAACTTCATGAGCTTCTCACAGGCCCACATCTCCAGCCTGTCAAGATTCCTCTGGATCTCATCCCTTCATTACAGCTTTCAAGCACATCTCTTCACAAAGAAAGGGAACAGTCAGTCATTTAGTGCACTTAAATAAAGCAAACCCAAACCCCCACATTTTTACACTCAGACCTTTCTTCTGCTAGAAAAAGCTGGAGATGTTTTTGGCGGGGTTTATTGGGTGGGTTTTTTTGATGGCACTTCTTACAGTTCATATTTGCAGCCAGACAAGCTTGAATTCACACCCTTGATAAATGGCACTTTCCCAGTGATTGCACTCTACAGCCACATCTCAACACCAGGCACCCTCAGAGCCTTTTCACTTGAGGCCACCCCACTCCAGCCAGGCCTCACTTAACCACTGTTTTATCTTCAGAGATTTCATTTCCCATTACCAGCAATTATCAAGACAAAGCACAAGAGAAAAGCTTTCATGTTCAGAACAGTTTGGGGCTGGAAAGTAGCTGAGGTTCAGTCCAAGTTCATGGAAGTCAAGGTAAGGTCTCCAATTGGTTTAGGTGGCAACAAGTAGAAGCATGATGTTAAAAAGCAGAAAGCAAATGTTTTTCCCTTCTGTAGTTTTACTAACAGAAAGACGATTTAAGTCCTGACATTCAGCTATGAAGCAGCACCCCAGATGATGTTTCAGAATACATAATATGACATTAAAACCTTTGTCTGCTTCCTGTGCTGGATAACTTACCACAGACCAGGAGCAGAAGCAACTAAAGTGAAGCAAAAGTGTCTATAAGGAATGCACAAGATTAAAAACACACTACAGAGAGAGCTAACAATGGATCTGTTACAAGGAAAACCTTTCCAAGCTTGTGTCTTACCCTGTTACCCTGGGAAAAGTCAGTTCTTAAAACTCAGTTTTAGCAAGTAACCACATTGTCATCACAGGAGCTTTGTCCCCCAGAGCAGGAAGATTTAGAACTAAAGGTGGATGGAAAAGACAGGGAAGCAGAAAGCAGATAGGAAGAGCAGTTACAGTGACAACAGCTCTGTTGACTACTTGGAAGCACAAGCAGAAGTAGTTTATAATTAGCTTTAGAGTTCAAGTATCCATCTGGATCATGTCAACAAGCTGGTCAACCACCTTGAGAAGGAGTAAGGTTATAAAGGGACTTAGAAACCCCCCATGGTGGGTCAGCTGAGAACAGAGCCAGTGCCCCATGGAGCCAAGAAAAACAACACAAGCACCAAAAATAAGACTGGAAGACTGTAAAAGTTGAATTCCTAATGGGAACTATCCATTGTCTGTCACTGGCAAAGTTTAAATCAAGACCAGAATTGTATGGCCCCACTCAGTGTGTAACAACCCATCACTTATATTCTGCAAGAGACCCTAATGCATGACAAAAATACTTTAAGATGATGTGTATTTACTGTTGAACCATCAACTCTCTCAACTTGGGCATTCCACTTCAACTGGTTGTTCTTAACCTCCTCCCATTCCAACCCCTGATATGCAAAAGGAGATGTGTGGGAGACAGGCAGCACAAAGCAGTAACAGCTCAGTGTATACCACAAATGCTGCTGTTCCTCAACTTAGTAGTGACTCCTCCAGTTAGAAAAGCTTAATTTAGGAGAAAACCCCTTATATTTGGATTTCTATTTTTTATTATGAATGCTGTTCCTCTGGTTATGATATAAAGAATAAATCAAGGGGAAAAAAAGTGCATTCTAGAGAGAAACCTAAATGTTGGGGGTTGAATGTGTTCATATTGCTCACACCATTCCTAAACACGAAAAGCTTTTCACATTTTAAAAGGCAACCGTCTCCCTCTTGAATAACAGGGATTTTGTATTTAAATTGCATCTATAATTTTCCCACTCCTTTATTCCAAAGTTATCTGGAGTCTTCAGCCAGACAGAGCCCTTCACTACTAATTACTTATATCATCCTTTAGGATTTTAATTTTATTACTTTGAACAATTAAGAATGGAAAAGCCTCAAAGGCTACAACATTTCCACATCAGTTTTAATATGTTCAGTACATTAAAGCATGTTTGGGATTATTTCAGTTCTCCAGCAGCGTTTTGAATGCTCCCTTTAAAAGAAGTGCTGGGAAATGAAACAGCTCTACATGTAGAGAAGTACAAACCATAGAATCAGAGCGGTTTGTGTTGGAAGGGACCTTAAAGCTCACCCAGTTCCAACCCCCGCCACAGGCAGGGACACCTTCCACTAGAGCAGGTTGCTCCAAGCCCCTGTGTCCAACCTGGCCTTGAACACTGCCAGGGATGGGGCAGCCACAGCTTCTCTGGGCACCCTGTGCCAGCACCTCAGCACCCTCATAGGGAAGAGCTTCTGTCTAAGAGCTCATCTCAATCTCCCCTTCTTCAGCTTAAACCATCCTGTTGTCTATTGCTACAACAACACAGTTTCTGCCACACATCTCTGCTCCACAAAGTTTGTTGTATATTAAAATTAAACAGCATTTGAGCCATCTCATAGGCACCTGTCATTAAGGACAGTGGTGAGGCCAAGGGTTAACCACACCTACCAAAGAGCAATTGCAAAGGTACAAAGGCACAATCCCTATATACTAGGAGAAATGACAGTAGCAGCTCAGAATCACGCTGCACTCACCGAGTTACACGTCAGCATATCAGCAACAAACACAGCTTTCAACTCTTTCTGTTTGAGCAAGTCAAAGAAATCAAGTCACACATCAGCATTTGTATTGTTGGTAGAATATTGTACTTATCCAGCTTGGAAGGAACCTCCAGAGGTTTCCAGTCCACCCCCCTGCTCAAAGCAGTGCTAAGTGCTGCGTCAGACCAGGCTCAGGGCCTCCGGTCAAGGCCTGAGAATCTGCAAGCATGAGGATTCACAGACACTCTGGTCTTTTGTTTCACCCCTCTCATGGGGAGGAGTTTTCTCCTCATGCCCAGTAACCTTCTCCCACAGAAAGTGCTGAGAGTTGCTTCTTGTTTGTGCACTTCTGAGAGGAGCCTGGCTGCATTCCTGGAGCAACCTGCTTTAGTGGAAGGTGTCTTTGCCCATGGCAGGAGGTTGGAACTGGATGAGCTTTAAGGTCTCTTCCAACACAAACTATTCAATGACTCCATTTTTCCTCCAACACTTTTAGATGGTCACAGCAGCAAAAAAACCACTCTTTTCTGCAGGCTGAACAAACACAACTCCTACAGCATCTCCTAATACATTGAGTGCTTCTAACCCCAACCCACCCTGGGGCTTTCCACTGGACTCACTCCTGTATGATACGTTCCCATTCCCATGCAAGTAAAGGTACCTTTCCTGCATAGGGACCCCCAAAACTGGCACTCCACATGCAGCCTCACACGTGCATAGTCACTTCCCTTGATATGCTGGCTCTGATCCTGCTAATACCAGAGTGGGACACCCAAATAATGGCACAGTGTGACTGGGCCCAATACTGTGTTATCCAAAAGCCAGTGAGGGAACCAGACCTTCTTTTCCCTGTCACTGCTTCCCTTCACACACACACACACACAGAACTAAGGGTGCAGTTACCACACCACCCCTGCTTTTTGCTCCTTATCCTCACTGTGGGAAGCACCTTGGATAATGAAGATTAAAGATGCTCTAAAACATGCAAGGGTATCACATTTAATTAGATTTTCTCCCCTTTCTTTTCTTCCCTCATCTTAGGCTACATTTCCCAAGTAGTTACCTGGTCTTTAATACTCCTATTACCTACTGTGTGCTATTCATACTAACAAAAAGACTAATAAATGTAGAACTGTCTATAGAGGGGAAGAATTATCACTACAAGGCTCTGGTTAAGACTGATAATGGAATAGCAGCCTTTTCTCAGAGAACCTGAAAATGAGATGTACAGAAGAAAACTACACGTGGTTTCAGGGGCCAGAATAAGCAGCTGAGGGTCCTTCAAGACCCTTTCTCACACCCGCCTGGCTTAGCTAAATGGAAATAAGGGATTAATATTTGCTTCTGAGGTTGGAGGAGATAATGACATTTGTGTTTGAGTACCTGGCCATAAAGATCATTAGAGGTAAAAGAGCTCCCCAACATTCATCTTTTGGCAGTGGTTGGGGCGCAGAAAGGAGTTACAGCAAGAGAAGTCAGTTGGAAGGTGAATCAACCAACAAACATCTCATGATTCTTCTTTAAAGACATGATTTACCAAGCAAATAGTGCCAAAAGAAATAACAGGTAATCCCCATCACCACCTTTATTCTTTAATTTTTAAGAAAAAATTCTGTCTCTCCCATTGAAAGCAACACTGAAATAAATACAAAACCACTGTATTTAGTCATATGATAATTAAAATATTGGCCTGATTACAACAGAATTTGTCTTAAATAATCTGACAGCCCACTTAAATAAATACAAAATCACCTAATTTAACTCACAGTATTGGCCTGGATTATAACAGAATTTAGCTTAGATAATGGTGTCCCTGCCCATGGCAGGGGTTGGAAGTGGATTATCTTAAGGTCCTTTCCAACCCAAACCATTCTATGTTTCTATGATAGTCACTTTTGACGTTAAAATCCACTTACCATTGTACTCATTATTACCCTTAGAAAACAAGGCTCAACGAAGCCTGGAAAAAGAGCTTTGCTTTGTATGAGCTCAAAATCCCAGTTTAGAGGAAATAACTGTGGCACCAGAAGCTCTCTGCAGCTTGTTTAAAGGTTACAGGCAGTTTATAGCAGGGCTTAATTGCCTTAAAAAGAACATGTAGCAAAACATTTGCTGATTGTAACATTCAGTTTGGAAGGGTTTAATTTAGCAGTTTATAACAAAGTAGAAACTAAGTACTAGTAAGAGATTTGTTAAAATTCTTTGTTCTTTGAGGCCAAATGCAGGTAAAGCTGCACATTCCCTTAACAGGTTTTTCAAGAGTATTATTATCTCATAGAATCACAGACTGGTTTGGGCTGGAGGGACCTTAAAGCTCATCCAGTTCCAACCCCTGCCACGGGCAGGGACACCTTCCACTAGAGCAGGTTGCTCCAAGCCCCTGTGTCCAACCTGGCCTTGAACACTGCCAGGGATGGGGCAGCCACAGCTTCTCTGGGAAAAGTCTGTGCCAGCGCCTCAGCACCCTCACAGGGAAGAGCTTCTGCCTCAGAGCTCATCTCAGTCTCCCCTCTGGCAGGTTAAAGCCATTCCCCTTGGCCTGTCCCTACAGGCCCTTGGCCAAAGCCCCTCTCCAGCTTTCTTGTCAGCCCCCTTTAGGTACTGCAAGACTGTTTCTGTTATAAGGTCTTCCCTTTTTATTTTCCAAAAAGCATTGTAAAAAAAGGTATGAAAAGAGGAATTTTTGTGTGTTAATTCTAGACCTCCACAGTCCTGGAAGTCTATGAGCAGATAGAAAATGTGGCTGCCCCATCCCTGGCAGTGTTCAAGGCCAGGTTGGACACAGGGGCTTGGAGCAACCTGCTCTAGTGGAAGGTGTCCCTGCCCGTGGCAGGGGGTTGGAACTGGAGGAGCTTTAAGGTCCCTTTCAAACTGTTCCATGATTCTATAAGGAGGTGCTTCTTCAAGGTTACAACCTCAGAATAAGGGTGGTTCAAACTAGAAAACCTAATGCTTTGTGGCTGTGGTACCAGCTTATCCTGACTTTAGACAACAGAAAAGGAAACATGAACAAACAACTGAGAAAGGTTAAAAGAAAACAACGTGCCAGGTCACCATTTGAAGCAAAAGAAGTCACATCACACACAAACACAGTCTGACAAAGGGAAAAAGCTGAACCCTTTGAATAAACCAGCAAATAAACAGCAGCAACTGAGAAGGTTTCAGCTGCTTTGCTGGGCGAATAAGACAATGCTGACATTTGAAAGGAGGAGAATTGATCTACTGCTTTTACAGGAACTCATTTTCAAGAGGTACAGGAAAGGAAAAGGACTAAGAAATACCTTAAATGTACGTAGCCAGATCTGAACCAGCATCTCACTGAATTCAGCTGGCACCTGACTCGTATCAGTAAGGATCTAAACTCAAAAGTTTAAGCAGCACGAAGGTGCTCACACTCCAGCTGCTGGGAATTTGCACTGGGAAAAACAGCAGAATAGCTACAAATGATGGTCTGTCTCCAAGGAATTTAACACTTGATAGATGTAAGAGCAGATGATGCGTTACAGGATCCTCCAAGTTTCTACCACCACAAACGTAACTAAGGGATGAATTACACACAAGGTCCCTCCCAACCCAAACCAGTCTAGGATTCATCTCTAAGTTTGTCCTACATTTTTGTTGCAAAGTGAATCAAGATGAAGCTGAAAAGTTGCTGCCTTTGAAGGCGGGACATGCAAATAATGCAACACATGGAAAACTCACCCAAGCTGCACTTAAATCCAAAGACTGGGAATTGTTTCCTACCAAATTGCCACAGGCCCGTGCACAGCATAGTGTGAGTTGGTATCAAGACAAACCAGGGAACATGAGCTAGTTAAAACGACCCTGAACTTAAAGAACCCCCAGATGGTTCTCAAGCAGGGAGCCTTTAGCTAAAAAGCATGGAAAACAGGAAAAGCACAAATCAACAGCACCTATTCCTGATTGTCACTGCTCCTTCCCCTTAAAAACAGGAAAGGGAGAGAAGGTACACACAGGATGTGAGGATTAATGAGTAGCTGTACAACACTGATGATGAACAGCACCGAGTGTTGATTAACATAGTGGATATTAAGATGATGAAGAAATTGCTACCAATTTTATTCACCTTTAAACAGTCTTGAAAGAATTAAGCTAAAAGCAAACAAAGAGCTATAAATGACTGAGGACTAAAGAAGGTGACTCCTTTGCAGTATTTTGGACATCGCTGAGCTCACTCCCCTTCTCGAGATGAAAGGATTTGCTGACTGACTGCTGCAGGAAGGGGAGTGATGTGGATGACTGCAGCAGAAAGGGGGAGAAGTTTAAAAGATTAGTTTGAAAGATTCAGAGCTACACACACACACAAAAAGTGCTCAGGCTGCAAGAAAACGGCTCTTTCTGAGATAAGCTGTCACTGGCAGCTTGTTTGATGGGGAAGGACAGGGAAAAGCACACATACAGGAACAGGGTAAAAGGGCTACTTCTTCGCGGGGTTTGCTCTTAAACATTGAGCCTTATATTAAGATTCCCACCAGGACAGAATGAACGTTACTGAAATGCAACCACTTGTACCAAAGGAGGCACCAAGCAGCCAACACAGAATCATAGAATCCCAGAGTGGTTTGGGTTGGAAGGGACCTTAAAGCTCATCCAGTTCCAACCCCTGCCACGGGCAGGGACACCTTCCACTAGAGCAGGTTGCTCCAAGCCCCTGTGTCCAACCCGGCCTTGAACACTGCCAGGGATGGGGCAGCCACAGCTTCTCTGGGAAAAGTCTGTGCCAGCGCCTCAGCACCCTCACAGGGAAGAGCTTCTGCCTAAGATCTAACCTGAACTTCCCCTGTTTCTGTTTAAACCCACCACCCCTTGTCCTATCACTCCAGTCCCTGATGAAGGTCCCTCTCCAGCATCCTTGTAGCCCCCTTCAGACACTGGAAGCTGCTCCGAGGTCTCCACGCAGCTTCTCTTCTCCAGGCTGAACAGCCCCAATGTTCTCAGCCTGTCTCCATAGGGGAGCTGCTCCAGCCCCTGATCATCCTCGTGGCCTCCTCTGGACTTGCTCCAACAGCTCCATGTCCTTCTGATGTTGCTACATCTTACAGAACTTGCTTTTATATCTCTTGTTGATACAACTCCTTCTCCTCCCTTATAAGAGCATTAAAGCAAACCTGTTATAACTATACTAACACAAAGCATAAACGTCCTTTAAGTGTTTAACGGGCACTGACCCAACCTAACTTACTGTTTCCCTCTACAAACTTCAAAATATGTATGAAATCGTGGTCCTCACTTGCTGTCCTTTACTCCAGCTCCATGAATTTAATGGCTTGGAATTTGCCTTAGTCCCGTCACCCATCAATCATTCTACTCTCTCCTCCACTCACTGTAATTCATCAATGTCTTTCCAGTAATAAAGTGCTGAAACCAAAAGCAGTGCTCAAGGAACAGAGCAGCTAAAAACGACGAGAGGGGATTATGCCACTGCTCCCTTGGACTTGACCACAGAACACCAGCAATTTCAACAGGGGGATGGTCAAATGACTTTGCTGAAATAGGAAAGTCAGAGTGTCCACTGGCAGCATGGAATTGCCCAAGATTCCTTCCATTAGAGTGATGTCTTGATGGAAATGAGACATGTGTTGCCCCAGTACCTGTGATAGTTGTGTGCTTCCAACCCTCAGCAGCTCCTGGGCAATAAGCTGAAATCAGCAGCTCAAAGAGTCAGTGTCAGACAGGTCAGCAACACATCTCTGCCAAAGGACAGCCCTGAAGCCAAAAACTTAAAGTGGAGCAAAAAGTGTCAGGGAAAATACAAGGAAGAAACCTCTCCAGAGTGCTATTCAGCAAAAAAGGCATCAGCTTTTCCGTCAAAAGCCACATACTGCCAAGTGCTGGAAGCTCAGAGTGTTCTGGGAAAGGATTGTGATTGCTCGCTCTGGCCTCACTCTCCCTTCCAGCATCCTCTGTCTCAGACACAGCACTGGCCTAAGAGCGCCTTTGGGCTGACCTTGCACAGACATCTATATTAAATCTCACTGGAGCACTCTCAGGGATTGGCAATACAGTTGTAGGTATTGTGAAGGCAGCAGAAATAATCCAAAAGGCTTTTCCTTTCACTTTTCACTGCCACACTTTTTTGTGTCTTCATTTAATGCATTTAGTTTTAATTGCCATTAAGAAAAGTGTGGTTTTTCAGGACTCTCTCTGTCCCAAAAGTCTCCTCTCTATATGAATGATGGCTACAATAATGGGGTCCTGGTGCATTAAAGTAAAACATCAGGATTTTCCTTTTAATGCAAACCCACAGTTTCCCAAATCAATTCTCTTGCTGTCTTCTAGATGACATTTCCTATCTTTCATGCTCCCTGTGTCTCATCTCTCTTAAAGGAATCTTTAACTCCTTCCAACTAGCTCTTCACCTATTACTTTACTTATTTATATTACAGAATTCATACATTCACAAAAGGTAATATTAAGCTGTAGTATAAGAAAACCAATGTCTCCTCAATCAACCACATGGTCCATGCATCTTCTATACGAGCTCTTCAGCCTTAAGTCTTTCTCTAGGTCTACACAGCAACATCTCTTGTATCTAACCAGTCAGAAAGTTACTTGGTAGCATTCCGTGAACTTTCACAGAATCACAGAATGGTTTGTGTTGGAAGGGACCCTAAAGCTCCTCCAGTTCCAACCCCCTGCCACGGGCAGGGACACCTTCCACTAAAGCAGGTTGCTCCAAGCCCCTGTGTCCAACCTGGCCTTGAACACTGCCAGGGATGGGGCAGCCACAGCTTCTCCGGGCACTCTGTGCCAGTCAATTTCTTATGCTGCTTGTTGCAATATTTTATGGACAGAATTATGCCTGGACAATCCAGAGTTTAAAAAAAGAATTCATGGAAAGACCAGTGATTACTGGAAAAGCATCCTCTGCATTCAATGATGAAATGGTAAGAATATGAATGTCTCACAGGATAAAGCAAAGAACTTCTCATCACTGCATCTATGATCAGGAAAGATCAAATTTAATGTTCAGAAACGCCCATTCCCAGCAGCACAGATCATAACGTGATGGATGCCTCTCCCTTCCATTAGGGGCAGTGTCCTGTGTAGCTATGTCTCACTTGCACCATAAAGCGATGCTCGACGCCTCTACTCCACCTTCATTACACCATGTTTTCTTATTCAATAAACTTTCATCAGCTTAAATGAATGGTTGTTATTAGTTAACAGCCACCCCATAATACTCTAGAGAGATATCAATGCTTGTTGGTGCATTAAGAGCTGAGGGGCTGAGGTCAAGCACGAGTCAATGCAAATAAAGCAGGATTAGGCACTAAGAGTTGAACACGATGCGCTGCCTCAGATAATGGAAGTTACAGGGTGAAAAGAATAAGATGAAGTTATTGATAAGTGTACTGAGGGAAAAATGGTAAGAGGTTTCCAAGGGAAAGAAACTCTCCACGTTCTGATGTCTTTAAAATCAGCCAAGCAAGTTTACTTGAAAAAAATATATCAGGAAATGGAATTGAAAGAGAAAAAAGAGAAAGATACGGAAAAGAGGTGAGAAATCTTCTAACAATATGTAGCATTAATGCTTCTCATATAAAGAACTTCCAAGTCTTTTACCAAACTTAATCCACTAAAGCTTTACCATGTTCCTTGAAGGCAGATAAATACTACTAATAAATCCTTGCATCTGAGTAAAGGCACAGTATTAGGTTGAGATGAGATATTAGAAGCTCTTCCCTGTGAGGGTGCTGAGGCGCTGGCACAGGGTGCCCAGAGAAGCTGTGGCTGCCCCATCCCTGGCAGTGTTCAAGGCCAGGTTGGACACAGGGGCTTGGAGCAACCTGCTCTAGTGGAAGGTGTCCCTGCCCATGGCAGGGGTTGGAACTGGAGGAGCTTTAAGGTCCCTTCAACCCAAACCATTCCTTGATTCTATCTCAAATCAATGAGCAGCAGACAGAAGAAAGCTCATGAGTTCCATGCTTACATGTGAACCACCTGAACGTACCCTAGGCATACATCAACTTAAAACCAAATCTGCCTTCTTTCTCAGCCATACCTCAACCACACAGCTAAAGAAATCACAGGGTTTGCCAACCATTAAAAACTAACACAAGAGAGTTCCTTTAAGGATAAGCACTTACACACCTCAGTGGGTAACCTGAAATGAGATACAACCCTCAAGATGCCAGCTTCTCAACATTGTTTCCTAAAAGGCTTCTTTGTAATCAATGAGATCAATGACGATGAGACTCAGTGTTAGCTGGGGAAAGACTTCAAGGCATGAAGTATTGGGAAAATACTACTGGGTTTGTAATTCAGAAAGAAGAACTTCAAGCAGGGCCGAAATTTAAATGTAATAAAAGCATTGCTACAGATTCCCACACCAACAAAAGTCTTATTTCCACTAATGGCATTAATTCCAATATATGAAACCGTTCCACACCAGTACTTGAATCCCAGCTCTGCCATAAGAAATGCAGAAAATGAAAGGCTTGTTTTATTGATTTTCATTGTTCCAGCTGAAAGGCTGACAGTAAATAAAATGCACACTGAAAACTGTGTTCCCAGTTTTCTTTATTTCATTATTCCAGACTACTCATATTCCAGGCAGGCTGCTTGCTACGCAGTACTTATAACTAGAAGAGACTCCTTGGAGTATACTGAGGAAAGCCACAGGTAGCAGCTACGTCCAAGTAACAAAAATTAACACTCTCAACCATGGCCAAGGCTACAAACATCCAGAGTTTTCTGGGAAGACATTATAATCAAAAGGAGCGTGAGCAGCAGGTCGAAGGAGGTGATCCTGCCCCTCTACTCTGCTCTCGTGAGACCCCACTTGCAGCACTGTGTGCAGTTCTGGTGTCCTCAACATCAGAGGGACATGGAGCTGTTGGAGCAAGTCCAGAGGAGGCCACGAGGATGATCAGGGGCTGGAGCAGCTCCCGTATGGAGACAGGCTGAGAGCATTGGGGCTGTTCAGCCTGGAGAAGAGAAGCTGCGTGGAGACCTCAGAGCAGCTTCCAGTGTCTGAAGGGGGCTCCAAGGATGCTGGAGAGGGACTCTTCATCAGGGACTGGAGCAATAGGACAAGGGGTGATGGGTTCAAACTGAAACAGGGGAAGTTCAGGTTAGATGTAAGGAAGAGGCTCTTCTCTGTGAGGGTGCTGAGTATTTTGTGTAAAATACTTACGCCTGCAGACAATGGACTTGGTCAGCATCTGGTGTGTTCCCCATATAAAGGTCAGACTTCACAACGAAGTAATACTCTTCAAAAACTCAACCCAAGAGAGATCTTACCACAGGGAGATTGGTCTTATGGAGGTGCTCTTCTGGAGCTGAGCAAAAATCCATCGAATGCATCCTAAGGATACTGGGGTGAGCTCAGTGTGCTTTAATGAGGCTGCACCATCTACCTGCACAGGACCAACCTCCCTCTTGCACAGCCAGACACCACGCCAATGCATCTAATTCCATGCAACAACACAATAGCCACTGGGTCGAGTCTACAATGTGAATAAACTGGCAACACCACAGATCTGCTCTGAGAAAAGCCTGATGCTAATATAGGAAGGATATTGATATCCTTCCTATCACTTCAGGAAGCAGAGCAGGAGACATTAATTCTTTCCCTGACATAAGGAAACCAAAACCTAAGTCCTTCACATTCAAAAGGAAAGAGAAGTAGGTCGTGGAGCATTCCCTGACCTACTTCTTGAGAACCAAGGTACTGTCACTTCAGCTTTGTATTCCCTGGAACAAAGACAGGCAGGCTAAAGGAGAAGGATGTGCTCCTGAGTAACACACACATATGAATCAGTTCCTAGCTCTTAACACAAGGAAGGGTGAAGTTAAGTGAAGTCTAGTCCAAGGGCTCCATACTTCCTTCTCTCCACCTTCATTCTTCCTTCTTGTCATCCTCCTAACAAAGGAAGTTTCAACTGGAAATAGCAGTTATCCTCACTCCTATCCCCCATGGATCCATTTCTGTAGTTTCATGGTGCTTTGTTACCAGACACAGCCTCACCCCAAAGGAACTGTACTTCCCTGTTCTAATAAATCAAGTTCAGAGTAAAGTGTTTCATGGTCTGTTGGAATGGGAAGACTTTCTAAAACTCGATATGCTTTGTCAAAAGTACTATTAGTTCATTAAATTGCAAAGCTAGACACATAAAAGCCAGGAAATGCAAAGAAAGTAGCCTAAGCAATTCTCATTTAATCATATTATGATATGACCTTTAATTATTGGATTTAACAACATTTCCTCCTTCGACTGTTTTTAGCATTTCACCCCTTCGATTATTAAAACAAATGGAAAATATTAATTTCTCCCTATGGGCACCTCATGGGTCAACAGCAGAGTCAGAACAATTGGATCAACACCCTCTCTGATACCTGAGTTCATTAAGTAACGGCCAGGCAGAGCGTAGTGCCCTTCAACACATGGCCCAGTGCTGGGGGAGACCAGCCATGAACTGCTTCCTCCAAGCAAGAAGCCTTCAGTCCTTGCCCACTGCTGCCCATCCTGCTGAGTGCCCTCTGCTTCAGGTTCTGGCTTGGCTGTAGTGCTGCGTAGAACACCTAAAACATCTCTTCTAGCAGATTTCAGAATCCTACCTTCCAGCAAACCAAGCTCATCCTTCAGGCCAAGTGCACCTTCAAGCCCAGATCTCCTCTGCTACCAGCTCTGCTGCTCTCCCCTTTGGACACTGCCCATTGCCTTCCCTTGGGAAGCTCCTTCTGAGTCAGAATTCTCCTCTCAGCACCTAACCATAGAATCAACCAGGTTGGAAAAGACCTTTGAGATCATCAAGTCCAACCGTTCCCCAGCACTGCCAAGGCCACCACTAACCCATGGCACTGAGGCCTCGGCTACACGGGGTGTGAACACTTGCAGGGACGGTGACTCCAGCCCTGCCCTGGGCAGCCTGTTCCAATGCCTGAGCACCCTCTGGGGAAGGAATTGTTCCTCAGCTCCATCTAAACCTGCCCTGGGGCAGCTTGAGGCCGTTTCCTCTTGTCCCATCCCTTGTTCCTTGGGAGCAGAGAGCAGCCCCCTCCTGGCTCCAGCCTCCTGTCAGGCAGTTGTAGAGAGCAAGAAAGTCTCTCTCTCCTGTGCTCCCTTTTTATGTTAAAGAGAAAATACACACATACGTGTGCATGTGCACTTCACTGCTACATAAAAGTGAACTTTACTTTTAGCAATTTTATGTGTAAAAAAACAGATTCTTGACATAAAAGGTAAAAACTCACACTTTAAAAAAGTATATACAGAAAGTAACTGAAATATCTTTGATCTCAAACAAGAGTTCTGCCTGTTCCAGACCCTCCTAATTTCTCCAAAGCTTCACAATTCAAAGGAAGGTTGGAACTAATGTTCCTTTTAACACAACCTGTGTAAGATGCAATTACAGAACAGGTAACCTGCTCCTACCAGCTCTGCTCACCAGAGTGTGCATTATCAAGATGCTGAAGGAACACAGAACGTAGATACGTGATATCTAAAGCTGAGCTGTGGATACAGAATTGGGAACAAAAAAGCTGCCACTTCAAATTTTTCCTTCCTACAAATATAAGCTGTCACAAACTACCTCTGATTGTGTTCATCCTACTGGGAATAGCTGCCATTCTTTTATTAACAATTCTTGCCAGCATTATTCAGTCACCGCACATTAGAACCAGCAGCTGGAGAGTTTGGAGTGCTAATGAAACCTGTAACAAAACCATCTTCAGTCTTCTTCTGCAAACAATAAGGGAATTAAAATTTCAATTTAAATGCAGAGGTTTGGAACATGCTTCAGTGGCAAAATTACTTCAATTAATGCGAGTGGAATACAAAGGACAGGCTGCAGAAGTGGGCTGCAGCAAGCAGAAATGATGCCATTAGAGCGCTTGCATCAACCTAATGCAAAGGTCTCATTTGGACTGTACATATCACAAGGCTACAGGCAACAGTATTAATCATGCTCCAGTTTCACCAGGAGGGATACGACCTCCTTGTCACATCACTTTGGGCTTTTTCTAAGCTATGAGCATCTGTTTACCTGGAGGAATGAAACAAAAGCACAGAGATCTATATACACTCTGCAGCCCCGATAGCGTAGTAATGATTCTAAGTAATATTCATATCAGATGGAAGGAGGAAGGAATAATGCTGCAGGCAGTGAGTGATTACAACATCACTGTCTTGCAGAGGTAGTGTTAAAGGGAGATGGCAAAAGCCACCGAGCCTGCAGTGACTTCTGCCTGTGACAAAGCTCCAAATGCAGGCGGGTTACTGTGTCTTTATTACAAGTACACTTGTCTTCAAATGAGAATTGCAAGTGCCAAGGAACGGCTGAAACAGCGCCTTCCATTTTCACTTCAGGTCTCTCTGCATTCCTTGATATATTAAAAAAGCCCAAAAAAACCCACAGCTGCCTTTTAGATCATTATCATTTGATTTCTGACAAAAGATACTCTATTCTGTAAAACAAAACCACCACCAAACAAACAAGAAACAAAGCACAGTGTGTGCTACAGAAGCCTTTACCTCAGTGAGGTCTAATATTGGCTCTAAGGTGGCCTTGAGTAACCTTATTGACATGTAAGTATAGATGTAAAAAACCTGCACACACAACACATTGTAAACCAATAACATCAAATGCACATCCTGCAAACCATTTCTAAAGCATATATAGAAATCTTAAGTATTTATCATACTTTTCAGCAAGGACTGTAGTGATAGGACAAGGGGTGATGCGTTTAAACTGAAACAGGAAGTTCAGGTTAGATATAAGGCACAAGTTCTTCCCTGTGAGGGTGCTGAGGCGCTGGCACAGGGTGCCCAGAGAAGCTGTGGCTGCCCCATCCCTGGCAGTGTTCAAGGCCAGGTTGGACACAGGGGCTTGGAGCAACCTGCTCTAGTGGAAGGCGTCCCTGCCCGTGGCAGGGGTTGGAACTGGAGGAGCTTTAAGGTCCCTTCCAACCCAAACCAGGCTGGGATTCTATAAAGTACTGCTATTTTATTTCTTACACATCTTACATTCCAGAAAAGAAATTAATTACTTCTCTGGAATTTCCTTCTGAAAAATCACAGAAGCATGGAATGCCAGGTTGGAAGGGACCTCAAGGATCATCTTGTCCAACCTTTCTTGGCAAAGCACAAGCTAGACTAGATGTCCCAGCACCCTGTCCAGCTGAATCTTAACAGTGTCCAGCATAGGGGAATCCACCACTTCCCTGGAGAGATTATTCTAATAATTATTATTCCAATAAAGAACTTTTGAATTAAATAACAGCAAAGCCAAACCAAGCAGACAGGCAAGTCCATCAGTAAAAGAAAGCACCAACACTTCAGCCAATGCTGAAGTTAACTCTGAATACTGTGGGTTTCCCCCTACACTGACCACCCTTTACTTACATCTACTTCTCTAGCTCTTGTAACTGAAAACACCAAACACCACACTCCAATTCCCTGTATCAGAAACCTGAGGAAAGCTTTGGCCAAACCTGATTGCACTCTCCCAAATGCTGCTTCGAGCCATTGCGCTGCTGATCTGCTTTCAGGAATTCCACTAGGTTTTATATACAGGAACCATTTTATATAAGCATCATAAAGATTCCACTCTACACAACAGCAATGGATACATTACCCATGGAAGATGTAAGACAAGAGTTCATTTAAAAGGACAGTGAGACTCTGAGGAGAGTAAATCTCAGAGGGCTCCTGAAAGATGGTTTGAAGCAGGAAGAAAGGGAAAATTGTGACCAGATTATAGGAAGGCAACTGCATCAGGTGTGGCATGGAAAGAGAACATGAGCAACAGAAGGCAACAGGAAGGTGATGGAGAGTGAAATCAGACAAGAGGGTGTGACAGGAACACCACAAATGCAGATAGGGTTACACATGCCAGGGAATGGGATGAGGAGACTGATATCCAACTGTTGAAAAGGTTTCAGAGGGAACAAGCTGTAGAAAGTCATTTTTAAGGTAAAATGAGATAAAAATGGAAAGAAGGGAAATCAAGCTCAAGTCTGGGCTCTAGGCATATGGGGCGATATAACTAAGATTTCCAGCTCTTTTTCCTGTTGAATAATAACTTATCCAACGGAATAGCTCAGTAAATACAAAGTACAGTAAATTTGAAAAACACAGTAACAAAATAAGGCAATGAGAAGATTTCCTTAAAGGCATTCTCTGGCAAACACAAGAGGAATACGAGCAGACATACTGCTTTTGCCTTCAGTTTTGAACCACAGAAGCAGAAGGAACCCTATTGCTGTGGGTAAAGAACTAGATGATTACAGAAATCATCAAGATCAGGACACAAACAGGTAAAGACAGCTCTGAAAGACCAAAGAGGATGGGAGACTGTAACCCAAGGTCCAGTCAGGCAGGATCAGAACAAAACCAAATGGAAACTCCATCCAAGAAAGCAGCAAGTGACAAAAGAGGAAGCTAAGCAGGGAAACAGCAAACAGCAGCACACACAGAGCTGTCTGAACACAACCACATGGCTCACCAGTGTGCTCCCAACACAAGGTACCACATCTTACCAGCATGTCTGTGGCGTTGAGGTAGTGCTTGCTGGCCATGCACTGCTCCAGCTTCTGAGGCACTTGCTTGATGTTCTCTATCTCATCCAGCAAGTTCAGGACATGCTTGTGCTCAATCCCTTCAATCCACAGCTTGCGCAGCTCATCCCGCTTGCAGTGCAGCAGCATCTTACACGACAGCAGGTTCTCCTTCACCTACAAGCAACGTGTCAAAAGTTGAATTAAATGTGGCGCTGTAACTGGCAGCTTCTAACATAGATCAGCCCTTTCCCACATTTACTTCATTAGGAATTCCAAAAAGATCACAGAAGTATAGTCAAATCCAAGCTCCTTAAGATTTCTGGTTATTCCTTTAGCTGAAGGAAAGGATAGAGTACTTACAAACCAAAATGGTTTTGTAGTAAATGGGTTTGAGTACATGTTTTCTACCTGTAGTGGAAATTTAACTGAGGTGTAACAGGAACACACACAGGATCCTATTAACCATGACCAGAAGTTTGTTTGCACGTTTTCCAAAAATCAATCCAGTATTTTGGCATACAACATGAATCCAATTTTCAGTGAAGGCAAATAAGTTCCTTGCTGTAAACATTCTCCATCTGCCTATTAAATCTTCTGGCACATCTCCTCCTTTCTTCAAGTTCGGTGTCCATTTCTTGAAACATGACTGTCTAAGAGTCCAACCATTTTCCTAGTAACTCAAGCAATTTTTGTTAGAGAGATGGTTTTATCAGAAAAAATAGCAGTTCAGATAGAATTTAATTCAGCATTTCCATTATTTATCAAAGCCATCACATCAGGGGGCTGGTTCAGCTCTGCTCTGGAGCCAGGCTGAGAGAGCTGGGCTGGGGCAGCCTGGAGAAGAGAAGGCTCCTGAAGGGGAGACCTTAGAGCAGCTCCAGGGCCTAAAGGGGCTCCAGGAAACCTGGAGAGGGGCTTTGGCCAAGGGCCTGGAGGGACAGGACAAGGGGAATGGCTTTAACCTGCCAGAGGGGAGATTGAGATGAGCTCTGAGGCAGAAGCTCTTCCCTGTGAGGGTGCTGAGGCGCTGGCACAGGGTGCCCAGAGAAGCTGTGGCTGCCCCATCCCTGGCAGTGTTCAAGGCCAGGTTGGACACAGGGGCTTGGAGCAACCTGCTCTAGTGGAAGGTGTCCCTGCCTGTGGCAGGGGGTTGGAACTGGAGGAGCTTTAAGCTCCCTTCCAACACAAACCAGCCTGTGATGATCACGTAGTGTCACCATTCAGTTTGGTTTTGATCCTCATGCCACCTTGTAAGTACCAAAGTCTCCACTATTCCACCCCATTTGGGAAAACATCAAGAGTTTTTACTCTCCGTTCTTCCTGCTGAAAATCACATCCCACATTCCCAGCTTTCAGGTTCTCCCAATATCCCCTGGGAAGGTCAGTGTAACATAGCTTTTCTTGCATCATGCATATCAATACTCCACATTAAAATGTGGCAGCAATTAGCAGCCCAGCTTCACACATCGCTTTCACACTACTCGTGTTTTTGTGGTAAGTTCTGAATTCTTGGGGTCCAACCCTTCCTCAGGCTGAGCTCTCACTGAATTGCAGATGAAGAGACACTCAGAAGTAGGTCCTTCAATTTACTTTTAAATAATGAGCCTTCAAAGCACTCCAGAAATCCCACTTCAACACGTTCTCCCTTGTTCACCTCAAGGTAGTTGACAAAAATATATGTGAAATACATAGATGGACCGAAATACAGACAAGCAGTAAATAACATGAACTACATCAACCAGCCTCCATCCAGAGCCAGAAGAGATGGAGATTTCCATACAGTAACATTGCACTCTGTCTTTCTACAAGGAGCAACATAGAAAAAACCCTCAGCTAACACAAAACCTAATGTAAGAGGGTCATAACTTGCTGCAAAGGCAAACTAAAAGGCACAGAGTTCATTTCAGACTTAATCCCTGCTCAACACCTTAATCAAAAGTGTGCCACTGACCCAGCACACCATCATCAGTGGACTGCTGTTACATGGAGCCAAAGTAGGTCAGCAAAGCAATCACAGGGCTAGAAGGAGTCTCACAAGACATTCCTGCTCCTGTCCTTGCAAGAATGAAGATCAACTATAGCTACATTGGGGAGCAGGGGAAGGAATGAACAGCAAGTCTTCAAGCAAGAGCTTCCCCTTGGTAGGGCAAAGTGATTCTACTTCATAATTCAGTTTTACAGTGGTAACACCTCTAAAGCTGGATTCAAAACTCAGCCTTTCCCAGCAGGAATTCATAGAGAATTGAGTACAAAAGGTAGATACACATGGGGATCTGGACTATCACTTCCACAATTCCTAACACAAGTAAACTCCGGTGCCATCATCCACCTTCCACAGGAGGGGAACATCAAAACAAGTCTGACAGTGTAACACAGATCGATGACAAACCACATCTGGGAGCTCCCATGAGATGAGGTCAAAACTACTGCAATACATATTAACCAAAACTAATAAGCAAACTTAAATATCAAAAGGTCCTTCACCTTTGCAGTCATTCTTGCAGGTGGGACCAAAAGGTCACAGCCCTCTATGTTTGGTTTGACCCCTGCAAAGCTTAGTACCCTGTGTGAAAATAGGCCATTGGCTATGGTTTATTTCAAATCTAGTGCAATTGATCTCTGCTTTCAAAGTGCTGAGCTTTGTACATAAATCCTACAATGAACTCTTACCCTTGGCAAGCATTAGAACGGTCTCATTTGCTTTGAAAAGGCTAAATGAATTTTCAGAGACAGAAGGGTCAGTACATAGCCCCAGAAGGGTAAAAACCCACTGCTCCTTGTGAAAGATTTTAAGCTGAGAAGTCTAAGGTATAAGGAAAAGAAAAACAAAGAGATTTGGTGCCTGGTTTGCAAAGTTTCGGTATAGCAAAGTACACAGGAAGTAAAAAATGAGACAGGGGACCAAAGAACTCCTCTACTACTGCAGGGGAAAAGCAGATCCAGCAAGTCCACAACAAAGATTGCCAGAGTTATTTACTGGCACACTGCTGAAGTGTGAGCACTCAAAATGCAGAGATACAGGGGCACAGAGTTCATGTATATTCACACAACAGAACTGAGCTCAGAAATAGCACCCAAATTCAGATTCTTGGGGGAAAAGCAAGCTGATGTATCACCCAGACTAGTCAGGGGGTGGTTGGAGGCCAACATATCAAAACACGAACAGATTAGATGGAAAGGTGTTAGCTTAGCAGCCTTTAGACTTCATAAACCTGACAGCAACATGCCCAGACAATAAGTGAAGTGGGCACACTGCAAAGCTTGGAGCTTCACATCCACCTCTCTGTTTGCTTCTGTTCTTAAACACAAGAGAGGTCCTCATGGAGGGGGCACACTGGTAGCAACACACAGCCAGGGAGCACTGTATTAGGTCTGGATGGTCTGCTCGTAGCCAGGCCAGAGTTACCCACTAACTCTGATCAGGCCTAGTTCAAGATTAGTGGGTAACAGCACTTCCTCAGCTCAACTTTCAGTTCAGCATGGTGATGAGTAGCTGGAAAATGGAGAAACAGAAGTTGAAAATGGGAGCTTACAATGTTACACTACCAAGCGAGACCTCACTTGTAGTATTGTGTACAGTTTGGGTGTCCTCAGCACCAGAAGGACATGGAGCTGTTGGAGCAAGCCCAGAGGAGGCCACAAGGATGTTCAGGGGCTGGAGCACCTCCCGTATGGAGACAGGCTGAGAACATTGGGGCTGTTCAGCCTGGAGAAGAGAAGCTGCGTGGAGACCTCAGAGCAGCTTCCAGCGTCTGAAGGGGGCTACAAGGATGCTGGAGAGGGACTCTTCATCAGGGACTGGAGTGACGGGACAAGGGGTGATGGCTTCAAACTTAAACAGGGGAAGTTTAGATTAGATATAAGGAAGAAGTTCTTTACAGTGAGGGTGGTGAGGCACTGGAATGGGTTGCCCAAGGAAGTTGTGAATGCTCCATCCCTGGCAGTGTTCAAGACCAGGGTGGACAGAGCCTTGGGTGACATGGTTTAGTGTGAGGTGTCCCTGGCCTTGGCAGTGGGGTTGGAACTGGATGATCTTAAGGTCCTTTCCAACCCTAACTATTCTATGATTCTATGATAATAAGTAAACAGGAAGACGAGAAGGCTCAGGGGGGCCTTACTGCTCTCTACAACTACCTGAAAGGAGATTATAGTGAGGTGGGGGTCAGTCTCTTTTCCCAAGGAACAAGGGACAGGACAAGAGGAAATGGCCTCAGGCTGCACCAGGGGAGGTTTAGATGGAGATGAGGAACAATTCCTTCCCCAGAGGGTGCTCAGGCATCACACCCTGTGTAGCCGAGGCCCTCAGTGCCATGGGTTAGTGGTGGCCTTGGCAGTGCTGGGGAACGGTTGGACTTGAAGAGCTTAAAGGTCTTTTCCAAATGGTTGATTCTATGATTCTAAGAAGAGAAGTTGCCCAGATTTATACCCAGAACACAGCCCATGGAGCAGCTGCAAACACAGAACCACACACAAAGTCAGTGCTCACCTGCTTGATCTTGTTGCGCGAGTTGGTGATGCGCTCCGTGATGCTCTGGTAGGTGCGGATGGCGGTGGTGAGCTCCGTGTAGTGCTGCACAATGAGCTCATCCAGATCCCGGTCACACTTCTCATAAGCTTCTTCCAGGCGGCCTTTCTCAGTCTCTCGGTCCTCAACATCATCACTGGTAGATAAAGTCCTGCAGACAAAGAAAGGGGAAAAAAAAAAGGGGTATTTTCAAGTTATCTATGAGGACAGGAAGCCTTTGCTTAAAGCATTCACTACTTACCACAAACCTTAAGTCACTCTTAACTCTGTACCCTTCAAGTGAAGTTTACTTCTGGGAAACGTGCCTGTGTGGTGTTAGTAGAGAAGAATGTACTTCAAGAATATAAAACCCCCATAAATATTATGTTTTATTATTTCCATGTTTTCAGGTGCTTCAGAGCTTCTTTACTTCACTACGGGGTTTAGGGAAAAGAAGTGTTCAAGGCCAGGTTGGACACAGGGGCTTGGAGCAACCTGCTCTAGTGGAAGGTGTCGCTGCCCGTGGCAGGGGGTTGGAACTGGAGGAGCTTTAAGCTCCCTTCCAACCCAACCTTGTATGATAGACACACACAGAGAAATCCATCAAAAGCCTACCCATGCCTTCCAATAGTCAATCTGTTTCCAAACACACTCCAGTACAGCAAAGAAGTGTCAGGGGCCCTTATCTCCCCTTCATTTATTTTAACCTCTGATCAACACCAGAGATTTTTTAATCTTAATATGAAACAAGATGTTTAATTTTTTATACATATTCACATACAGCTCAATGAAGTTTGAGGTTCCAGCAAAACTGTTGAAAATTTAATGAAACTGGCACAGAAGACAAAAGCTTCTTGTGGTGACTCCAAACTTCTACTCAAGAATCAATGTGATCTTCTCTTTCTCTCTCTTCACCTCCCTCACCTCATGAGACCCACCCTACCCTCAGATCCTGAAGCCCACACCTGGAATGAACCCATGGTGCTACCAGAAAGACCTGGGAGACAGCAACAGCCAGAAAGACCTTCTCTCCTACAGTAGGTTGCACTCAAAGTTGGTTTGCACAAAAAAAGCATCCTGAATTTTCCTCTTTCTTCATCCTTGAAGGGTAGGTCTGGTCCATACAGGTTTCTGATTTAAATCAGCAATAGGGACACTGAACACTGTATAATTCTACTGAAAGCTCATGTAGGATCAGGTTTAGTTATGACCTAAACATTGGTGTACCACAACCTTAAGAACCAGGAGAGAAGAACTCTGTAGTTCTCCTGACAGCATCTGAATCACTTTAAGGAACTGATGAGAAAATAAGCAAAAACTAAAGGTATAGATAAAAATATCCCTGCATACAAACTGCTTTGGATCATATGCTTAAACATCATGAAACAATCAACTCCCAAAGACATCTGGAGCATCTACTTGTTGGAAGTAAGATGCCTTTATAAATACAACCTGTAGAGCATGAAGACATGCAGACTATCGTTTCATTTAAGTCACGGAAGTTTAGGCCTCTGAACTGAGGCACCACTGTGAGATGGTACAAATCCTGCACTCAGACTATCAAAATAGTAAAAGACTACAACGGCCATTATTCCCCAACAAATAGACTACGGAAAAAAATACCCTGTGAGGAATAAAAGAGAACTTCTTGAGTTTTTCCTGTATTTCTTAAGCTATTTGTGTAGAGAAGGTCAATAGTTGGAAGGAGCCAAAACCCACGTTGCTGGATACTGCTGCTGCTCTCTGCTACTTTCACAACGAGGTCGAGTCAAACTAAACACAGTATCTCCTGCTGTCAAGAAAGAAAGAAAACATCAACCCTCCTTGCAGTAACAGGCACTTGCCCTCTACAGCAGGAGTTAGAAGGTGAGAACTGACTGCACATCACTGAACAGTAACAGTGGAGAGGAAGCCATTTCCTTATGGTTTATTTAAGAGGATCTTCAACAACAAGCAGGACATAAGAAGGGTATTTGATAGATTTACTCTGAACTCTTCAAGGCCATTAAGAAAATAGTAGAGACCCAAGTGCAAAAGCTCTTCTCAAAGACTTCACTCAAGAAATGCTCCCTCTCAATGTCAAGAGCCATGCACCAAACTTCCAGTTGGTTACTCCTTCTTCCCCTCCAAGAACAGCAACAGGCTGTACCACCTACTCAAGGACTCCACCTCTAAAGTGAAAGCAAAAGCCATTTCACAGGGGATCACAATCCAAGAAAGAGCAGCAAAGGAAACCCAAGTGAGCAAGCAAATCTGTACTCCCATATGGAACACGGCATGAGGGGAGGACAGAAGCACACACACACACTTGTTCTACTCAACTACCAGGAGGACAGAGGAATTACAGCCAAAAGCTGTCCAACACCCTACAAGAAGACAATGTACCCAAGTGATGGATTTTGTTTTATGCTGGTTTAACACTTCTTGTCACTTTCAGATGGCAGTGGCAGAAGGGCCACAACAGATACCACATGGAAAGGAGAAGAGATCCTCTTTCCTTTGTCATGCCTCAGACTATCAGCGTGGGTGCCTCACACCCTCCTCCCTGCTCCCATATACCAAGAGCTGCACTTTTGACAGGGGATGAGGGTACATCTCTCCCCTTGCTTGAAGAACATGCTGAGATGAGAACCCCCCTCCTCATTCCACTGACAGAGGAGCTTCTCCTAATGCATGAAATTTGCAGCACTTAAAGTTCCACGCTTCATGGTGGCTAAAAACAGGGATATTTTGTGTTCTTAAAGTGATGTTCTATTCCCAAACATTCTTCATTGTGTCTTAAATCATGTTTTCACATAAAGAAATGATGGTTTTAATTGCACTGCATCCAAAATGCTTTAATATTATGCAGAAAAGTGATAACAGTGGGTAGAAAATAAGCCTGGAATGAAGAAATCTGAGTTCCAGCCTCTGCTCTACCACAGACCTCTGACATTGTGCTTACAGCAGCCTAGTGCTGCAGACTGCATCTTGACACTACAGCGTGAGCTAAACATGGCTATTTGCTACTACAGACTCCTGATGGAAATACCTGCATTTTAGCTGAATGAATGAGCAGAAGGATCTGGTCATAGAGTCATGGAATCATAGAATGGTCAGGTTTGGAAAGGACCTTAAGATCATCCAGCTCCAACCCCCTGCCACGGGCAGGGACACCTTCCACTAGAGCAGGTTGCTCCAAGCCCCTGTGTCCAACCTGGCCTTGAACACTGCCAGGGATGGGGCAGCCACAGCTTCTCTGGGCACCCTGTGCCAGCGCCTCAGCACCCTCACAGGGAACAACTTCTTCCTTATCTCCAACCTGACCTTCCCCTGTTTCAGTTTGAACCCATCAACCCTTGTCCCATCACTCCAGTCCCTGATGAAGGTCCCTCTCCAGCATCCTTGTAGCCCCCTTCAGACACTGGAAGCTGCTCTGAGGTCTCCACGCAGCTTCTCTTCTCCAGGCTGAACAGCCCCAATGTTCTCAGCCTGGCTCCATACGGGAGGTGCTGCAGCCCCTGAGCATCCTCGTGGCCCAGTTTCTCTTTCTCACCTCGGGAATCCACAGTACTGGTCCCTCAAACAAGCTGTGATTACATGCACCAAGTACTACCAAAACACCCACGACTGTTAGCAGAGGTCACGTAAACACTTTCCACAGAGTAATGCATGAAGATGTTGGAATTAGATGATCTTTTAAAGCTCCTTCCAACTCAAACCATTCTAAGATTCTACATACTAGAAAACAAAGCTAAACATTCAGTTAATGCAACAGTATCAAACACGTAGCACTTGTGAGACACAGTGAAGTTTGGGTTCATGCTGTAACAGATGAATGGAAAGCATGTGGCTGTCCCATCCCTGGCAGTGTTCAAGGCCAGGTTGGACACAGGGGCTTGGAGCAACCTGCTCTAGTGGAAGGTGTCCCTGCCCGTGGCAGGGGGTTGGAACTGAGTGAGCTTTAAAGTCCCTTCCAACCTAAACCAGTCTGTGATTCTTCATACAAGCATGTGTTTGGCAGTAAATCACCTTCCGCTAAGAGCTCTTGCAGATGAATACACTTTCTTTGTGAAGAATTGCTTATTTTTGCTAGAAGAATGTTCCTCAGCATGGTTACACCAGACACAAATGTAAATCCTCTTTAGGAACTGACATATTGTTAGAGTTTGAAGCTGAACAGTATTGTTTATCTCAGTGGTTAATGAAAACATCAATTCTCTCTAACCTGTGCTATAGATCGCAGGAGAATTGTGGATTGCTACAGACACGGTAGAAGCAGAACCCAACTGGCCTCTATCTCTGACTAGAAAAGTTTTTAGTTTTAATTAAACAAAACTCGATTTCAAAATTCATCATTTGCCAAGTTGTGGCTTGAATTTATCTGCAACACCAGCAGTTTGTTACAAAACTAAAGGATCCTTCTCCAAGGCTAAGACCACATCACTCATGTCAGTGGATGTCACAAGCCTCTCCTAATGTTCCAGCAAGTTCCTGCCTATCTCAGGCTTCCTCACAACCTTCAGGCACATCCATATTGTTAAAGCAGATTCCAATTGTGCTGCTCAGTTGTTTGTCCTTGTCATTGAGTTTAACTTGCCCTCTATAGGGTATTTGCTCTAAAAACACTTGACATTTGCACAGCCAAAGCACAGATGCTTACGAAGCCTGAGAGGTCACCAGAGGGTCTCTATCTTAGAAACCACAAAACATGGCAAAAGGACAAAGCTTCTATAGCTGGAGATCAGAAGCCTCTTAGATACCACAAAAGCTTATTCCTACTGAAATGATAATGTCTGAACTATCAATTTTAGTTGCTATTTTGCTATTTGTCAGCTTAGATACATTAATACACATTTGCTGCCACCTTCAGCAGAATCAAGATGATTTTGGGGGGGCAAAAACCAGTCCATGTGGCTGAGCACTACACATCAGCTCACACAGGCTAAACTCCCAAGACCTCATCCTTTAACCCCACAATGCAGCCAGTAATAGCATGGGAATATTGCCAACCCACATTTAAAAGAAGGGTAACAGGAATAAAGAGGTCTCAAAGCTCTGGATCATCCAACCTGACCTCAGGAACCGCAGCAGCACACACTGGGAATAGAGTTGTCAATTAAGTCATCTTCTGCACTTGCAGGTCTCTGAAAAATGAGCTTAATATGTGGTGGCAGCCCAGAATCCAACAGGATGAGAGCGAGACACAGGAATCACTCTGCTGCTGGAGTTCATGAAGTTCAACATGGCCAAGTGCAAGGTCCTGCACATGGGTCAGGGCAACCCCAAGCACAAAGACAGGCTGGGATGAGAATGGATGGAGCAGCCCTGAGGAGAAGGACTTGGGGGCGTTGGTCAATGCGCAGCTCGCCATGACCCAGCTTCAGCGTGTGCTTGAGCCCAGAACCCCCCCATGTGCTGGGCTGCACCCCCAGCCAGTTTGTTTTTCCAGCCTATGATCCTGACCTGCAAGGCTTGAACTCAGTGGAAGTTTCAGGCTCAGTCAAGCACCATATTCCAAGATTTCCAGCTGGCTCTGTCAGATGCACCAGCCGGGAAATCTTCCCAGAGTTAAACACCTGCATTGGGAACCTCTCACTTGCTTTGATTACCTGTTTGGGGAAAATATCTTGGAAGCAACCATCGCTAAGAACATCATACTCATATTTTGACCAGAAAATTCACCTGTATTTACAGCCCTTCAGTCTCTTCTAACTTGAAACAGTAAAGGGACAACTTACTATGCCAAAACTGGTAAGTAATTCTACCCAGCGAAGAATTTCAGCCTAACAGGTCAGTGTTTTCCACCCACAGGAGTTTGCCTTAAATACCTGTAGGTTATTTCTTTCTGGATAGAAGTTTAAATCACAACCCAAGATCCAAATGGAGAAAAGAAAGAGACTGCTTTTTCAGTCTTATGTTTCAGAAGGATAAGGTTCTGGGTTTAGGACTTGGTTATTTCCATTCACTGTGGGAGTCTGGATTAACGGCTGGAGAATAGAAGTGCACATGGGATCCATCCCACAATCATGCCCAAAGAAGTGGTAAATGCCCCATCCCTGGCAGTGTTCAAGGCCAGGTTGGACACAGGGGCTTGGAGCAACCTGCTCTAGTGGAAGGTGTCCCTGCCCGTGGCAGGGGTTGGAGCTGGAGGAGCTTCAAGGTCCCTTCCAACCCAAACCACTCTGTGATTCTATGTACTGAGGAACCAAAGAGCACTTAGAGAAGAGCAAACCCATTCTTTAATGGATGCTCATAGCAATATATAAGAGGAAATGAAGCTGTTTCAAGTCAAAACTATCAGAACCCAGTGAGCTGCAGAACTGAGAAGGCCTCTTCTGGATATTTCCCTTTTTTTTAAAGCACATTAAACCTTTTCCCAGACAATAATTTGCATTTTTGTCCACCATGGCTGTAACATTTAAGTTCTTAGAACGTAGCATGAGTACTTACAACTGCTTACAGCCACCAGTAAGAGCCTTCCACTCCTGTTCCTCTCAAGTCACTCTATCAGATGAATCCCAGACTGGTTTGGGTTGGAAGGGACCTTAAAGCTCCTCCAGTTCCAACCCCCTGCCCCGGGCAGGGACACCTTCCACTAGAGCAGGTTGCTCCAAACCCCGTCCAACCTGGCCTTGAACTTAAAAGTTCCTACTTACCTATAAGCCCTCACTTTACCTACTTAAACCACAACTAATTCACAACCTTTTCTCTACTCCCATAACTCATTTCCATGTATTTTCCTCCTTCGAAACCACAACATTAAGCCCTTGAAGTTTAGCAGCATCTGTAACTACAAAACAGAGTGATTGCATATGAAACATTACCTCGTACACCTGAATTTCCTACCTAAGCCCCTTGGTACAGCAGCCATTTGTTTTTCTGGCTCTGCACAGAAAAAAAGCAAAGCAAGGAACACTTAATATTCCTGAGATTACCTACTTTCCTGCTAACACTGCAGAAAAGCAAGCCAAGGGCATCTTTGCTTGTTTCACTTCGATTAAAATGTGTGCCAAGGAAGAAAAGTCAACACACTGTTTGCCAAATAGAAAGGGCTCAAAATTGTTTGGGAAAGGGACTTTGCAGAAAGAACTTTGAAGGAAGAAGTACAAAACAGAACAGGATTATGAAACAATGGTAAATCTACATTTAGCTTTTTAGAAGTCCCTGAAAACAAAAGCATTCAAAATATGACAGAGAAGGAGCATCAGTTTCGATACCGAGGACGTGTGTTATGAACTCTGGGATCTCCACTTGGGTTTCCTCACCAGTTCATTTGCTTTTTCATTCCCAGTTTTCCAAGTGAGACTTCAGCTCCCCTGTAAGATACCTGTCACTTGTACTTGGCAGCTGGGTGGCTGCATATGCCTGTCTCATTAGCACGAGCTCAATAGGATTAGAGTAATTCCAACTGGATGTTAGCCTGTTAAGAAGCATTTTTATGCAACAGAAATTCATTGAGGCAAATCTCCCCAGCTTTTGATTATACTTAGTTAAAATAAAGATCATACAAATGCAAAACGCTTCATTCAGTGCAGCCTCTTCCACATGCACCAGACAGGAGGAAGAGATGATCAGACACAATCCTGAAATGTTTTTATCATGGGAAGTACAGCATATTTCATACAGGACAAAAACAAACCCTGATATTTCCCGAGGTCAGTGAATTTACACTGGAATTAGATTAACAAAAGTCCGTTGGGACTGTGCATTTTGGTCAAATTGGATCTGTAGATCACAGGCATTTTTCATCGCCACTTTCCAGCAGCCAACTCCAATAGCCCAGGGAGTAGGTGGAAAGAGTTGTACAGGAGTCCTGAAGCACCCTCACTCTGTGAGACACCTAAAGCCTTAAGCTTGCTGCAACAGTTCCCATCAAACACGGGGAGTTTCCAAGCCTAAATACATGAGCAAATGTATTCACATTGATCAAATCTAAGTGCCATCTCCACCACTTCTGCAAGAGGCTGTTACCTTCCTGGAGAACTGAATGATGAACTCCACAGCTCCAGATGAGTCCTTCCTCAGCACCACAGATGAAGGAATGCTGGTACAACTACAACCCAAAAGTATGTTTGAATCTACCCTTTCCTGTTGCTTTGCAGCAGTACAACAGCCTGTAACCATCAAAAGCTAAAGAGTAATTCAAAACACAGAGAGGCAAGACTGCTGACTTATGGTTGCTCACCTATAAATGTTCAACATGGGATTTGGAAGCAGTTGGAAAACCCACTGGAGTCATTAAAGCCTTTTTCTCTCCACAGACCTCAGTCTCAGCGTTTTCCTCTGTGCAGCAAAATGAAATGTTTCTCAGTAAAACACTAAAGAACTTTGAGAGAGCCACACAATGTCTCATTTTGAAAATGCAGCAAACGCTACAGACTATAAAACATATATAAAATAGCTGCTGTTTATCATAGGAAACGCATCCAGTGCTTTGAAAATGCAACACATGCAGTAGGGAGAAAACAAATTCTTCTCTGAGAACCCACGTAATTCAGCTGGTCCCAGCAACACCACATACCAACAGACTCCACACACTGTATAACAAGTTATTCTCACACTATGGACGAAGTGTTGGCTATTTTTTGACACATCAATGTTTTTCATAGACCTATCCAAGATCCACAGGTGCCTGACTGCAGAACTGCCACAACCTCATCTCCTCTGTACATTTACTCCTACAGTGTGATGCTTTCATATGGGGAGGAAGGGAAGACAAGAGGCAAACTCTCCAGCATTCAAGCAAAAGGCAGCTGACATAGGACAGAAAACAAGCCCCAATTTCTTCACAAGCTAATAAATTCTTTCCATTGTTGTGAAGTGAGAGAACAGGATGTTTACTAAGCTATTCAAGAGCAGAGGAAAACAAACACCATTGTACTATACACATCATGGCACAGCAGATAACTACAGAGTGCAGAAATGTTCCAGAGATGATCAGCTGCTAAACTATGAAGCAATTCACCTCCCTTTGTAACATGCTATTATTGAGCTTCAAATGCACTCCAGCCCCCAAAACAGGATTGAACATCCAAACTCCAGCACCACAGAAAGGACACCACACGCAGATTAATCTTCGTGTAACACCCATGTCCCCACCAACGTGCCCAGCTTATCCACACCAAGCTACTAAAAAATAAGCTTTGATGGGAATGAAATGTACACGAGACTTCTTTGTTCAGCCCTCACATCAACAAGCTTCGCACAAACTGAGAAGAGCCACACTAAGTTACTAAGAAATGCTTTTTTCTGGGGCATTCTGTGTCATTGGGTAGGAAAAGCCTTTGGCAAAGCCACGAACAGGCATCACTGCAGGTACTTCAGGCAGCGCTGTAGAGCTCAGGCTGGTGATAGTACTGCTGAACCACAAAGCTTACTGCCCCTCTACTCTGCTCTGGTGAGACCCCACTTGCAGCACTGTGTGCAGTTCTGGTGTCCTCAACATCAGAAGGAAATGGAGCTGTTGGAGCAAGTCCAGGAGGAGGCCACAAGGATGATCAGGGGCTGCAGCACCTCCCGTATGGAGCCAGGCTGAGAACATTGGGGCTGTTGAGCCTGGAGAAGAGAAGCTGCGTGGAGACCTCAGAGCAGCTTCCAGTGTCTGAAGGGGGCTACAAGGATGCTGGAGAGGGACTCTTCATCAGGGGCTGTAGTGATAGGACAAGGGCTGATGGGTTTAAACTGAAACAAGGGAAATTCAGGTTAGATATCAGGCAGTTCTTCCCTGTGAGGGTGCTGAGGCGCTGGCACAGGGTGCCCAGAGAAGCTGTGGCTGCCCCATCCCCGGCAGTGTTCAAGGCCAGGTTGGACACAGGGGCTTGGAGCAACCTGCTCTAGTGGAAGGTGTCCCTGCCTGTGGCAGGGGTTGGAACTGGAGGAGCTTTAAGGTCCCTTCCAACACAAACCAGTCTGGGATTCCATGATTTAGTTGCCCTCCTCACCCCCATATTTTGCACTGTGGCAAAAGGAATTTAACAACCACCCTTAAGACTATCCATGTACAGGCACCAGCCTCAAAACTTCAGCTCCAGCAGGAATCATATTTGAGACTTCACAACTTCTGTTCACACTGAGAAGTCTCATACTTCCCCCTACAGTTTGCATGTTCAAGGGCTTCAGACTGTTTTCCAGGACAAATGAGTGATTTCTTCTACCAGCCCACTCTTAGCTTCCTACCTGCCCAATAATATGCCAAGAAAATGAGATTAAGTGTGAATTTTAAGAGAGAACTGTTAACATTAATGAATAATAAATGTTTCATTTCTGCCTATTTGCTTCTTCTGATGCCTCCAGCCAGGTTGGCTGGATAACTACCGGCCTATTTTCCCTCCCCTAAGGCCAGTCCTGTTCACTATGATTATTGCTAAGCCATGGATAGCTTAGATAGCAGTTTTAATTATCAATTTCTGGACTAAAGAATTAGGTTCTCAGGAAGAACACTGCAGGAACAGTATGTGGGTATTACAGTGCTGTGGGTTTTTTGATTAAACCAAAGTGAAGAGCTACTGTGTGCAAAATGCAAATATGGGCTTTATACTGAGCAAGTCCTTCTAAGTCTGCACCTGCAACATGCTAAACAATTCCTACAGGAGAGGAGTGTTGGAGTCCCCATTGCTTCTGGCCATTGCTGTATCTGTGTGTTGCTGTAAAGCTTCTCTTCCCCTATTCCACAGTATCAGACATAAGCAAATGTGTGGCTAAAGGCAGAAGTAGTATTACATGATGCAGAGGTGCAGCTTGGAAATTGAGGAAGAATCTTCCATTAGTTCGGGATCAGGTTTCTTTAAGCACACAGTTCATTGGCCTTCACACAGCATCACCTACCCAAATCAAAACACTCTTGAAGCCAGTGGGAAACACCAACAGAAAGAGGCAAACCCATCAAATTTAAGTATTTCTTACCTCATCAGGAAAAATGAACATTGTAGTGAAGGGAAGTGAACCAAGTGCTGAATCACTGGGGAGATCAAAGCTCTAATTTTAATAGTAATCCAGAGTAAACTTTCTGCTGTTTCTGTGTTGCTCCAGGGACTCCAGAGCCATTATATCATAGAATGGTTTGTGTTGGAAGAGACCTTAAAGCTCATCCAGTTCCAACCCCCTGCCACGGGCAGGGACACCTTCCACTAGAGCAGGTTGCTCCAAGCCCCTGTGTCCAACCTGGCCTTGAACACTGCCAGGGATGGGGCAGCCACAGCTTCTCTGGGCACCCTGTGCCAGCGCCTCAGCACCCTCACAGGGAAGAGCTTCTGCCTCAGAGCTCATCTCAATCTCCCCTCTGGCAGCTTAAAGCCATTCCCCTTGGCCTGTCCCTACAGGCCCTTGTCCAAAGCCCCTCTCCAGGTTTCCTGGAGCCCCTTTAGGCACTGGAGCTGCTCTGAGGTCTCCCCTTCAGGAGCCTTCTCTTCTCCAGGCTGCCCCAGCCCAGCTCTCTCAGCCTGGCTCCAGAGCAGAGCTGCTCCAGCCCTCACAGCATCTTCTTGGTCCTCTCCTGAGTAGGCTTCACAACATATCATATATATTTGCATCACTCCTGACAATAAAATTAATAGTGCAGCACTAAGGTTATCAAAATCACCCTTTAGAGGGTGACAATTAGAGAAGGGGGGTCTGTTTATTTACGTGTTCTCCATTTTACACTATAGTAAGGATCTAAAACCCAAAGCAGACTACAACAAGCTTTTATAAGGTACAGAAAAAGAAACAGAATCAAAGCACAGCCCTCACCAACACAGACAATTTCTGTCCAATAAAGGATTTGTGGAGTTAAACCAAGAAAGCAGTTGCTAGAAGCAACAAATAATCATTTAAGCAGAGCGCAGTGGATGTCTCAAAAGCCCTGTCTCCTCTCTGCAGGAAATAGCTGCAATGTGCCAAGGAGACTTCAGCATTAAAAAGGGGGAAAAAAAGGAAAGCAGAGTAAAAAGCAACCCATTAGAATCTAGTTGCTTTTCATAAGGCACCTCTTGATGACCGTGGCCACACAGCAATTACAGTATTTGCTTTCTCAGTCCAGTTCAAACAGTTGTGATCATTACCAGACATTTATAGAGCAGGAAGACCAGAAGGCCAAGCCCAGCCCCCTGCTGAGAGCCAGGCTCAGACACAACAGCAGCACAAGCTCTATGTGGCACGAAATCTAATAGACAAGGAACAACAAGAGGTGAATAGAAGGTAAGAGGTCAGGATGTGAGGGAAAAGGAAGAAAATAACCCACCTCTCAGCTGCCCAGAGGGTTACTCGGACATTGGCAAGTTACAAATTACCACAGGAATAGGAGCTGGGAGTTGGAAGCACAAGTTGGTGGGAGGATCAAGTGTTGACTTCACAAATGCATGAAAGATGCATCTAAGTGCTCTACACTAGGAAATACTGGATGATAAAATGGGCTTATTCATTGGGATCATCTCCCCAGTGAAGTGGTGGATTCCCCAATGTTGGACACTTAAGATTCGGCTGGACAGGGTGCTGGGACATCTAGTCCAGGTGGTGCTTTGCCAAGAAGGGTTGGACCAGATGATCCTTAAGGCCCCTTCCAACCTGGCATTCCATGAGTCTCTGATTCTACTACCTTTTCCTCCCTAAAAGCTATAGAGGGAAACAGAATATTACACAATGGGCCTGATCTGACTAATTTCAAGGACTGGGCTTTGTAGTGAATGTTTGGAGATATTTAAAGGCCTGTAGGGACAGGCCAAGGGGAATGGCTTTAACCTGCCAGAGGGGAGATTGAGATGAGCTCTTAGGCAGAAGCTCTTCCCTGTGAGGGTGCTGAGGCGCTGGCACAGGGTGCCCAGAGAAGCTGTGGCTGCCCCATCCCTGGCAGTGTTCAAGGCCAGGTTGGACACAGGGGTTTGAAGCAACCTGCTCTAGTGCAAGGTGTCCCTGCCCATGGCAAGGGGTTGGAATTGGATGAGCTTAAGGTCTCTTCCAACCCAAACCAGCCTGGGATTAGTTATATACCTTAAATAAGCAAGTTTTAAATAGATTGAGTCACTTAGACTCATAATATTGTGTGGTTTAGGATGTTGTTTGCTTACCACAGCAGCTGGATTTGCTGGAGCCTGAGGCTGTAAACTGTGGACTTTCACCAAGATACACTTTCAGCTGGAAGAGAGTTAGTTTTCCGAGTAATTTTCCTAGAAGCTGGTGCAGTGCTTTGTTTTGTCTTTAGTATGAGAAAAATGTTGACAACACCCTGATGTTTTAGCTGGTGCTGTGTCATGTTTACCCCAGGTCCAGGACTTTAGTGTCCTGTGCTCTGCCATCAAGCTAGTGCACAAGAAGCTCAAAACAGAAGTTAAGGAGGTTACCAGTGTCAGCAGAAGCTGCAACTCAAACAGATAAGAACAGCTCACAGCCTTCCTGCATGGAGACAGAGAAAGAATCCAACCAGGCGTTAGAAGACCCAAGACCAAAAAAATCACCATTGGGCTACAAAGGTGTAAGAGGAGCGAGTGCATAAATCATAAGGGTATAACTCCCCAGACACTGCTTTGATCCAGGTCCCTCCTGGAGGCACCAGCTCAAGGTGTCCCTTTTCCTGCACCACTCAACTACATGATTTTTTCCTGGAATTCAACACCTGAGACTCTGCTGCAGGAAAAAGGATTGAGCTCAAAGGAGGAGGAAGCAGCATGTCCCAGAGCAAGTGTGTGTCTGAGTGAGGAGTCAAAAGAAGCACCCATGGACTCATTGGAGCTGTGAAGGGACTCTGGTCCCAGCAGTTAAACCCTTGGGTGGTGTGTGAAGGCTCAGGCAGCAGATTCTCCCCTAACAGTAACACATGAAGCAACACCAAAGATCAAACAGGCTTTTTGAAAATGTTTACTGGAGGCACCTTAGAATCATAGAATCAGCTGGGTTGGAAAAGACCTTTAAGCTCATCAAGTCCAACCGCTCCCAGCACTGCCAAGGCCACCACTAACCCATGGCACTGAGGCCTCGGCTACACGGGGTGTGAACACTTGCAGGGACGGTGACTCCAGCACTGCCCTGGGCAGCCTGTTCCAATGCCTGAGCACCCTCTGGGGAAGGAATTGTTCCTCAGCTCCATCTAAACCTGCCCTGGGGCAGCTTGAGGCCGTTTCCTCTTGTCCCATCCCTTGTTCCTTGGGAGCAGAGACCAGCCCCCTCCTGGCTCCATCCTCCTGTCAGGCAGTTGCAGAGAGCGAGAAGGTCCCCCCTGAGCCTTCTCTTCTCCAGACTAAACCCCCCCAGGTCCCTCAGCTGTTCCTCATCACACTTGTGCTCCAGGCCCTGCACCAGCTCCGGTGCCCTTCTCTGGACTGCTCCTTACTACTACTTCATGGTATTTAAGTCTGAGTTAATCTTAATAAAATACAAAAGCAAAGAAACAATAAAATTCCATCTTTTCTGAAAATCAGGATTGGTTTAGTTGGGTTTTTTTTCCTTAAACCTTCTATTTATGGGTGTAAAAAAAAGCACTGTCTGAAAAAAGAGCCTGTCTAGAGCATGTATTCTTCCTCACAAGTGCAGTTCCACCCTGTGAGACCTTATAAGGAGCTACATTTTAACAAAGGAGGATGAAAAAGTTCTATAAAGCACCCTGGGACAAGAACAACTGTAGTTCACAGAGTGTCTACACGGCTCTACAGAATTCCAGAGGTTCATTAAACTAAATGGACTTATTTGAATTTTATAATTGAAACCTGTTGTCTTAAAGACAAGTCCCAAATGGGGTGATCTACAGCTTCCAGCACTATTTAACCTCAAAGCTTATCATCTGATAATACATGTTTGGAAACCTCTGCAGAGTCTCATTGAAATCACTGTAAAAGTCGGTTCCTTATGAAACAAAAGTCACCCAGAAGAAAAACATAATAATCCAAAAGGTACTTAACAATTGAACTCACCAGCAACATGGTGAATGTTTTCTCATTCTTTTCACAGGTTGATTGTTACTAGATTTAGATTGGATCTAAGGCAGAAGTTGTTCCCTGTGAGGGTGCTGAGGCGCTGGCACAGGGTGCCCAGAGAAGCTGTGGCTGCCCCATCCCTGGCAGTGTTCAAGGCCAGGTTGGACACAGGGGCTTGGAGCAACCTGCTCTAGTGGAAGGTGTCCCTGCCCGTGGCAGGGGGTTGGAACTGGAGGAGCTTTCAGGTCCCTTCCAACCCAAACCAGGCTGGGATTCCCATGAAACACTTTGATTTGAGGAATTCAATCAAAACATTCAGGAGAAACTACTCCCCTCATGCAAACAAAGAAACAAGTCACTCCTTCACAACAGGAAGTGGCAGAACCAACTCTCTTCAAAATGCTGTTAAACATTCAAAGTAAACAGAGCATTATAAACCTTTTCCTCCTCTACTTACATTCCATTAATCTTTTATGCTGCTTACACAGTCGGTTCGAGCATTTTCAACAGAAGCTGATGATCTTTTCATCATTGAGGACTTGCAGATGGACGCATGAATGCTGCAGTGGAAAGGCCACAGCCATCTAAGTAAATATCATCAGGGAATTCTTTACTTTGCTAAATTAACCAACCCTTCATCAGATTTCACCACATCAAATCAAACAATGCAAGTATAGCTCATGACCCCCGTGATCCTCCATGTGCAAGAGACAATAAGTGCCAACTCTCTACCCTTTTTTATAAATACCTTTAGATCCAAGAAGCCAACACAGCTATTAAATGAATTATCATAGAATGCTTTGGGTGGGAAGGGGCCTTAAAGCTCATCCAGTTCCAAGCCCCTGCCACGGGCAGGGACACCTTCCACTAGAGCAGGTTGCTCCAAGCCCCTGTGTCCAACCTGGCCTTGAACACTGCCAGGGATGGGGCAGCCACAGCTTCGCTGGGAAAAGTCTGTGCCAGCACCTCAGCACCTTCACAGGGAAGAGCTTCTGCCTCAGAGCTCATCTCAATCTCCCCTCTGGCAGGTTAAAGCCATTCCCCTTGGCCTGTCCCTACAGGCCCTTGTCCAAAGCCCCTCTCCAGGTTTCCTGGAGCCCCTTTAGGCGCTGGAGCTGCTCTAAGGTCTCCCCTTCAGGAGCCTTCTCTTCTCCAGGCTGCCCCAGCCCAGCTCTCTCAGCCTGGCTCCAGAGCAGAGCTGCTCCAGCCCTCGCAGCAGCTCCGGGGCCTCCTCTGGCCTCGCTCCAGCAGCTCCACGTCCCTCTTGTGCTGTTGCCCCAGAGCTGGGTGCAGGGCTCTACCACATTCCCAGGAGAAAAATCAAGTCTTAAGGATCAGTATTTTCAAATCTGCAAGAGCAGAGGCTGGCCAATGCTCCCGAGACCTGCCACCTGGATGATTAAAAGATGAAGAGTATTTAAGGATCCACAGGCCACCCTGTGCTATGACCCCATCCTGCTATAACACTGCATCAGACCAGCAGCCCTGCATCCATCACCACGAGGCTTTGGGCAATTCCATCATGAACACAAAGGTTTCAGTACTGTGCTGGAATAAAGAGCTGATGGAGGCAATGTCTTTGAAAGAATCGAAACCACAGAACTTGTAATCATTTATTAACAAAACCAACTACTTCTGCTTCCTAAGGTTTTGTAAGGACAGGCTGAGCTCCAGCTCTGCCAAGTGCATTGACTAAAGCTAAAATGAGAGCTGAAAGATAAAGTACCTCAAGCTTTTACCAAAGCACAGTGTGACCTACCCTTACACACACCGTCCCTTCACATACTGTCGTGGATTCACATATTCACCCTCACCTATTGTTGCAATAACCAAGGAGCTGTATTAAGCTATAACCCACCACTCGCCAAACATTTTATCTAAGTGCCTCGAGATCATTTAAGGGAACTTTCTCATTTAAAACCATTCTCTGCCATATACAATTTAGTCTCAATGAATTTCTGAACTACTTGCAGCAAAGCTGCTACCTTGATAACATTGGAAAACACCATTAGCAATAAAAGTGGTTTTAAGAGACCATTACAGTACATACAGATCAGAATAACTCTGCTATATTTCTTGTAGCAGCTATTTCTCCAATGTAACAATGAGGGCAAGAGCTCTACATCCATCTTCCTCACTCCACATCAAACCAGGATATCAGTTCTATTGCTTTAGACAGAAAAAGCAGAGTGGGTCATTAGTAAGAATCCATTTAACAAAGTTCACTGTAAACTTAATAAAAATAATGGCCAAAAAGCATTAAAAGAGAATTCCACTTGTGAAATAGCAAATCTGTTCAAGGGGTTTTTGCCTGTAATTTCAGTTCCTGCAGACGTCTGTTGTGTGCGTTTGCCTGTGTGAAAGCTGAGCACAAAGATTTCAATAAGGTCTTATGGAGTCACTGCTAAAGTTTGTTTTCTCCCAATTAAAGGAGCTATTAAAGGCCAGTCTGAAAAAAATAACACCCTTTAATTGGAAAGAAAAATGCCCAACAATAAAAAAAAAAAAAAAGAGGCAGAAACAGCCACCAATTAAAAATGTGACAAGATGTCGCTCCAAAAATACAGCATTTGCTAAATGCCACGTTGCTTCTTGCAGAGCACAAAAGCTGCTTCAGCCAGCAAGCAACAAAACAAAAGGTTATGGAAAATCAATATACATACACAGGTTTGTCCTCTGGAAGCTACAAAACCTCTTCTCCAAGTTGTCTTCCAGCAGCTGAGTAGAACTTTCTGTTCTCTGCACTGGTTTTAAAAGAGATATCGCTAAAGCCCATGTGCTCAGTATCAGAATTCCACAGTACTTTGACCTTACAAAGTACTTGTTATTTAAGGAGCTGGAAGGATCCTTCTCATACGTGAGGGAGTTAACACATGCTTTGAAAGCAGGTGTGCTAAGGCATGAGCACCAGTGCTCTGCTTTCAACCACCCAGCAGAAACATGGGATGGAAGCTGTAAAGCCCTGATATCCAGTATCCTACTCTGGAAGTCACAATCCCAGGAGCTATGAGCAGAGGAGGCCACGAGGATGATCAGGGGCTGGAGCACCTCCCGTATGGAGACAGGCTGAGAACATTGGGGCTGTTGAGCCTGGAGAAGTGAAGCTGCGTGGAGACCTCAGAGCAGCTTCCAGGGTCTGAAGGGGGCTACAAGGATGCTGGAGAGGGACCTTCATCAGGGACTGCAGTGATAGGACAAGGGGCAATGGGTTCGAGTATGAACAGGAGAAGTTCAGGTTAGATATAAGGAAGAAGCTCTTCCCTGTGAGGGTGCTGAGGCGCTGGCACAGGGTGCCCAGAGAAGCTGTGGCTGCCCCAGCCCTGGCAGTGTTCAAGGCCAGGTTGGACACAGGGGCTTGGAGCAACCTGCTCTAGTGGAAGGTGTCCCTGCCCATGGCAGGGGGTTGGAACTTGGTGAGCTTTAAGGGCCCTTCCAACCCAAACCAGTCTGGGATTCTATGATTCTATGTCTTCTTGTAGCAAACCACAGTCATTTCTTCTCAGCAGTGTGAGGACAAGGACAAATTGAAGATACTCTCATATCCCCTAAAGGCACAGGGAAGAGGAAGGCTCCCTTCAGCAGCAAAGGTGGGGATTATAATTGCAGACTTTGCAAATAATCACTGAGCTTCCCAAACCCTCTTTATTTCTAAGATTTACTGTTATGAAGAAACCCTCTATTTCTCCTCTAGGAAAAACAGGAGGGAAACTGTCCCCAAGAACTCAGCGTAACCCAGCAGCAGCACAGCTGAGGGTATGACTACATCACCTCCAAGTGAGCTCCCCTGGTAGCTCCTGGCTCTTTCTGAATGGATCCATCCTGCCCTAGGGCAGTGCTGCACATCCTTCACTCCTGACAGTGCTCCTACAGGCAGGACAGGCCCTTGCACTCCTGTAACACTGGACAGGGAAAAAAACAGCAGCATAACACTATAAAACATCCCACATGTGAGCTAGTAGACAGGTTTTATGTTGGTGAACAACCTGAAGTGCTGTTCATGGATATGTAGAGGTTTTGGAACCAATGAGATACCTCAAGGACCGCAAGAGGAGACCTGAGCTGGGTGGTTTGTTGTGTGGACCTGGCCAGTCTGCTTGATTTGGGGCTACAGAGCAGCATGGGCACCAGACACACGGCTTAGGAGCCAAAACTCACCCCTCTGAGCTAGACAACCTCAGCAGGGTTATCATCACTCAACACATCCTGGTTCGGCTCAAACACCAGGGGTTTATTTTCTCTTTATTTGCTGGTTTTGTACTCTACTGAGCAGCACATCTACTCAAGAAACTACTTCTTCCAAATTAGCCCATACTCAAGGCTGAATATTCTCTGTTCTTGACAACAACAGGAAAACCAAGGTGAATTCATTCAGGACTCCAACCCTCCTACAGGAAACAACTCCCAAAGAACTAACATGTTCCCCGACACAACAGGAAAACACACTTCACTGACAGGGACAGAAAAAGGGATCAAAACCAGGTCAGTCTTTCCTATTGGATTTTCCCTCATGGAATGGTTTGGGTTCAAAAGGACCTTAAGATCATCCAGTTCCAATCCCCTGCCACAGGCAGGGAAGCCTCACACTAGACCATGTCACCCAAGGCTCTGTCCAACCTGGCCTTGAACACTGCCAGGGATGGGGCAGCCACAGCTTCTCTGGGCACCCTGTGCCAGCGCCTCAGCACCCTCACAGGGAACAACTTCTGCCTTATGTCTGAGGTCTCCACGCAGCTTCTCTTCTCCAGGCTGAACAGCCCCAATGTTCTCAGCCTGGCTCCATATGGGAGGTGCTCCAGCCCCTCATCATCCTCGTGGCCTCCTCTGGACTTGCTCCAACAGCTCCACCTTCTGATGCTGAGGACACCAGAACTGCACACAGTGCTGCAAGTGGGGTCTCACCAGCGCAGAGCTCACCTCAGAGTTTTCTGCATTGAGATCTGATGAAAAGCAACACTGTAGAGACTATAGGGATGACCCAAAATTCCCAGGCTATACAGAGACTGTGACAAACAACAGTGATAAACCTGCTGCCACACTGATATTTATGCACTCAACTTTCCTGAAGCAGCAGCAACACCCTGATTTCAGACCACAGCCCCATCTCCCATAAAATTCCATTTCTTCCTTGATTTCAGTGCTGCTGGAATACATTAAACTTTGCCAAGGATCTGCCCCCACTCTCCGTGAAAGCAAGACACTTTCCTCTGGGAAGTCCAGTGAAATAAGTACAAGAATCCCTAAATCTAGTGTCAGAGGAAAGGAAATTATTGAGTCTCTCGCAACAGAAAGCTACTGAGCTTGAGTAAATATCAGAAATTATCCCTTCATTAATAAAATCATTCATATTTATAAAAGCCCTTTCAGCTTTGCATTTCAAAGCATTTTACAGACAATCAGAGTGAGTGTAGAAATACTAAATGGATTTCACAGACTCAAACAAGGTTTCTTTTTGAAAGACATCACCCTCTTTGCTCTAACCAATAGTAGTATCATAATACTTGAAGAAGCTCCTCTGATTTTGTTGTTTCCTGCAGAAGAATGTAGTTAAAGTTCTGCTGCTTTTCATACTCTGTTTCCTTTTATGGGCCTTTCACACAGGAGCAAGAGAGGAATAAAAAGCCTTCTAAATAAACAGGGAAACGCAAGTGTAAAACCACAAGGATTGGCAGAAGACTCCATAAAGGTATTGGAAATAAAGCTCTCAAGAAAACAAAGCGTTGCTACATTTCAAACCAATAGCCTGCTCTTAAGATTTGCAATATGTTTTCTGAAGCTAAGTTATAACAAAGATACACTCAACCCACCCAAATTTGTTTGCACCAGCATTTTATGGGCGTAAAAAGCAGCAAAAGTGACCTGTTACTTGGCACGTTCACCCTCACCTGAGCTACTACACAAAACAACATAGAGAAGAAAGTCATTTCAATTCTTTTCCATGCCATTTGCTTTTTGTACTTGGCTGACCTTAAGAAACGTGAATATTAACACCCCACTTTTTGCCTTCCTTTGCAATCAGTTCTACTTGCAGGTTTTCATGGTCTGGCTCAACATGCCACTTGAAGCTCTGCAAAGAATCTCTACATCCAAAAGCACAAGCTCTAATTAAATTCCGGAGGTTTAGTTATCAGCTGTTCTGCTCAGTAATTTTAATTCCATTGAGTTTATAACCTCAATGCTGTGTCTAAACACTGGACCTAAACCAGCCCAAGTATCAGGGCCTGTGAGCCAAAGATTAGTAGCCAAACACCATTTCTTATTTGGAGAATACAGTAACATGAGCTCACTTTCATTTTATGTTATAAATGAAATTAAGTCCAGATTTATTAAAATAAGAGATATAAAAGGCCCTTAAAATACTCTTGGAAATTATAGGAATCAAAATGAGGGAAGGGGAGGGAAGACAGAAAGACAAGTACTACAGGAAACGCTGTCCCAATCAATGCACATATATTATTCATTCTTCCCCTATCTACAAACCACTGTATTTTCTCTAAATTAAGGTTATCTAGCTACAACTTACCATGTTTCCCCCTCCAACGTACATAAATTTGAGGCTGATAAAGAAACACTAAGCACAACACACTTTAAACACACACTATTTCTCCTTGCCCCAAATGTAAGGTGCAAGCACCCAGCAAAACCTCAAAATCCAGGCGAGAAACCTGATTTTTCCAGGTTTTCACAATTAATCATTTATTATGCAAAAGGTCCTTGTGAACTCATGAACAATTGGACTACAGAGTGTGTGTAGGTCTGGATATAACATTTGCAGGAAGACCACTCATTTTAACAGTCACGGATTTGGGTATTCACTTCCCATTCCTTTCCCTTACAGTATGTTACATACAAAATAAAAGGTACCAAACTGCAATACTATCACTGTTATACTCCATGTTTACAAGAGGTCAAACCAACGTACACTCTTCTTCAGCTGCATACATAGAGGTGTAACTCCAACCTAAATAAGCCAGGGTTTGTAACAGTTTTTCTTGCCATACTAACAAACCCCATACGCTCAAAATGGAGAGGTCTCTGTTAAGCATCATCTTTCACTCATTGTTCAGTGTGTTCCTCTGTTCCCATCCAATTCAGAGACCACAGTCACAACCCCGGAAAGGTGAAGCAGTTCCGAAGCTCTTTTTTCAGAGCCACCATCTACCCGAAGCTTTGCAAAAGCTGAAAGACCAGTCACCAGAGTAATGAAAGAATGGGGTTTCAGCTTAAACATCAGCATTCAGAGAGGATTTTAAAACCATAACACATCCTTGATACAGAACTATTGCTACAAGAACCTCTCCAAAGTAACAGAATGACTGTACTCTCTGGCAAAGACACTGAAGTAGGAACCAAAGTTTCAAAGCTCATTACAACTCATAATATGATGCTGGTGTGACTGTTTGCTGCCCAGACCTGCTTTAGAGGGTGTGCATAACACTTAAAAGCTTCAGTGTGGGACATCAGCTGCCAACCCACTGATTATAAGCAGCACAGAGAGGGACAAGCAGCTAAAGCAAGCGCAGAGGGAAACCAGTGAAGTGAATTCAGGCCCTTGCTTGGCTCCATGTATATCACAGAATCATCCTCTAGCAGAGGAAAAGAGGGTTCACGAATAAGAGCAGACAAAAATCAATAATCTAAACACGACTAGACACAACCACTTTGTTTTCATCCGCCCATAAGATGGTCTGACTCAAAAAGAGTACTTTTCCCACTACCACATCCTAAACCAGGATGCAGTCTGCACACAGGACTTCCTAGTCCTACACCTTTTCCAACCAGCCACATTTTACTCACTGCTGCTGTATGTTTGTGAATGGGGACCAACTACAGACACACTAGCAATAAGAACACAGTGCCTTCACCCTCCCTGGATGCCATTAAGCCAGTGATAACTGCAGGGCTTGCTCTTCTGAACCCAACACAGAGCAAAGTAAGGAGAACACATAGGGATGAACCACACAGGGTGGGAGAAGCGCAGGACACCCCTCAGGAGAAGCCTTGCTCCAGCACTGCGGCCTCCTCACCGCTGTCGGGGCTCGAGGCCGTCGAGACCCGGCCGGGGAAGGCCCCCACACAGCCCTGGGTCACCCCCAGGAGCCCGGGCAGGACGGGAGGCTGCGGAGCGGGGCCGCGCCGCCCCTACCTGATCACAGAGATGAGCAGCCCCGAGGGGTCCTTGCTCTTGCTCATGCTGCTCCGGTAGCGCCCTGTCGCCTCGCCCGCCGCCATCTTGTACCCCCCTCAAACACAGCGCGGCCACGCCCTGTGGCCCCTTTTAGCCAATCAGAACAGAGAACTCGGTCTTAGACCCAATAGAAAGAGAGGAGGGGCGGGGCGTACGGCATCCAGCGGAGCCCTCTGGGAGTTGTAGTTTTAATGGCGGCGGCTGCTGGCTGCGCCCCCAGCCTGGTGTGGTCAGAAACGCGCCGTCGACGATATAATCAATGCTGTTAAGATTGATTAATAAATTATCGTCTAGACACGATACATCTGCAAAGAGGGCTCTGTCCAAAAGCTAACATTTGCTCTAGAAGCTGCAGAAAGGGGTGGAAGCGTGAGGGACCAAAGCTGCCCCCACAGAGTGTGTCCATGTCACCTCATGGCACCCCAGGGACTTCATCTGACAGAACAGCGAGGGGTTTAAACGTTTATAGGGTTTAAAATGAACAAAACGCACTGGTTATTTAGAGGAATGTGTCCCATGAACTATTTAATGCGAAATATTAGCCTGGGGCTGATTGTGACTGCAAATTACAGAGTTGCTGAAGTGTCACTTAATCTCTTTAAGTTAAGATGCTTTTATAAACATAGAGAACGTGGTGAGGTGACTCTGGCCAAAACAGCCCAGGGGATGTTTGAAGGCAGCTCTGAAAGCAAACCACAGCATTTTGCATTGAACTGTGGTTTTTCCACAACTGGAGATGGAAAATTGGAATCAATTCACAAACCGTCTGGGAAGGGGCAGATCTCTGACACCCAGGGCTTACTGAAGGCCACCCAACGTGCCCATAGTTACCATCAACATGCTCCATCCCTTGCCACAGGATCATCTTTACAAAAGGAAAGGTGAATGTGTTCAAGGTTAGAAAACAAAAAGTTGTTTTTCACCTGGGCAACAGCAAACTTCAAGGCCAGGCTGGATGTGGTTCTGGGCAACCTGATGTAGTTGAAGATGTCCCTGCTCATTGCAGGGGGTTGAACTAGATGAGTTTTAGAGGTCCCTTCAAACCCAAACTATTTTATGATTCTAATTCATCTTACAAAGCTGTTTTCCCCATTTACAGATGAAGAATAATGATACCTCTTGGGTCAGGTCCTTTAAGAGCTTGTCTTAAAAGCACCACACAAGCCGCAGACTTACTGCAGAAGAAATGATTCCTTAGCAAGTGCAGCAACAGTCAGGTACTAAAAGCTTCTGGGTGTTTTCTAAACCAGGTTCACTCCATCACGTCAAAGACACTACTCCTGGCCGCTGTTCTGGACTTCTTTCTTCAGCCCAAAGCTGCATGTTAATGGTTTTAATTGCATGAACATTGGTGAAATCTGTAGGTAAATCAACAGCATCCATATATATGAAGAGTATTTGAAGTAGAAGGTAATTGGAAGCATGGTATTCCCAGAGCTTATTTACAAGGGGAAGATTTCCATAGTAGGTCTTGTGGAAGAAGCTCTGTTATAATCAACAGCTGTATCTATTATCAGTAGCAGAATAAGAGGATGGGTGCTTTCATAGAAGCATAGAATCAGCTGGGTTGGAAAAAACCTTTAAGATCATCGAGTCCAACCATTACCCCAGGACTGCCAAGACCACCACTAACCCATGGCACTTTAATTCTGAAATAAAAGCTACTTTATTCCTGAATAACCAATGTGTTTTGAGAACAGAATAATTGCTTCAAAGTAAAGTGATTTTAACCTCCAGGTAGGGTGTGCACTTGAAGTGAGTGGAAGTACATCTCCCCTGGGCAGATGGGCTCTCTGCTCTGCGATTTGTTATTCACTAAACCAAAAGGGCTCCTCTCCCTTCATTTTCAGAGCAGGTTTGCTAATGCCTTTGCTCCTCCAGGATGGCGATTTGAATGTTTTATGCACTGGCTGGAGGGAGTTTTTTTCCCAAACTGCCGACTTGCCAATATTGGGTTTTTGTTAACTGGCAGTTCATATTGACTGCTCTGTACCGGCACGTCCCGGAGGTTGCAGTGAGGATGAAATCAATGTGTCCTGCCTTTTCATTCCTGACAATAATCACCTCATTTAGGAGGAACTTCATCAGTACAAACAACAGCAAATCTCCCCCAGAATTGTAACCTTGCTGACTTTCAATCCTGGGCTATAATTGCTAAACCACTGCCTCGTTTCATTTACAAGCCTTTTCCCTTCACTCCCAACCCAAGCTGAGCAATAGGTGTGAACTTCTGTTTTCTTTAAACAAAAGGAAAGGAAATCAACGTAGTGTGAGGCAGCACATGAACACTGAGTTATTTCTTTAACAAGATATGATACAATGAGGATAAAGGGTTATAAGAAGAGCATTTTCTCCTTACACAGCTTGCAAGAAAGAATCTCAACTTGAAAATTATTGGAAATCAGGGGATGGAAATGTACTTTTCCTTTTCATATTTCACACAGTGTTTTACTACTAGGAGGTATATCTAGTAAAGTATGTTTAGTAAGAAGTTTAGTTCCTTGACTATTCGAGCCAAATGAACTCCAAACTAACCAAAACAATTTCTTGATGATGAATTGATCAGTGTCACAACTTGTCTGTAAATATTAGAGGGGCTCAGTAAAGGATCCCCCCCAAGCAGAAGGGATTGGGAAGCACGGATGGTTTCACTCCTCCTCCCCATCCTCCCTTCATAAGGAAAGAAAAGGGCTCGGTGTGGAGGCGAGCACATACTCTGCTGTTTCTTATCCATTGGGCCAGTTTTACAACTATTCTCTGCAGCAGCAGAGAACTGTGCCAAAAAGAAGCCTAAACAGGTACGGGCAGAGCAGTTCTTTTGCAAATATGACTTACTTCCTTTGGGAAGCCTTTAAACACTCCACTATCAAAAGAGCTCCTTTCCCCACAGGACCAATGTGGTGCTAGGGGATTGCTTTCCCCCTTTCCTGAGCTAGTTTTACCTGCAATCCCTTTCCACGATTTATCCACTGGTATTTTCTAAGTGTTACTTGTGAATTCCTATTTCTAACAGTTTTACCAGGCCTGTTGTACACCCAGGTCTCAACCACAGGTTTAACATTTTTTAAAATGCCACTTCTTACTTCGTTATTTCATTTCAAACATTAGGAGAAATGTCAGAGAAAAGGGTTCAGCTCACACCAGGATCTTACAGGTGTAATTGCCTTGTCTGTAATGCGTTTATATTAGTTATAATGAAATTACCTTTGACTTGCATCAGTGGAAATGGGAGCAGAGGGAAGGCCAGAGTTTCCATCTAAGACTGGAGGAGCAATTCTGCTTGTATAAAGCAAGCATAATTCAGCTGACATATATCAGTCACTTTAATATCTTACCTCCTCTTACAGAGCTTGTCACCCTGGCACCAGCTGCATTACACTGAAATTGGGCCATGGCCAAAGAATCAAGTTCCAGGCCCCCACTTCTTGCAACAGACTTAATTCTGGGGTTTTATGAAGCTTTGTGAGGACTAAGAACTGGATGAAGAAGTGTGCTGAAAGAACTGGATATAAGTGTGCTGAAACAACAGGACTTGGCTCTATGGTTAGTCACTCGCCTGGACAACTTTGTTCTTCCTATTTGCCATTAAATAAGTCAGAGCTAAAAGTGGTTTAGGTTGTATTTTTATATTTCCTGCATGACAACAATCTGTATCTCTCCCCCGCATGTAGCTGCCATCAATTCTTTCTGCCTGTGAATAAGAAGTAAGCAACTCCTGGGGCAGGAGAAGAAGTTGCCTGGTTTAGTGCTGGGAATCAAGGAAGAAATACGATTCAAATTCCTTCTTATTGTTTTTGTGCCTCCTGACATATCCCAAGCCGTGCTGTGTACTGCTGCTGCAGAAAAAGTGGTGGCTAAGATTAAGCAAAGTGGAAAAGTACTGCTGTTATTCCAATGTCAAAGCCACAGATGCTGTGGTAATGCAGTCCCTGAAGGAAATCAGAGCAGAAGGGTGAGGTGTGTTGCTCCAAAGGCAGGTAAAACACAGTGAAAGATGAGCTGTTCTCCTTTTGTAAACCATTAAAAAAAACCCAGACTATTTGGGTTTATTTTTCCCCTTTATTTTAATTATCTTTGCTCTGGGAATGCTGTTTCTACAACTGTGCAATCCGTAACAATACAGAGAGGTGAGACTGAACCAGACAGTTTGTTCACGCAGTTGGTGACCTGATTCAGACCAGGCCAGAAAAAGGGTCAGAAACCCCATAATTGATCCCATGGAATGATCTTTTCTCATTGCTTGTTTAGTTAACAGATCTCATTCCTTGGGAAGCAGTAAACTGCAAGGTGGTAGAGCAGCTTTCCAATGGCTTCATACAGCTACTGAGTCATGTGCAGCTTGAGCCCTGGAGCCTGCATTCACCTTCCAGGAGGCTGAGGGCACTCCATAGCCTTCTCAGAGAAGCATGTCTGTACTTATTCCTGAGGGCTTTGTTCAAACAGAGAAGTTGATGGCAGTGACAATGCATACAGGAAGAACAACAGGTTTTTCATCATTACTGGGTATTGTAGATGCACCAAACCTTGGTCTCAGGAAGTCTAAATGTGACTAACCAGCGCTGCCTTCCATCTTATGGCTAAGACAAACCTTCATTTGATGTCCAGCATCCAGTCGTCTTCATTTATCTTCCAAATCCTCAGCCTGTCTCTCCTCATCTCATATTAGTCTGGAGAAGAGAAGGCTCAGGGGGGACCTTCTCGCTCTCTGCAACTGCCTGACAGGAGGATGGAGTCAGGAGGGGCTGGTCTCTGCTCTCAAGGAACAAGGGATGGGACAAGAGGAAACGGCCTCAAGCTGCCCCAGGGCAGGTTTAGATGGAGCTGAGGAACAATTCCTTCCCCAAAGGGTGCTCAGGCATTGGAACAGGCTGCCCAGGGCAGGGCTGGAGTCACCGTCCCTGCAAGTGTTCACACCCCATGTAGCCGAGGCCTCAGTGCCATGGGTTAGTGGTGGCCTTGGCAGGGCTGGGCAACGGTTGGACTTAATGATCTTAAAGGTCTTTTAACCCAGCGACATTAAGTTCCCCATGTCTATCTGGCCATCGGTGTCCACATAATGACCTGGGTATCAACACTTGCCTCAGGTGATATCCAAGACAGGAAGTTCCTACAGTTTGGGGGGAAAGAGGTGGCTGGATAGAAGAGAAAGTCCCAGAATTCCTGCTGGCACCAAGGGGGAGGTGGAACCAGTTGGCTCATCTATTCCAGTGAATTCACATGGGAGGGAAAGGTAATGGATGCCTAAATCCCTTGGATCAAGCTCCACCTTATTAAACTGTAGGCAACCAAGCACGACATCCGTTGGAGATAAGACTTCATAAATTCTGCTGCTCACAGAAGTATTTCATCCTCCTGAATACAGCTTTGGATATTTGCTGGTTTGTGTAACCAGCAGCTTCGGGCAAGAGAAACAACAAAAACTTGAACTGAAGTAAGTAAAACTCCCAGAACCAGCAACGCACTCTTGTATCTTCAGGAAAAGCAGCGGTGGTATCAGCCCTTCTGAAATGAGACATCACACATCCAATATCAAGGCTTCCCTTGCAGAAAATGGGGCATAAGTTTCAGCAGCTGAACAGTCCTTTTGGCCTCGAATTTAATTTACTATGAGGTGGTAGAAGAGAAGGATAATATGACAGTTGTTGTACTCCTATAGCACTTTTGACAAAGCAAATATATCACTGGCAAACATTGTAACTCCCATTTTACAGGAGAAACTGTGACCCAGTGATACGAAAATCAAGCAGGGAACAACAAACCCTACTTAGCTTAAAGTCTCAAAGCTTTGCTGCCGAGAAAGAGAAGGAACTATGAGAATGGTGAGGCGCTGGCACAGGGTGCCCAGAGAAGCTGTGGCTGCCCCATCCCTGGCAGTGTTCAAGGCCAGGTTGGACACAGGGGCTTGGAGCAACCTGCTCTAGTGGAAGGTGTCCCTGCCCGTGGCAGGGGGTTGGAGCTGGAGGAGCTTTAAGGTCCCTTCCAACACAAACCATTCTATGATTCTATGTGCCCAGACTCAGTACCATAGCTTAGGTGATGGGGAAGGGTTGACTTTGCCCTCACCCAGAGACATTACCACCCATCACCTTGGAATTATCCCAGTTTGGTCAGCAGGATGAGCCCTGAAGAAGTAGTTACTTGCCTGACTCTCAGGCTGGACTAATCTAAAATCTCTGGACATACCCATTTGGAGAAGAGAAGGCTCAGGGGGGACCTTCTCGCTCTCTCCAACTGCCTGACAGGAGGCTGGAGCCAGGAGGGGGCTGGTCTCTGCTCCCAAGGAACAAGGGATGGGACAAGAGGAAACGGCCTCAAGCTGCCCCAGGGCAGGTTTAGATGGAGCTGAGGAACAATTCCTTCCCCAGAGGGTGCTCAGGCATTGGAACAGGCTGCCCAGGGCAGGGCTGGAGTCACCGTCCCTGCAAGCGTTCACACCCTGTGTAGCCGAGGCCTTAGTGCCATGGGTTAGTGGTGGCCTTGGCAGTGCTGGGCAATGGTTGGACTGGATGAGCTTAAAGGTCTTTTCCAATTCTATGATTCTATAATCAAGCAGCCTCAAAGTTCAGATTCCAAACTGTTCAGTAGTAACCAGTCTGCGAGATGGCAGTGATGGTAATTCCTTAATACTTGGTGTCAGGAAGTGTTTGTGGGTAGTCCAAGAGGATGCTCAGCGAGCTACAGGCACTGCAGCTTTGAAAGTGCTGTGATAAAGAGCTGTCTGAAGCCCCAAATCTACAGGAACAGACTTAAATCAACTTTATTGTCCAGCAGTGCTGTGTGGGCACTGAATAAGGCTGGAGATAGATGTCTTTAATTTTTCCTCTTATTGTCGGCAAGAAAGACAAAATCAGCAAGACATACTTGCAGATGAATCCCACAACTCCATCACCGCTAGCGCAGGGTTTCAGACACGTTAGGATGGAAGATCACTGCATTTTGCACTGGTTCATCACTGATCTTGCCATCACCCAAAGGCTTGACAGTGGATTCAGAGATGTCTAAGATGCAGCAGAGGCTTTGCAATTCCCACTTAAAGCCTGCTGAGGTAATATTAAATGCTCAGCAACAAAATGAGGTGTAATCTACCGTACATCTACGAAATGAAATGTAATGCAATAAAATTAGCTAAAAGGTCTTCTCATCTCTTTAAAGATGGCATTGCTGTGACTGGTGTTGGTTTTGAACAGTTCCCCTTCAGGAAAGCCAAGCCCTGCAGTGCAGTATCATTATTTCCTATGAACTTTGTGGGTTTGGAGTAGAAAAACATTTCCAGGAACGCCCAGCTCCAGGGATCTGCTGAAGAATTGGGTCAGTACAACTAATAGGTATCTGTCACAAACTAGTAGATATCTGTCACAACAAGTGCTGAAGACAACCATTCAGGTGCTGAAAATCATTCAGCTGCCTCTTCCGCTGTCTTTCATCACTCTTCACTACTACCCTCTGCTCCCCATTCTCCCCCAATTCATCTCCTCTCAATTCATCTCCTCCCTTTCCATTTTGTCCGCTTTTCCTTCAGCTTTACATTTTCCTAATCCCTTCCACTAAACACAAATGATCTTTTTAAAATTACAATGACACAGCTTAAATTCACAGATCTCGGGTCCTCTCAACATTCTTGTGTCTTTGAATGATAAAATTACAGAATCCCAGACTGGTTTGTGTTGGAAGGGACCTTAAAGCTCGTCCAGTTCCAACCCCCTGCCACGGGCAGGGACACCTTCCACTAGAGCAGGTTGCTCCAAGCCCCTGTGTCCAACCTGGCCTTGAACACTGCCAGGGATGGGGCAGCCACAGCTTCTCTGGGCACCCTGTGCCAGCGCCTCAGCACCCTCACAGGGAACAACTTCTGCCTTGTATCCAACCTGAACTTCCCCTGTTTCAGTTTGAACCCATCACCCCTTGTCCCATCACTCCAGTCCCTGATGAAGGTCCCTCTCCAGCATCCTTGTAGCCCCCTTCAGACACTGGAAGCTGCTCTGAGGTCTCCACGCAGCTTCTCTTCTCCAGGCTCAACAGCCCCAATGTTCTCAGCCTGGCTCCATACGGGAGGTGCTCCAGCCCCTGATCATCCTCGTGGCCTCCTCTGGGCTTGCTCCAACAGCTCCATGTCCTTCTTATGTTGAGGACGCCAGAACTGCACACAGTGCTGCAAGTGGAGTCTCACAAGAGCAGAGTAGAGGGGCAGGATCACCTCTAAGAGAAGAGAGAAGTCGAAAGCACAGAGCAGTGAACAGTCTTTGTTCTGTGCTTTTCTCACTGACATAAAAAGGAACCAGAGAAGATATAACACAAACTCCCTTTCATTTTTCCAAGGGAAAAAGCAATAAGTGCATGGCCTTGGGTGATGAACATCTTGATCACTCAATCACAGTCTCAGTGACTGGCTGCAGTCATTACAAGCTCAGTAAATTTTGGAACCTTTGGAAAACTGCTGCTGCCTTTTCAGCAAGAAACCATTTGTCTGAAGTGGTTTTAGTTCAGTGGATCCAGAAGTCGCTGGGAAGTGATGGCAGGAAGAGCCACGGGGGTAGATATATTCCTCAGTGTATTTCTGCCCTCAGTCCTTACAAGGATAAGCTCCCCTGCTGCCATGGAGGTAAGAAAGGGCTGGAATATCTAGGAGCATTTTATACCCACTACAGCTTGGAAGATAAATCAGGATGCTGCAGGATGAAAACAAAATCCAGAGGTTTCCTCCTTTGTTTGCCTTCACTCCTTCCCTGTGTTTCCAACTGCTCCCAGGTGCTCAGCCCTCCCTGAGCTAGGAAAGAGGAGTGAATGCAGAGAACAACCTGGACCCACTAAGGATTACCAGGCTGGCAGCACTGCACATGGAGCAGGAGGCTGGCACACACCTGAAACCTCTGATCATATGGGTCCAGCTCTGTGGGGTCTCCCTGTGTGGCTTCAGGCACAATGATGGATGTTGGGGATGCAGCAAAATCTCTTCCTCACAATCCCTGCAGGCTCTGTAAGTTCCTGTTTTCACCAGTAACTATCCCTTCATACATCAAGTTTTCATTCTGCAGCTCAGAAGCATCTTTACCCCAGCACAGCCTCCCACTGCCCTTGTTCTCACCCAGAATGAAGCCAATTGCTGTCTCTCACTTGAAAAAGCCTGATATTAAGTTGCCCTTTACCCACCCAATACACCCCTGGATGAATACAAATGTTGTTTGCTCACTGTCTGAACCCCTGTCAAAGGAAGAAGTGGTTTCCTGTGGTAACAAAGAGGTTCAAGCACTCATCCCTGCCCTGAGGAGTGCTTCAAACCCCTCACCTCCTGAGGAACACCCAACCCCACACTGAAGTCTGTAAGGGCTCAGGAGAGGGAAAGATGTTTTCTTCAGTCTCAGACTGAAGTTCTTTGAATTGCAAAACCCGTCCAAGAAGCTGATTTATGGTCAGAGCAGCATCTAACACCGAGCTCTCTGGGCTGGGCTGCTGTCAGCAGCTGAGATAACTCACTGTGAGCTAATTCAGAGTTGTCTAACCTGGGCTGCACATACAGCAGTAGTTGAGATGTTTGGTTCAGGAAGGGACTAATGCCTTCTGCATTATTAAGGAATAACAGGGAAAGGGGCATAGAATCATAGAATCCCAGACTGGTTGGGGTTGGGAGGCACCTTAAAGCTCGTCCAGTTCCAACCCTCTGCCATGGGCAGGGACACCTTCCACCCACCAGAGGGTTTGGGAAGCTCAATGGATATTTGCAGAGTCTGCTGTTATAATCCCCACCTTTGCTGCTGAAGGGAGCCTTCCTTTTCCCTGTGCCTTTAGGGGGTAGGAGAGTATCTTCAACTTGTCCTTGTCCTCACACTGCTGAGAAGAAATGACTGTGGTTTGCTACAAGAAGACATAGAATCATAGAATGATTTGGGTTGGAAGGGACCTTAAGATCATCCAGTTCCAACCCCCTGCCATGGGCAGGGACGCCTTCCACTAGAGCAGGTTGCTCCAAGCCCCTGTGTCCAACCTGGCCTTGAACACTGCCAGGGATGGGGCAGCCACAGCTTCTCTGGGCACCCTGTGCCAGCGCCTCAGCACCCTCACAGGGAACAACTTCTGCCTTAGATCCAACCCGAACTTCCCCTCTTTCAGTTTGAACCCATCACCCCTTGTCCTATCACTCCAGTCCCTGATGAAGGTCCCTCTCCAGCATCCTTGTAGCCCCCTTCAGACCCTGGAAGCTGCTCTGAGGTCTCCACGCAGCTTCTCTTCTCCAGGCTGAACAGCCCCAATGTTCTCAGCCTGGCTCCATACGGGAGGTGCTCCAGCCCCTGATCATCCTCGTGGCCTCCTCTGGACTTGCTCCAACAGCTCCATGTCCTTCTTATATTCGGCACCTGGGCTCTTGTTGGGCACATGAGCTTTTCCTTTACAGTAGCTTCCTACTATTTACATTTTCTAGTTTTTGAAGGAAATACACAGGTTTTTCTCTGCAGTGAAATGGGCCAAGTTGACATCCCTGGTAGTGAACATCTCCTCCTGTCTCTGTTAACTGAGAGAGCAGAGAGCCAGTAGCACATACTTTCACCACGGTCCTGTATCAAAACAAGCAAAGCAAATCAACAAAATAAAATCAAGATCTGTACATAAAATTCAATTGTTCCAAACTCCTGCAGGTATCAAAGGAAAAGAGAGAAAATTCAGGCTGCGAATGAGGGATGCAGAAAGGATTAGGAAGGTGGCACTGAGAGGGCTGGTGAAGAAATAAGAACACGGCCAGTGCAGGAGAGGGCTCTGAGTTACACACCAACACATCAAACTACAGACACATGAAACTATAACACAAAGAGATCCAAGCATGGGATAACATTCTGCTGGGGCTTGTTTTCCTGGGCTGCAAAGAGCAAATTGCACATTGTCTCTGCTTGAGAATCCTTTACTCATAGAAGACCTTTGGCAGCTCTGATGTGGGTTTGGCATTACAAAACAGCATTAATCCTCAGCGACTGCAAAGCACATTTCAGCTAACCTCCTGCCACATGGAGACAGGCAGGAGGAGGAGACAGGTCTTTGGAATATGTCTCCAAGGCTTGTATGATAATGGAAACTTTCATGCTGCAATCAGAGAGTGGCTGTAGACCATGTAAATACGCCCCTAAGAGCTTTTAAGAGCTATCTGGGGAGACAGAGAGTAAGGCAGCATCCACAATGTGATGCTCAGTGCCAGTTGCAAACCCTGCCTGAGGCACAGCAGGAATGCTGGAGTGTTTAGCTCACACTATCCCTGCTGGCGACTGGCTCTATAGGTTAAAACAAGAACCTGGCAGCTTGGTTTCTTCGAAGATCTTGACCCAAGTGACTCCAAAACGCAGCTGGCAGAAAACAGTGGGGTCCTTTGCTGGAGGCATCTGTGTGTGGCTGCACTGCAGAGGACAGAGTGGCCCATGTGCGGCCCTGGAGCTGCAGGGTGGAAAGCTTTGGAGAAGAGATGGGTCCCTAAAAAAGCCTGGATGAGGAAGGCAAGATAATTGCTTGGCTGATTTTACAAGGAAGAATGAAGACTGTGATGTGACGGAAGGACTTGAGCTGGATTCTGGAAGTGGCCCATGGATCACATCCAGCAGGGTGAAGGGAAGGAGCCAGCAGCCCTCCAAAGGAGCTAATCCTTTCCTGGTTTAGGAGCTTGGCTTAACCTTCCTCCCAGCAAACGGCCCAATGGCCTCCATGGTGCAGGAGCCCAAGTTGCAGAGTGAGATTTCATAGGATAGGTTGAGTCATTTAGGAGCATCTCCAATGCTGGTGAAGTGGCCATGGTCCTCTCCTACCTTCCTTCCATCCCCTTCAAGATCATTCCCTGACAGTTCAAGAAATTCGTGTATTTGTCTCAGCATCACCATCGGATGCTGAAAGAGGAGATAAGCGGCTGGTAAAGATTCTTAGAGCATTTGCCCAGCTATTCACAGTGCACAGGTCCCAGAATGACTTGGGCCAGAAGACAGAATTCATCATTATAATGAGATATCAGATCCTGAGGTCACAGATAACTCTACCAGCAGCAAACCCCATCTGCTGTCCCATTCCACAGTGCTGTCTACAACTACACGGACAGGAGGCTGGAGCCAGGAGGGGGCTGCTCTCTGCTCCCAAGGAACAAGGGATGGGACAAGAGGAAACAGCCTCAAGCTGCCCCAGGGCAGGTTTAGATGGAGCTGAGGAACAATTCCTTCCCCAGAGGGTGCTCAGGCATTGGAACAGGCTGCCCAGGGCAGGGCTGGAGTCACCGTCCCTGCAAGTGTTCACACCCCATGTAGCCGAGGCCACAGTGCCATGGGTTAGTGGTGGCCTTGGCACTGCTGGGCAACGGTTGGACTGGATGATCTCAAGGGTCTTTTCCAACCAGTTGATTCTATGATTCAAGGAGGACGAGAGCTCAGCAGCAACACACTGCTCACTTCTGCTAGAGGAGAAAAGTATTTTCCTGCTGGGAATAATAAATGCCCTGAGCCACATCATGGCCAGATGGTCCCAGTCAGCGGCTGTTTATAGCAGGACCTGGGAGAACAGGTCAGTCAAGGCCCCTGACCCTAATATTGTCTGTAGAAAAAGAATCAATTTACAAGGCTAGGAAGCCTGACCTGTTAGCCCTGTTTGTTGATCCAAGACATAATGGCTCAATAGCTTTAATTATTAAAGCCAGTATAGACAAGCATTGATCTTCCCACTTAGTACCATCTCTCCAGCCTGGATCTCTGGGGTTTAGAGCTAGGGCATTTGCAGGGAAAGAGAGAGAACCGACCACTTTGAATGGCTGTTCCACTGGCACCACCTAAATTTGGACCCTGCTATTGAAGGTCTGGCTTCTGCCAGTCCATCCTTAGAGGAATCAAGGGATGCCCCTTCCCTGAACACACAAGTCCCTCTTTTTCAGCTAACAAGACATTGAAAAGGCCATTGATAGACTTGACCCAGCTCATCTTTTGTCTCCAACAGTTCAAAAAGCAATCGGTGTAGAGGACATTAATCAAGTTAGTGCCAAGAGGTAATTGAAGACAGTAATTACTCAGTTTTTATAGAGCTGGAAATGTAATAAGGATTTTAAGAAAGTAATAACTGCAGCTTTCGACAGCGAGATCCCCTGGTGCAGAGAGTTTAGCTAAGGGCCTAGCTTGGTGAAAATACATTTTCTTGTAGTTATTACAGCACTGTCTTGCTGGGACATCTCTCCTGAGCCTTTGTGAATGTAATGGGCTTTGCTAAATCTGAATACACTGCCTCTCTGCATTCTGAGCTGCTGTGTCAGGCTGACACAGCTAATGCAGCACTAATGCAGGCAACAGAAAGCACACACGTGTCTATGCCATCCCTTCTCCAAGCTCCTGGCTTCCCTCTTCAAACCTGGCAGATTCCTGTCAGGTGCCCAATTTCTGCTTTGGAAGCCAGGACAAAAAGGATCTGATTGAATTCCCCAAAGGCACGTTCAGCTCACATGGCAGCTCCCGGGCTCTGTGGTCCAAAGGTGATGCAGATATTCCCAGCATCAAGATCCATCCCACATCGCCTTAAGTGCAGGACTCTTACGTCCTCTTCCTTACTTGGGTACAACGCTTTATGGGCTCTGAAGCAAGAACCTACATTGCCCCAAGCATTTGTTTCTCCACCCTTACTTTTGTCTGAATTATCTACTTACTTCTTTGGGACTGGATTTCTCTCTTGCTGGGAACCTGTTCTGCCTGCACCAGTCCATAACTGGCTTAGATTGTTGAGTTGTTGTTCCATGTCATTATTGAAAGAGCAAAGAAGCTTGTGGCTTCCCTCACCTGAAGCCTGTAACTTTTTGTGGGGCAGAACTTATATTCCACTGCTGAGGAATATCCATCCATCAAACAGACTGATGGACATGCTTGAGGCCCATCCTGGTGACAAGAATATACACCCAAGTGAAATGAATGTTTGCTCCCGTTTCTCTCTGTAACATTTTACTCCCTCTAAAATCATATTATCTAGTAAAATATAATGGTTTGGATGAGTTGCTTGGAAGGGGAAGCTCCAAAAGTAGGAATTTTTTAAACATGATATAAACCTCCAGTTGGAATCTTAACTTTTCAGAGTAGCTACTCAAACTATAAGTGTTTCAGAGGTGCAACAGCTTCCTAGTTATGACCAGTTTGGCACATTTGTTGTGTATTTACACAGTGCTTAATGTTTAGTATGAGCGGGCCCTCGTCCATAACTGCTGTCTGCATTGGAAGTAATAAAACCCATAACTACTCCTTTAGGTCTTTCAGCTTGATTTCAAAACCAAAACCACTGTTGGCAGCTAGAAATATGGAGCGTAAGCTTGTGGTTTTGTGAGCTCTGTGCATGAAATCCATGCTGAACGGGCTGAGCTCATTTACTCTCTCCTTATAGACCCCATCAGCTATAGCAAAAGCCATGCTCAAGGTGGCAGGGGTGATGAGCTGTGACAATAGGAGAAGCATTGCCCTTCATAGTACCTTCAGAAAGTCCAGATTTGTCCCTTGAGTTACTGATGGAGACCACAAACTTCTTCCCTGTGAGGGTGCTGAGGCGCTGGCACAGGGTGCCCAGAGAAGCTGTGGCTGCCCCATCCCTGGCAGTGTTCAAGGCCAGGTTGGACACAGGGGCTTGGAGCAACCTGCTCTAGTGGAAGGTGTCCCTGCCCATGGCAGGGGGTTGGAACTGGGTGATCTAAAGGTCCTTTCCAACCCAAATCATTCTATGATCTGATGGTTGCATTAATGACAATCATGCCATCCAGCTTTGCTGAACCCTTACACTGAGTGGGCTGTGGCACCCACAGAGTTTTACTGCCTAACCCAAATAGCCAAGAGCTGAGGGGTGTGCAGCACACACAGGACTGCTACGAGGGCTCTTGGTGCCAGCACCTAAGAGTGTAAAAACTAAATGGACAGTGTTCCTTTGTCTGATTCCTGAGGATGAGACTGAAAATATTGTCTTCACCCACCTTCTCTACTCATCCGTACTCCAATTCCTCCCTTTCATGATGGCATCAGAAGTTTTTCTACCATGCCTGATATTAAGATTCGACAGTACCCTCCTTCTTGTCCAAATATTTCAATATATTCCAGCTACATCTGCATTCAAATGTTCTGGTCTGGGATGACACATCCCATCATGGCAGGAGGTAGCTGCGTGATGAAACCCAAGTCTGACAACATCACAGAATCATAGAATAGGTTGGAAAAGCCCTTTAAGCTCATCAAGTCCAACCCTTCCCAGCACTGCCAAGGCCACCACTAACCCATGGCACTGAGGCCTCGGCTACACGGGGTGTGAACACTTGCAGGGATGGTGACTCCAGCCCTGCCCTGGGCAGCCTGTTCCAATGCCTGAGCACCCTCTGGGGAAGGAATTGTTCCTCAGCTCCATCTAAACCTGCCCTGGGGCAGCTTGAGGCTGTTTCCTCTTGTCCCATCCCTTGTTCCTTGGGAGCAGAGAGCAGCCCCCTCCTGGCTCCATCCTCCTGTCAGGCAGTTGCAGAGAGCGAGAAGGTCCCCCCTGAGCCTTCTCTTCTCCAGACTAAACCTCCCCAGGTCCCTCAGCCGTTCCTCATCACACTTGTGCTCCAGGCCCTGCACCAGCTCCGGTGCCCTTCTCTGGCCCCGCTCCAGCACCTCAATGCCTCCAGCACCTCCAGCTCCGGCCAGCTGAGGGACCTGGGGGGTTTAGTCTGGAGAAGAGAAGGCTCAGGGGGGACCTTCTCGCTCTCTGCAACTGCCTGACAGGAGGCTGGAGCCAGGAGGGGGCTGGTCTCTGCTCCCAAGGAACTGACACAGGATTCGAGGTGCAGCCTCACCAGTGCCCAGCACAGGGGGACAGTCACTGCCCTGGCCCTGCTGCCACACTGGTGCTGATACAGGCCAGGGTGCTGGCGGCTTGATTTTGGCTGTCCTCCAAACACAGAGAGCTCATTACTAGCAAAGAACTTCTGTTCTGCAGGGTTTTGTGGCTTTCTGGCTCAGATCTTTGATGAAACTTCATTTCATGACCCCCAGCACCTTCTTTCTAACTATTCTATGCTATGGTTCTGTGATTCCCTCTGGAGAGAGAAACCTTACATGCTCTTTGCTGGGCTGGGGTCCACCTGGACTACTTAAATGGCTTTGTTGCAACCTTTTTCCTTCCACACAGCAAAGTTTTCTGGAGCTCCAGGAAGAGAAAATTACATTTGAATGAATCACTTTTGGTTCTAGATGCAGAACTCTCCAGCATTTTCTGCATCAGATAACTCATCTCTGCATCCACTTGTTAATCCCATCAGTTTTGATTAAAATTTGCTGGGGGATTCTAAGACCTTCTATTGACCCATTCTGGTTTATGCTGGCAATTTATTCAGGTCAATTAGACATCTGCCAGTTTCCTATTCAAAGGCCATGACATATGTTTGCTCAACAGGGTACGTCAACAGGGAGAGACTGAATTTGCATCCCGAGCAAGGTGGCACGAGGGTGTATCAATATCGGTTTTTAATGAGGTTTGTTGCCTTTCGCAGGCTTGGAAAGTGTAAATTTATGCTAAAATGTCAACAAATGCCAGTCAAAGGAATTTCTGTATCGAGCCTGAATGCAAAAGACACAGAGGGATACACAGTGAGTCATTTTATCAGCGTGTTAGCTCCAAGAATTACATCAAATTGCATTTGGCTACACTTGCGTAAGATAAAAGCTCCTTTCTGCTCTCTGTCAATACTTTTTGCCCACTTCAGAGGGAGATGTTCTGGCTTTAGTTTTCCCCATATACATCATATTCATGTCTATACGTTTTCTGAATATGTGAGCTTCAAGTGAACCACTCAAAATCTGCAAGACATGAGTCAAATATGTGGGTGCCAGAATGTAGTATTGTTTGGATAATAGCAGTGCATTTGGGTAAGATATAGAAATCAGCCTTCCAGTGTCTGAAGGGGGCTACAAGGATGCTGGAGAGGGACTCTTCATCAGGGATTGGAGTGATGGGACAAGGGGTGATGGGTTCAAACTGAGACACGGGAAGGTCAGGTTGGATACAAGGCAGAAGTTCTTTACTGTGAGGGTGCTGAGGCGCTGGCACAGGGTGCCCAGAGAAGCTGTGGCTGCCCCATCCCTGGCAGTGTTCAAGGCCAGGTTGGACACAGGGGCTTGGAGCAACCTGCTCTAGTGGAAGGTGTCCCTGCCCGTGGCAGGGGGTTGGAGCTGGCTGAGCTTTAAGGTCCTTTCCAACTGAAACCACTCTATGATTATCAAATACCATATCTAAACCACTATTACCCTGATTCTGTATCATTGCAACAAACAGGAATGTTGCTGATTTTCCTCCGCCGTTCCCTCATTTTATCTAATTTATTATGCCACTGTTATTCTGAGTATCCCTTCTTCTCCATTTATCCCAAATGGAGACTACTGCACACATTTTAGATAGCTCATTCAACCACCTAACGTAACATTAATAGCAAATGTGTGAGTTGAACACCCGCAAATGAGCTCATTACAGAGAACAGAACTCGTGCTTTTTCCTTTCTCTTTTCTTTTCCTTCAGTTTTGCCCTCTTAGCGAGATGCTCTGGGGAAATCAGGATCTCGGGGAAATTCAGATGACCAATAAATAGAGGTTTATTGATGAATTCAAAAGGATGCATCAGAATGTCAAAAAGCTTTTGCAGAAAGACGCCAACCTCATGTGTCCTGTCTAGGAAGGACACAAGGCAACAAGGCCTCACATAGACCTTTATTCATTTATTCCCATCTGTGCTATGAAGGTCTCATAGACTTCTTGAGTGCTGCACACCCAAAGTTACTTCTGCAGCCCTGAAACATGCTGTGAACACTGGTTATTTGAGAGACTTGTTTGAAGACATCAGCGTGACAGCAGTATCGGCCTTTTTATCTCATTGCTCTGGCCTGTTTTGCCCCTCTGTTATCAGCTTAACAGCTCTTGGTGCTCAGATGGGCCATGATTCTGCTCCAAAGGACTGCTCCATTGTCCATGAGAACAATCAGCCACCAGAATAATCTCCCCAGGGAAGTGGGGGGTTCCCCAACACTGGACACTTGCAAGGTTCAGCTGCACAGGGTGCTGGGACATCTAGTCTGGGTCATGCTTTGTCAAGAAAGGTTGGAGCAGATGATCCTTGAGGTCCCTTCCAACCTGGGATTCTACAATTCTAAGGCACTGAGACACTCCTGATGGTGCATTGAGTGAGAAAACACATGAAAGGATTTGGGGATCTCAGGAGGAGACATAGCAATGGAGGGTTGGAAGGAGAGGGCAGCTCCACCTCACTCATTGCAGGGCTAACAAAGCACAGTCAGCAAGCCACCAAGGGCTTGTCATCAAGATGGTCATCAAGGTTGAAGTGTCACCTGGTAGACATCACACTTTGCTGCCCCAAAAGCTGCCCCCAGTCATTCCCTCTTACTCCAGCTGGTGATTCCTCTTTTAGAATAGGACTGCAATATCCTTGCACAACTTTGAAGCTACATTAATCCTTAGTTCAGAGTGTGTGTGTGTATGAATAATAGATTTTCTCTATCAAAGGCTCTTTGCAGGCAGCTGCTCTGTTCCCTTGGGCAAATATCCTAGAAAGGAGCTGCAGCACCAGGCTGGATTTGCATGTTTGATGCATTGCTGTGTCTCAGCTTAAAAGGAGGCAATCTGTTGGTCTCAGTTCCTTGCATGCCTGTTGAAGCCTGGGCTCTGGACTGAGGCACTGCAGCAAGGGTGGATTTTTATTAAGACATGGAGAGGTTTTTCCCTCCCAGGAGTGCAATTTGTATCTTGATTAATCTAAAAGTTTGGGGGGGTTTATGCTGAGGGGTGCATAAAGAAGCGTGTGGGTAACAGTAAAGAGGAAAGGAAGGCATCTGCTGGAATCATTTCATACTGGATACTCAGCTCTGCTGTAGGCAAATGCTGTGCCTCGGTGGAGCAGAGAAAATCTCAGGTAATTAATGTTCTTCTTTTCCCAGCACTGGGAAAATCCCGGACTTTAGCAGGAGATTTATACAACTTCTGTCAAAGCTTAAGGCAGTTGTGGAAAGGGGGTGATTCATAAGGGGAAGGTCAGAACCTGCACACAGGAGCTAAGCCCCCAGTCAAGGATGCTGAGTTGTAGCTGATGAAGTTTAAGCCACTTTCTTCCACAGGGAGTGAGTTGTTCCAGTCATTTTTCTTAGTGTGACTCAGCCATCCTCCAAACAAATAGATGCAGTAAATCCCTCACATACCCAAATAGTGGGGAAGCAAACCCTGCTTTTCAGCTCCAAAAACATGTGCCTCCCATCACTGACAGCAGTGGAAGTAATAGATTTTTTGGCATCTCTATGGACAGCTTGTTCAGCCAAGAAAGTTTCCTTGTGGAGGTTAGAAAGTAAGAACTGCCCAAAGTCAAGCTGAGAGAGATCCACTCACGGAAATGAAACCAAATACTAAGAAGTCCCCATGAAGTGGACTTGCTGCAGCATAAGGATGAGGATTTAGATTGAAGATAAAAACACTTCCCCATCTGCTCCAAACGCACCGGCCAAGCAAATAGTCTGTGCAAGTAAAACCAATTTGTCTAAGAAAAGCAATTTGGATCACAAAATCCTTTCAGCCTGTCCCAGGGATACAGAACTTGCTCCATTTTGCCACCACAACTCACGCTGGGTGTTTTCATCTGCTTTCATTTCAGAACAGCCCAGCCAGCCCCTCTCGCAAGCACACAACTCCAATCCCCTGCGATGATCTGGCTCTGTTCAAGTACATGGTAGACTGGTTCTCACACCTTTGCTCTTGTCCTTTGTGCTGTCTCTCCATGCAAAGCCTTTGGCCTTGCGAAGTCCTTCGTCCTCCAAAGGATACTCCAGAGGCACCCTGCTAGAAAAAGGCAGAAAAAGTTCCCATTATGGTTTCTGCAGCTTCCCAGACTCAAATATAAAGAATTTAACTCCTGTCCTCCACTTTCTAATGTGCTGTCTCTCCTACATTTGATCACACTGGATTAGAGTGAGAAGATATTATCTTTATCCTTAACAAGAGGAGAAAAGGAAAATATTTACTTTTGTGGCTTATGTGAGATCATTAGCTGAAAGACTTGTGAAGGTGCGTATTGGTATTCATAAGTTACTTCCTTTACTATTAAAAGCATCACTGTGTATGAGAAACCTCATCCTCTGGACTACAGCTCAGCTTCCAACTTGTCTGACCTTTATATCTGCAACTTGATGAGTTACATCAGTGCCGCAGCCCATGGAGCTGTGTGGTTCCTCTGACAGAAGCACAGAGACACTGTCAGTTCTGGTTTTCATGCTTGAAGATCTCACTGCTCCTATAAGATGCAATTTGCACTCCTTTCACTTGCAACACCTCAGAGCAGCAGAGAGAGTGCATGGCAGGGGACACAGGAGATTGTCTTGCACAGGGTGCAATCCTGTGGTGGCAGAAGGATGAACCAAAAGACCAGGCAGAGTCTTCTTTCATAGAATCACAGGATGGGTTGGGTTGGAAGGGACCTTAAAGCTCCTCCAGTTCCAACCCCCTGCCACGGGCAGGGACACCTTCCACTAGAGCAGGTTGCTCCAAGCCCCTGTGTCCAACGTGGCCTTGAACACTGCCAGGGATGGGGCAGCCACAGCTTCTCTGGGCACCCTGTGCCAGCGCCTCAGCACCCTCCCAGGGAACAGCTTCTGCCTCAGAGCTCATCTCAATCTCCCCTGTTTCAGTTTAAAGCCATTCTCCTACCACCTGCACTGCAGAAAGCTGGGGGCAGCGATCAGAACCCAAACAAATCCCAAGTGCCCTCCAAACAAAAGGCTTATTTAATTCAAAATTAATTTGCAGTCTTGGTACAAACCACTTGATTTTGTAACATTCATCAGTAGCATATAACTAAAAAGAGCATCTAACACTGATTAACATCTGAGTCATGGATTGCTGGGGTATGTTATGCCAGCCGAATTTAGCTATTCAACTGGCATGGTAACTCCTCTCCAATATTCAACTTTCCTGGCGTAATTTACCACTCCTTCATTCCTTCGTGCATATGCTCGGCACATGGTCCCAAAGCTTGCATGATGATTTTGCCATCTATAAAAGGCACCCTGACTTTTCATCAATAAGATGCACGTTGCTATTTGACAAGAACAATGTGCTCAAAGAACAGGCTCACAATAGCTTCTATCAATCAAGCGCCCTGTGGAAAATCAGAAATGACAATGAAACCTACAGCATTAAATAAGGCACGGTGCTGGAAATTAATCAGGAATCTGGTGTGCTTGAAAAACAAATGTGGTTTTAATAAATTGGATGTGAGGATCACTTACAAGCCAGTTCAATGGAGACTGGTTTGATTTGCACTGATAAACTCCAGGGGAGCTTGACCACGTGTGTATTCAAGCCATTGATGCCACCAGCAGCCTGCTGGGCTTGGTGATATTTAAGTGATGTGGACACTATTCCTTTTAATACATACAGAATACAGGCTTATATATATAAAAACCCCAAGTCTCTGATCCTGCTTCTAACTAACCTCAAACAATCTAAGGGTTAATAATAACCTCTGAAAAGAAAATCCTGCCCAACACGCAACAGTTCACCCCTTGAGGAAAAGATGAAAGAGAATGAAGAGAATATGACACAAATTAGAGGTGCCACCGGCTGTCTGAGTGGAAGAAACTTGGGTGTGACATGAAAGGAAGGGATAAAACCTCTCCAGAAATAGCACCAAAGGTAAATGACTGCAGTATTTTTAAGGGCTCACTACACAGTTACTATGAACTCACTCCTCTGAGCAAGTGGAGAATGAGCAACCTCTGTTTTCACAGTGTTTCCTTCTTGCTTGAAATCTTCCAAAGCCCTAAATGAGAGAAAAAAATTGCTCATTCTATTATTTTACAGCAATTTTGATACACCTCTGCAGCAAACCCTCCCACCCCTTCCCTCCATCCTTTCATGCCAATAGAATCATAGAATCAGAGAATGGTTTGGGTTGGAAAGGACCTTGAGATCATCCAGTTCCAACTCCCTGCCATGGGCAGGGACGACTCACCCTAGACCATGTCAATAAAACCAGAGTATTTCAGGGAGTCTCTTGGTCACCAGGTTAAGGACTGGAGCTGCTTTCGCTATATCCTTGCTTAAACAGAACACTCACTGATGCCTGGAAAACACTGAATACCATTCCTGGGACTTGGCTTTTGGAACTAAAACCTGTGAGAAGAATTTCAGCTTCTAAGGTCTAGAGGTTGTACAGCAGAAAATGTAGGAATTTAGCCTGGGATTTGGGGAACTATTAAGCTTTTTATCTGTTCCACTGACTGACGTCTCCTCTTAAGTGACTGAAAATGCAGAAGACTGTACTCAGTTATAATCTCTTTAGTGATGACAGAAATGTGCAGAAAACCAAAAAGGCCAGGTTGGACACAGGGGCTTGGAGCAACCTGCTCTAGTGGAAGGTGTCCCTGCCCATGGCAGGGGGTTGGAACTGGTTGAGCTTTAAGGTCCCTTCCAACCCAAACCAGTCCGGGATTCTGATTCTATGAAAAAGCCTATGGAGAACAGAGTGGGACTTTCAGTTGTTTCCCATCCCATGAGAGCAGAGGGACAAAACTGAGAGGTGATAAATTCAAAGTTGAGGTAAAAAGGTGTTTTATGAAAGATTTCTTAGTTAACCTGCAAATCTCACTGCCACAAGACAGTGCTAAGACCTGGGGATTTGAGGGACTCAAACCAAAGGTATGGACACTTTTATTTTGTCAAAAGAGGCAGTTGCAATAAATGCACATTAAGAGCTCAGAGAAGACAATATATCTTCAAGGGACAAGGTATAAACTACATCCTGACTCTCAGAGACCAGGAACAAACTCCTCCCAAGACATATAACAGGTCAGAGCTGAGCAATCTGGGAGTCAAGAGGCACTGGCTGCCCTCAAAGCCAGCATCAGGAATTATCCATCCCACTACTCTGGTCATCTATGAACATCCCCATGTGCCTATCAAAGACTTCTGCTTTGAATAGGAAGCTCATTTTTTGTTCAGGACAGTCACCTCCAGCATCATTAGATGCAAAAGGGGGCACATTATCTAAGTCGGTCTCATCTGTAACCAAACTCCCATTGACTTCAATGGGAAATATCCACATAGGATTAGCAAACTTCAAAACAAGAAATAATGCTCAAGCTTGAGGGTTTAAATCCCCCTGATCTCAGCCAGAGCTGTGAGCATATCAAAGGGAAAGAGCCAGACCCTTCACTTCAGTGGTTTCTTGTCCAGCCCAGCCAATCTCATGCATCCTCAGCTCTTCTCTTCCCTACAATTAGACTGATAATTAAGAAATAACAGCATAATATAATTGGAGAGTTGGTGGCCAGCAACATCAGGGCTAAATTGAGCAGTAATCTGCAAAGGATGTTATTGCTATTATAAAAATCAAGATCTGTCTCCCCAGCCAATCAATTCAGCAGATATATACCACCAATCAAACTGTTAAAAATGACTTCTATAAATTACCCACTCTTCCATCTAATGGAGCTAGAAACATCTGTGAGACAATTTAGAGCTGATATAACCATACGTCGGGAGCGCTTTTTCATCCTGATGCCTTTCCATTCTCTTCGAAGCTGTTGTACTGTAGCAGGCGCCTTTGTTTAATGCACCCATGTGAAAACAGACTGTATTTCACACCACGGCTTAGCAAAGTAATTTTGGCAGGAATGCTCAAGAATATATGCATTTAATATGGGTGGAATAATTCAATTTCCTCCCTATTATTTCAGCTCTGCAGTTACAATCTCCTTAATCCTTCATTAAACCCTCTGGGCTTAGGGGATGTTGCCGCGGTTTATGATCTGCCATACTTCTTTCCAATGAACATGGAAAGACACACAGAGGAGCAGTTATAATCGTGTATTTTTTAGTCAGATATTCTAGTGATTTCAGCTAAATCACAGCAATTTAGCACCTTGCTTTGGCCGTGGCAGCACCAGCAACGTGGCACGTTCATGCTGCTGATTGCTGGCACTTGGGCTTCATCACACAGCGTGTAATGGGATTTATGGGTGGCGTGCTCTTCCTTTTGCATCTCCATCCTGGCTGTGCCCCAGCCCAGGCTGCTCCAGCTGGAAGCCACCACGTAGCACTTCTCTGCCTGCAAGTTACTACCAGTGTGTGAGTTTTTGGAAGAGACAGGGTGAAATGAATAATATCTGTGCTGGCTGCTGAGAGGGTGCTCAGGCATTGGAACAGGCTGTGGTGGACTCATCGTCCCTGGAAGTGTTCACACACCGTGTAGACGAGGCCCTCGGTTCCATGGGTTAGTGGTGGCCTTGGCAGTGCTGGACAATGGTTGGACTTGATGATCTTAAAGGGCTTTTCCAACCTGGTTGATTCTGTGATTCTATAAATAAGGCAAATCCTGGCAGGGGAGGGTAGAGACCTTGTCATTGTCCATGTGGAGCAGTTACAGGGTCAGGGCTCACACCTTGGGCAATCTGCTTCTATGAGTTCCCAGGGAAAAGAGCTGGTGGACACTCAGTTGGGTCTTCCCAGTTCCTGGAAAGCACCTTGACCACTGTCATTCAAGAAGCCCTCATTAAGTCTGCCTTCCACCATACACTAAATCCATGCCTTGCTTCTCAAGGCTCTGGTGGTGTTATTTCTCCTTGGCTGTCAAACCACTGTTGCTTATTGATGTACACAGAAGAGGAGAGCTAATTTTAGTGTTTGGGCACAATGTGTGATAATCCAGGCTTTCCAAATGAAATCTGGTCTGTGGTTTAAGTATAGGGGGACTGGAAAGACCCACAGCTGCCAGCAAACAGACATTGCTGTGATGAGCAGAATGGACACGGGATGGGAATGAATTGAACACAGTTTGGTCTGAAATCTCATCTGTGTGCAAATGTGGCTCTTCCTGTTTTCACATAGGACATGGGCAAATGGGACCTGCTCTTTCTGAATCTGTGCAACTCTCAGCTTGGTTTAAATTAACTTTGCATGAACCTCACTTTTAAAGCTGAATGTTAGCTCCAACTTCCCTGGTTCTCTCCAGTCTGCTCTATGAACATTCACTTCTCCCTTGCCTACTTTAATTCCACTCTCAAAACCACTCTTGCCTCCATGAAAAACACTCTTCAAGATTCAGCTGCATTCCCAGCTAATGTCCCATCTCTCTTCACTTCCTTTTGTCTATGTACCTTGCCTACATTCATTTTTTCCCTCCCCATTTACTCACTTCCATCTAGTATCCTCTGTCTCTGTGGAAATCACTCTGGAATCATAGAATCATGGAATCCCAGGTTGGAAGGGCCCTCAAGGATCACCTGCTCCAACCTTTCTAAGCAAAGCATGACCTGGACTAGATGTCCCAGCACCCTGTCCAGCTGAATCTTAACAGTGTCCAACGTTGGGGAGTCACCACTTCCCTGGGGAGATTATTCCAATGACTGATTGTTCTCATGATGCTTTGAAATAGGATGTGCCCAAACGTAAGCTATCTGAGGTCTCCTTTTGCATGTTATTTCATTCATTCCACACATTAGGTGACTTATTTACCTGCTTTGGCAGACCTCATTTCCCAGTCAGGGCCATGGTTATTCCATCACTCATCTTCACCTTTCACTCATCTCCAGTTGTTTACAACCTATTTGAATTTCCACTGGGGCACTTCAGAAAACATAGAATTCACATTGAGCTTCCCAAAGGATTCACTTTCCTCTAAACCCTTTCTATTACCTCTGTTAACTAATACACTTAACGCCACTGCTTTTATACTTACATTCTGGCTGATTAAACTGAAGATCATGTTTGACTTCCTTTTTCTCCCCTGTTCTACTTTATACTGCAAAAATCCACCCCTCCCTTATTTGTCCTGACAGCTAAATTACCTTCCCACCTTTCCTAAAGCAATATGCCACTGTCTATCTTTGCTTCATCAATCCCTAAAATGTTGCTATCATCGCAGCACTGATGACAAGGCACACGCTATTCCTGGAACAAAGTATGTTGGGAGATGCAACCAGTGCTGAGAAAATAATCAGTTATAAGAATCTTGGTAGAATCATAGAATCACAGACTGGTTTGGGTTGGAAGGGACCTTAAGATCATCCAGTTCCAACCCCCTGCCACGGGCAGGGACACCTTCCACTAGAGCAGGTTGCTCCAAGCCCCTGTGTCCAACCTGGCCTTGAACACTGCCAGGGATGGGGCAGCCACAGCTTCTCTGGGCACCCTGTGCCAGCGCCTCAAAGGGAAGAACTTCTTCCTTATATCTAAACTGAACTTCCCCCATTTCAGTTTGAACCCATCACCCCTTGTCCCATCACTCCAGTCCCTGATGAAGAGTCCCTCTCCAGCATCCTTGTAGCCCCCTTCAGACACTGGAAGCTGCTCTGAGGTCTCCACGCAGCTTCTCTTCTCCAGGCTGAACAGCCCCAATGTGCTCAGCCTGTCTCCATACGGGAGGTGCTCCAGTCCCTGATCATCCTCGTGGCCTCCTGTGGCCTCGCTCCAGCAGCTCCACGTCCCTCTTGTGCTGCTGCCCCAGAGCTGGATCAGGACTGCAGGGGGGGTCTCCCCAGAGCACAGCAGAGGAGGAGAATCCCCTCCCTGACCTGCTGCTCACGCTCTGGGGTACAGCCCAGCACACAGGGGGGGTTCTGAGCTCAAGGACACACTGAAGCTGGGTCATGAGGAGCTTCTCATGGACCAACACCCCCAAGTCCTTCTCCTCAGGCTGCTCTGAATCACTTCTCCACCCAACCTGTAGCTGTGCCTGGGATTGCCCCCACCCAGGGGCAGGACCTTGCACTTCACTATGTTGAACTTCATGAGGCTGGCACTGGCCACCTCTCAAGCTTGTCAAAGTGCCTCTGGATGATTTCTCTTCCCTCCAGCCTATCAATTTGATCCGTGTCCCATATGGACCAGACTCGCTAGACATGCCGAGGTGCTTTCATGACTTCTGAGGACATCAAAGGCTTTAGAGTAGGTTACAATGTGCTCAATTTTCTGCTTCTGCTTGGTACTCTCAGCCAGTGAAAAGCACTCCTGTAATGGATTACTGATCTCATTGCAAGTGTCCCAAGTGCATCTATTTCGGGCAAGGTACATCACTTCTCTGCAAAACACTCAGTAACTTGTTTTACGACTGGGAGAGTGACAAATAGTACTAATAATTTCACGTGTCAACTGGCAGAAAGCAGTAGCACCTACACGCACTCAAGCCAGCAACACTCAGTTATCTCTGAGTGTGGGAGGTGTTTTGTACTTGATTCCACCTGGACCACGTCATTCCCAGCACTGTATTTCCACAAGTGGGTAATTTAAGTAATAATGATGTAGCATTGACAGTCTGCTTGGGAGCATTTTAGTCTGCAGTTCTGCCTTTATTTGGTGCAACTTGTCTAACATGTCTACCCATCAAAGGCATCAGAGGCATGCCAGGAACAGTTGGAGTGGATCAGAGTGCCAGTGGTGTGCTGCTGCCATTAGGCCAGCACAGCAGGTCTACTCTACATGGACATGCTTGATATATTCAGCAAAACAGCAGGGGCACCACACATGAACATAGCTTTAACTTTCAGTAGCAACCAAGCAGTTCAGATGCCCAGAATAACAGTGGTATAATAAATTAGATAAAATGAGGGAACGGCGGAGGAAAATCAGCAACATTCCTGTTTGTTGCAATGATACAGAATCAGGGTAATAGTGGTTTAGATATGGTATTTGATAATCATAGAGTGGTTTCAGTTGGAAAGGACCTTAAAGCTCAGCCAGCTCCAACCCCCTGCCACGGGCAGGGACACCTTCCACTAGAGCAGGTTGCTCCAAGCCCCTGTGTCCAACCTGGCCTTGAACACTGCCAGGGATGGGGCAGCCACAGCTTCTCTGGGCGCCCTGTGCCAGCGCCTCAGCACCCTCACAGGGAAGAGCTTCTGCCTCAGAGCTCATCTCAATCTCCCCTCTGGCAGGTTAAAGCCATTCCCCTTGGCCTGTCCCTCCAGGCCCTTGTCCAAAGCCCCTCTCCAGGTTTCCTGGAGCCCCTTTAGGCCCTGGAGCTGCTCTAAGGTGTCCCCTTCAGGAGCCTTCTCTTCTCCAGGCTGCCCCAGCCCAGCTCTCTCAGCCTGGCTCCAGAGCAGAGCTGCTCCAGCCCTCGCAGCAGCTCCGGGGCCTCCTCTGGCCTCGCTCCAGCAGCTCCACGTCCCTCTTGTGCTGTTGCCCCAGAGCTGGATCAGGACTGCAGGGGGGGTCTCCCCAGAGCACAGCAGAGGGGCAGGATCCCCTCCCTGACCTGCTGCTCACGCTGTGGGGGTGCAGCCCAGCACATGGCGGGGTTCTGGCCTAGGAGCATGTGCTGCTGTGTCAGTGTGCCAGTCAGGATAATACTATTCTACAATGTATATCCAAACACTAAAAGCCCAACCATGTGAATATTCTGATTGGCTGACTTGTATCTATGGGTAATGGAGAGAAACTGGCTTCTTTAAGGCATCTGAAGGCTGAGCAGAAGCTAAAGTTAGGTGAAACTAGAGACCATCTCATTCGTCACAGCAGAAACCAAAGATAAGCCTCCCAGCTTGCCTGGCTTAATGTGGAGATGCAGATTCCTTGCAAGGAATACTTGTTGATAACACAACCACTGTAAGCATGGTCTGGTCTAAATGGAGATGTGTCTGTGTGCAAAGTTAAGCACTCCAGTGAATAATGAAGTGCTCTGTGTCATAACATGTCATCTTAGATCCCATTAAGACCTAGGCTGATGTGATCCAACTTAATGGGCTGTGTTACCCTAATGCTACATGCTGGGAACATGCAGCAATATGTCAGTGCACTTACTCAGGCAAGGCAGTAAAATAAATAAAAGAAAAAGAGCTCTTCTCTTTTAGCACCTAGTTCTGTTTTCTATTTGCAGGTGCAATTGGGGACTAACTTAGTCAGAACAAAGTGGACATGCCCAGAATGGATGCAGAGCTGCTAAATTTCATGTCATGCTGCCACCGTTTGCTTTCAAACCCAGAACAAAAACACAAAGGAAAATCACCTTTAGGAGGAAAAGACAAATGGAGCATTTCCTAGATGGAGCAACACATTACATCAAATGCACTATGACAATCCCCATTCAAAAGACATCCCAGTGGTCCTGTTACTCCAATTGATGCTGTGAATTGTGGCTTGTGCTTCGATATGAAACGTATCTCAATTGCCAGGTCTCCATTTTAAAGCAGCCACAGAAAGTGGGGAAAATTGGGTTGTTTCACTGCCAAAATATGGGTGGGCTTGGCCTATTCCTACTCATTTACGGATCTGAATTTACAAGTGCATAGACAGGAATGTAAGAACAAGTATTCCAACTCAAACTAAAGGTGTATCTTGTTCAATACCCTGCTTCTGAGAGTAAGCACCCTTAGTTTGCTCTCCCAGCCTGTAGAAATTTGCAAATAATTATTTTTATGAGTCTTAACTGACATTTTGGTGTTTAACAACCTTTGGTGGCCTTTATCCACTTGTGCTTTTCTGAGCTCCTGGAAAATTCCATCACCCTCGTCTTGTAGCAATGAGCCCTGCAGTGTGCCCTATGCAAAGCATTCTCTTCCCTGCTCTGAACTAGCCACCTCCTCATTTCACTGATGTCCCCTAGTTCTTGGCTTTGAACAGTCACTGAACAACTGTTTCCTATTCACTTGCTCCACGACCTTCATCTTTTTACAGATGTCTATTATATTTCTCCCACTCCCCTTATTATTTCCCTATACACCAGAGACCATGTAGCCTGTATGATCATTCCTGCTGTGGAAGCTGTCCTGTTGCATGTCATCCTTCCCTTAACCTTTTCTAGCTCCACTTTATCCTTTCCAAGACCAGGAATTCAGGAAAATCCTTTCCAAGACCAGGCACATTGAAGCAGCTATGTAAGACTGTGCATACTTGGTGGTAGTAGGGCCTTTTTACTATTGGGATTTGAGGCAATAGCATCACCAAGGAGCTTAGCTTAAGGGCTTATAGCACGTACTAATGACTTAGGTAATATTGGCATTAGGTAAGAGAATGTAACAATATCAACAACAAACCTGAGTCTGAGGGAACAAAGGACAATAAAATGTCTTTATAACAAGACTAACTAAAAATATCAGAAATAAATGAAACCTTCAGGATATGCATGACACCAGCAAGGCTAATAAAAGTGGTGATTGTGGTTCAGCAAAGTTTCATAAATACTCTTTTTTTAATAGACAGAAGACAGATTTTGTATTCATATCTCATATCCACATCACGTATTTTGGATTCATATGAGCAACCTGGGCTAGTGGAAGGTGTCCCTGCCTGTGGCAGGGCGTTGAGACTGGATGAGCTTTAAGGTCCCTTCCAACCCAAACCAGGCTGGGATTCAATGATTCTACGATCTTAGGCTAATAAGGAAATACTTCCAATTTTAAAAGTAATTAGGAATGCTATTAAACAGCAACTATTAAAGCTACTTGCATTGATAGGCCATATAACTGGCTCCTAAAAGTATTCAAAAAGTGGCCTTAAAGCTCTCTAAACCATTAAATGCTGGTTTTTTTCATAAATCTTGTAGTATTGGGGAGGTTCTAGAGGACTGGTGAATTCTCCATCCCTGGCAGTGTCCAAGGCCAGGTTGGACAGAGCAGGTTGGGCAACATGGTTTAGTGTGAGGTGTCCCTGCCTGTGGCCCCCTGCCACTAGTCAGTACTTGATGATCGTAAGGTCCTTTCCAACCCAAACCAGTCTGTGATTCTACGACTGGTAAAAGTTCATGTTGCACCAATACGCTACAGGATAAACAGGGTAGCTGTTAGTTAGCAAATATAACTGCAGATGCCAGCCCTGAGTAGTCAATTGTCTTCCCACAGCTGAAGATGACCAGGCTGTTTAAGGCCTCTCCCAAACTTTATTATATAGGGTTAGAGTTGCTTTCACACCAATATTGGAAACCAGATTCTGATGTTTTATGAATTACATGGTCTCAGGACAGCAAGTTGCACTGCAGGTTCATAGCCAACAGTACCCAGTCTAAGAATCATAGAATCAACAAGACTGGAAAAGACATTTAAGATTATGAAGTCCAACCATTACCTCAGGACTGCCAAGACCACCACTAAACCATGTCACTACAGGCTTCATCTAAACATTATATGCATTTCTTGGTCTAAATCAGTCTCCAAACATGAAGAACCACTTTGATCCTAGAGCAGTTGCCATTCCTAGAGCATAAACCTTCTGCAGGCAGAAGCTTCAGAGATACATCTCAGCCATGTTGAGCTGCTGTGAATGTCTAAGGACATAAGAGAGGTCAAGGAAGAGGGAATGGTGATAAATTCCTTAGGCAAACTGACAAAGTAGGAAGAAACAGGCAAGGTCTGGGGCCTCCAGCTCTCCTGGAGATCATGCAAAGCCATAAGGAAGCAGCCGTGTGTCCAAAAGTTTGTTTCCTATGGATGAATCAGTTGTTCCAAGGAAGGGTATTACCTCGTTTTGCCACATACAGACATTTGGTGTAAATTAGGATGTCTCTGGTGATCTTGGTAAAGGTTTAGGAGCTGAGCATCTGGCTCACTCATTTGCAAAATGCCCAGGGATTGCCAGAGGTTGAGTGTACTCTATAAATGTCAGATGTCGACAGCATTACATTCAGTGATAATGAACTTTAAGCAGAGGAAAATTCCCTTAAAATATCAACCTTTCACCCAGCAATGCTCATGTAAGAGTTTAAAAGATGCTGCACATTACTGACCACAAATAATAGTAATGAAAAGGTCAAGCAACCTGTTAGGAAAATCTTACTGTTTGGTGAATGAGCTTCCTGAGTCACAGCCAGTATGAAAATCCAGTATTACAATCATAGAATCCCAGCCTGGTTTGGGTTGGAAGGGACATTAAAGCTCCTCCAGTTCCAACCCCCTGCCACGGGCAGGGACACCTTCCACTAGAGCAGGTTGCTCCAAGCCCCTGTGTCCAACCTGGCCTTGAACACTGCCAGGGATGGGGCCGCCACAGCTTCTCTGGGCACCCTGTGCCAGCGCCTCAGCACCCTCACAGGGAAAAGCTTCTTTATACCTCATCTAAATCTCCTTGTGCTTTCTTGTTCTTTTATTTTATTGCACCAAGAGCATAATTTATTTTATTTTATTTTATTTTAATTTTAGATTTTCCAAACCCCAAGATTTCTATAATCAATCGAGTTATATGAAACATTTTCTGACAGAATCAATGTATCCTCATCATTTTTGAAGGCTCAACAACATATTCATTTAGGCTGTTTCCTTGAAGCTACGATTATAAGGTCTGGGTCAGCTCCACAAACCCACTAAGACCATAATGTGTTCCCAAAGATTTAGGTACACAACAGCCAGCTTTGGTCTTGAGCAGATGAATTTGAAATGTAGTAAGGGAGATGCAGCACATAGCCACCTTTCTCTCCTCCCTCCTCTAGATTCCAGCTATAAATCATGCATCTCCTAGAGCTGGGAAGGGAAGGAAACAGGATTCACATCTAATCCTCTTCTAACCATCAGGCCACTTCAATAAAAACATATTAGTTCACACGGATGATCCAATATATGTTTTCCAATACTGCCAGAAAGCAGCATCTCTTTTTATGTTCATTTCTCTTGTTTCCAAAAGCTGCATATCTATGGGAAATAAAAAGTGAGTAAGAATGTACAGCAGGTTTTTGCTTTTCCCTGTTAGATTGCAATAAAGATTAGGTAGGTCAGTGCTGTGCTGCTCAGAAGTGTATTTACTTCACACTGTGATTTCTCCTTGAAAGAATAAGTGCAAAAAGTAACCTTAGGATCTTCAAAAGCTCTGGCTGTGATGACTCCAAGAGGAATGTGGATACTGTTAGGTTGGCAGCATGCTGCTGAATGCCACAAGAGACTCAGCTAATAGCTCAGGTGAGCTGAGGAGAGCTACGGTGACTGGGATGTTTCTGTATTTCATATCATTAATTAATCTACTACAGTGAGCTCTTCCTGAACTGTTGTATATTCCTTGCTTATACAGTCTTATCGATCTGACCCTGGGGAAAATCAATTCTTGTAATCTATCTTATTACAATTAAATATATGTACAGAACTTGATATAGTACAACAGCAGTGGGGCTTGAAAGAGGCGAGGTAAAATGTCTGGGAAGGAGGAGGAAAAGGAGGAAAAGCAGGCAACAGAGGAAGTTCAGGTTAGATATAGGGAATAAGTTCTTCCCTGTGAGGGGGGCGAGGCACTGGCATGGGTTGCCTAAAGAAGTGGTAAATGCTCCATCCCTGGCAGTGTTCAAGGCCAGGATGGACATGGCCTTGGGTGACATGGTCTAGTGCGAGGCATCCCTGCCCATAGCAAGGGGTTGGAACTGGATGATCCTAAAGTCCTTTCTAACCCAAACCATTCTCTGATTCTACGTGTCACATAGGTAGCTTTCAGCCTTTTCCTCTAACAGCTTTGCCCCTCTCTTTTGTGTTCTTTTCATAAGCCAGCTTTAGAGAGAAGGGCTAGGAAGATCTTACAGCTTTGCTTTGGCTTCCTTCCCTCTGACAACAGAGGCAATGACAAATCCGAGATGCTGCCAGCCCTCCTTCAAGGGCTGGATTGATGTCCCTGCCTCATGGTTAGACCCAGCTGGGAGAAGGGGAATTAGGCCTTGTCTTTCAATTACTGCTGTTTTGCTCAGGGCCGCACACTGAAGCCTCCCGGCGGACAAGTCCTTCTTACTGCTTATCATCTCTGGGTTGTGTTTGAAAATAAAGCTTTTAATTAAAACTGGCATTTCTCAGCTTCCCACTGGCAGCAGACATCTGCCTGCAAAGAAATATCTTTTGTGACACTTGCAGTCCAGAAGCCCAGTGTTAAAGGGACTAAACTAATTCCCCACTCTCCTGCCATCGGATGAGATGTGAAAGACAAGTTCCTCAACACTTACGTCCATTAAAGACTCCACGGCATTTGGCTACAGTAAGGGGGTTAACTGCAGTGACCTGGCCAGATTCCAGCTCAAGTAATCTGTCTCAAATCCCCCCCCCAGTTCCTTACGTGATATAATCTTCCCTTCCCATACTCTGTCGTGACTGGAAGCTGTTGATGTGAAGAGTTAAACTTGAAGGTGACAGTGTTTTATAGGTGGGTCCTTCCACAGGCACCCCAAAATAATGTGATGGGATCTTTTCCCAAGCCCAACACCTCCCCTTGAGCTGAAAACAAACCTTGTGAAAGATTTCATGCCCAAAGCCATATTTTGGCAGAGTCTTCAGCATCTGACAGGGACCACTGCAATTGCTATAACCCAATGACTTCCATAAAGCTGTGTGTTATCTCACTGAATTAACATTCAAAGATATAGAGAGTATTGGCAAAGTTCTTTGAGGACTTCAATTGTACAATGATACAACTGAATCCTCTCATGACATCTTCGAAATCTGATGGGAGTCTTTTTGTGTTTTAAATGAGGATCTTGACATGTAAAATCATTTTATTATAGAATTATAGAATTATAGAATGGTTTGGGTTAGAAAGGACCTTAAGATCATCCAGTTCCAACCCCCTGCCATGGACAGGGACCTCACACTAGACTATGTCGCCCAAGGCTCTGTCCAGCCTGGCCTTGAACACTGCCAGGGATGGAGCACCCTGTGCCAGGGCCTCACCACCCTCATGGTAAAGAACTTCCTTACATTTAACCTGAACTTCCCCTGCTTAAGTGTAAACCCATCACCCCTTGTCCTATCACTAAGTCCCTGATGAAGATCCCTCTCCAGCATCCTTGTAGGCCCCCTTTAGATACTGGAAGCTGCTCTGAGGTCTGTGCCTGTTTCTCATGGGGTCCTGAGGGCAAAGTTACCTCCTCTGCACACAGTGATGTATTCTGATGTGGGCTAATCATTGTCTCTCACCCTTCTCCCTGCAGCAGCTGGTACTCCAGGCATTTAATGCACTAAATCATCATGTGCAGCGTAATCCTAATAAGGTAGAATGGGAGAGGGCAGATATAGATTGAAATGATTTACTGACAATATCTCTGATAGTCCCATTAGAGGTCTATGCTGTGAGTTTTACAAGTTCCATGAAGTCCTGGTAGTCCATCAACCAAAAAACCCCACCACCAAAAAAACAAAACCCAGGTGGGAGATGGTGAGGGTTTAACACCAGGATACAGAAATCAAAATCACTTATCCCCCAACACCAGCAATCCCAAAATGCCATGAAATCAAGGAAAAACAATACGTAGAAAACAAATGTGGCCTCAGGAGTTTGTTCATAAATTTATATGGCAACAGCACTGCATGTTCTCAAAAATGAAATAGCCTCAAATAAGATATTAAACCTCAAAATGTAACATTTCTGTCTGATACAATTGAGATTACCCTATAGATATTTTATGGCTTTAGCAGCTTTTTCCCTTCCATCATGAAATATTTAATAGTTCTAATTTATCACTTTAATATTGAGTTGTTTTGGCTTAGATGCTTGGGCCATGAACTGAACTGTGCAGACGAGAGGGAACTGTGCATGTTTACCAACTACAAACCAAAGCAAGCTACAGTTTACATCTCCAATGGCTTGTACCACACATCATCACTTGTATTAAGGGAAAATGAACTCAATCCCCCTTCTATGGACCACTTGGCACCAGCTTTGCCCATTATCACTATTTATATTCCCCAAGCTGTAAGAGACCAAGTTTTCAGACACAAGGAATGGATGGAACACCTCAAAATACTACTGAGCAGATGGCGAAAGAAGGGAAAGTGCCCCAGCATCTCATGTCGTGTTCAATGCCCTGTGTTCTGCTTTGGTGCTAACATACGATTCAAGGCAGCCAAGGCTAATGAGTGCCCTGTGGTGTGATCGATCTGCCCTGATTTAGGTACCCAAAAGTTACATGTCTACAGCTAAGCTAGTCACCAGAGGTTCTCCTTATAAACCTTGGAATGCAGTGGGCCCATTCAGAGGACAGCTTGTCACATCTCAAAACCAAACACCTGCAATGGGTCAGATGAGTTTCTCTGTGCAGGTGTCTATTGCCTTAGTTGTCTTTGTGGTGGAGCATGGAGCCACAGCACCCAATCCATTTCTCCATGTCTTTTTCTTTATCCAAGCAAAGATAACCCATCTGTCTCAGCTATCAGAACAGCCTCTGCCAACGGCCAAGCTCTGTCTCTGCTGCATGACTCTATAAGCCACACAAAATCATTCGGAGTCATTCCTGCCTTAGTTTTATTGGCCACATTCGTGTAGAGAGCCCCATAACCTTGTTCAGTCCTTTCCTTTGGAATTCCTGTTGAGACACTTCAGTAGAGTTATGTCTTGGTGACTGTTTGACTGTGACTGATTTATGGCATTTTTAAACCAGCCAAGTTCACTGTCCTCAAAGAAAGATGCTGGTGCAGCAGATCCACTCTGGACCTCACAGCACACTGAGGAGCAACACATATCAGAAGCTGAGGATGTTAACTCTTAGCCATCAATGGTCAGTATTAACTGGAAGGAAGCCAAGGAAGCCAAGGAAGAAATGAAAGAATATCATCATCCCAGCAATACCAAACCTCCAAAATCAGTCAGAGATATTAGACCAGGTTAGACAGGGCTTGGAGCAACCTGGTCCAGTGGAAGGTGTCCCTGCTCGTGGCAGAGGGTTGGAAGTAGATGATCTTTAAGGTCCTTTCCAACCCAAACCAATCTATGATTCCATGATCCTATGTGAAGCATCAAAAGGAACCACTCTGTGATGCTGTTTAGCAAACTGGCTGAGACTAAAGATGACTTTCAACTGAATCCTCAGAGCAGGTCATCACGAAGAGGTATGGACTTCACCTGGCTGTCAGTACTGGTGCTAGACATGGTCTTACTTACAATCTTGGTGGCTTTCGGCGATTCAGGTGTGGATTACTAATGGTGAGGTTTAATTCTGGGAGGTCAGCTACGGGCCATAGTAGAATCATAGAATGGTTTGGGTTGGAAAAGGTCTTAAAGACCATCTAGTTCCAACCCCCCACCTTCCACTAGACCAGGTTGCTCAAAGGCCCATCCAACCTGGCATAAATATCTGGTATAAACTGATCCTATCCAGGCAGAAGATCAAATATACAAATAAGATCAGGAAATCTTGGGGGAAAAGACGATCTCTTCCAGTGATACCTCCTACTGAGTGGATGCATCTACAAAAGAAAATGTTCCTCCATATTCTGCTGCAGCAGAATGTGGCCTGTGGCCTATTATTCTGGGATAATCTTGACAAAAACCATGTGTCTGGTTCATGCACCTCCCACAAGGAGCTAAGTGAGAGAAATGAGGATTATATTCTCTGCAGGCTCTTTAGAAGAATCTTACCCTTAAAGCGTTTTGAAGTCCCTGAACAGCAAATGTGATAGAAGTGGACATTTCCCTATGGGATGTGATGCTTCAGGCTTAGCTGTCTTCCAGTGAGAGTCATCTAATTAATTCAGCCCCCTTCTGCTACCATCAGGATGATTTGCATTCAGGACAGGGCTCTGACACAGCTGCTCTGTGCATATGCTACACAACCACTGGAAGATAAGAACTGCAATCCAAATTTGTATAAAGATCTGAATAGACAGAATCCAACTTGCATGGAAGAAATGAAAGTACAACCAGCATTCGCATTACCAACCAAAATGCAGTCGTGGGATCTAAATCCCTCCACAAGTCTGTGGATGTAGCACCATCCACTTCTGCACGTTCCCTGTGGTCAGCAGTGAAACTCAGAGAGAAGGACTGTCCTCAGACTGCTCTGTGAAACAGAATGTTTGAGTAACAAGTTGTCAAATACCCCGGTCACAGGGAGTATGAACAAAAGGCCCTGAGCTGGGTGTCCCTGTGGTCACAAGTGCTCCGTGGCCAAGGGCCTCATGCCTTGAGCTCAGGGCTGGGGACACCCGGCACGGCCAAGGGCTGCTGCCCCGGGCAGGCTCTGCCCAGCAAACACCAGCCCTTTGTGTGCCCGGGCTGGGCACTGGGAAGAGACAGATGAACATACCAAAAGAGTGAGGAGGAAGAAACCCCACCATGGACATCACACTCTTCCCAAGCAGGACCCCAGGGGTGACTTGTAATCTTCCCCTTGATTGTGGCTGAAGGAGGCTGATCCTGTCCCCCCTGGAATGCAGACACTGGCACTGGGTGAGCATCACACCGGAGATAACAGGTAGAGTCTAGGAAGGCTTTTTTGTATTAATTTTTATATATGGATAGATAGGTAGATAGATAGATAGATAGATACATAGATAGATAGATAGATATTAAATTGCATTACTTATGAGACTTTAAAAGCATTAGTTAGGTATTTTGGGACATTAGGCTTTCAAAATATCAATTGGACTAACAAATTCTTGACTCCATTTACACTGTATGTTTCTTCTTCTTCTTTATCCCTCCATATCAATAGCTTGGAAGGAGAATAAGATGCTCTGGATTTTTGTTAGGGCTGAGATCTCATGAAGCTACTTTCATTTTGCCTTGGAGCATAATTTCCAGCTCTGAGTCGGCTTTGCCTTTAGCCAGGTACAGATCCAAGGATATCTTAAAGCATCTCTCTTTGACTTGGCTTTATCACTAATATCAGACCCTTATCTTGCTGAGCACAAACTTCTATTATGGGCAACAATGTTATTAGGAAAATGTTCACCACCTGATTTTCCAAAGGGAATTAAACACCTTTCTCCTCTCTCTCACATCTCAGCAGCACCTGAATAGATGCAGGAATTTTACTGCCCTTGGGAAGAATTCTTCCCTGAGATTAAAACCCAACAAAGTACAATTTGGCTGCCAATGTCATCTCCAGGATAATCAAGTATTGACTTAATTAGAAATCTCTTTAAGTGACGCACAGGGAGAAAACCACTTTTTTTCTTCCCAAAGTATTCCTCATTTGTAATTATTATTTCACTTGTGAATCTTCCACACTCCATTGAAAATGCCATATGGAAAACCAATTAGTTTGCTACAGTGACTAATGTTTACTGCCACTTCTGCTCGCAAGTATTGGGCCAAGTTTTTAAATCATCAGTTCTTTCCCTGGCAAAACTGCTGATGGAACTGGTCTGTATGATCAAAGCCTGGATAGAAGTAGAAGCCAGGCTGAGAAAGTTGGGGCTGTTGGGCCTGGAGAAGAGAAGCTGCGTGGAGACCTCAGAGCAGCTTCCAGTGTCTGAAGGGGGCTACAAGGATGCTGAGAGGGACTCTTCATCAGGGACTGGAGTGATGGGACAAGGGGTGATGGGTTCAAACTGAAACAGGGGAAGTTTAGGTTAGATACAAGGAAGAAGTTCTTTACTGTGAGGGTGGTGAGGCACTGGAATGGGTTGCCCAAGGAAGTTGTGGCTGCTCCATCCCTGGCAGTGTTCAAGGCCAGGTTGGACTGAGCCTTGGGTGACACGGTCTAGTGTGAGGTGTCCCTGCCCATGGCAGGGGGTTGGAACTGGATGATCTTAAGGTCCTTTCCAACCCTAACTATTCTATGATTCTATAATTCTATGAGTGGTGCTATGTCCAACCTGGTTACTAAGAGGAATCCAGGAATTTCATAGCAAGCAGCTATTTATTTAAGCAGTTGCCTAAAGATGTTGCATGTGCTAAATATGATAGAATTCACATTATGCTGCCTCCATTGAGAGAGGGACAATATTCCCTGGTTTCATCTTGTGGGGCTGCTTCATGTCTGTTCCAAGGTCCGCAGCCTCGCAAGTCATTTGCAACTTTCTTTAGCTCTGTCTCTCCACTGGGAATAACAGAATACTTTGTCCGGGAATACGATTTGCTTAATGATACTCTTACACCTCAGCTGTCGCTCCAGCCTCATATATCTCCCCTTCACGTGGCTGATCCCTGATCCTCCAGGATAACACTGAGTGCATTTGTTTTCTCACAGTGTTCTTCACTGGGTGTAGGCGTTGCTTCTACAGAGTTGTGACTTTCAGGGTTATCCTCCTTCCTTTTTAGACTGGCCTTAAGTTGGATTCTCTCCCACCTTCTGCTGCTTTCTCCATGTACTGTGCGCTGTTTCCAAACAGTCAGTAGTACAGGAAACTTGGTTGCTGTGAGCCTTACAGTGCACACATTCAGGTAGAAATCACTGGCTTGCCTTCCAACCTTGTCCAGAAGGTTATCCCAATACCCATAAGAGATGGGAGTTCACTTTTCCTTTCTAATGAATTCTGTGGAACTGGAAGGGACCATCTGGATACTAACACATAAAGTCAGCAAGAGTTTTTGGCTCCTCTGCTCTGGGAATTTAATGGAAGTTGTGATTAAAGTTTCTATGCCTGAGTCCTGCGTGAGCAAGGTCTGTTTCTAATGGCCATATGGAATTCCCATTGGTGGGAGCTCATCTGAAGGATGCCATAGGAGCTGTATTCAAAGAAATAATGGTTGGTAACACAGATCAGAAAGGAGGACTTGGCTCGGTGAGGTAAAACATTTAGTCATCCAGAGATATAAGCACAAAGAGTGTGGGAGTTGCTTAGGACTAAGGACTTCAAGGTTTGGACTGTTTGTATCATTATTATGTATTATTTATTAGTAATAATATATCTAATCACTGCTTGGAGGACAGGACAGTTGGCAATAGTAACTCTATTAGCCAAAATGGTGAGTGTTTCACAACACCATCTGTTGATGGTTACCTCTAAGTAATGAAAATAGAAACCAGATTTACATACTGGACTCTGACTGAGGACACTGCTGGGCATGGACTTTATGATTGAAAAGACAATTGCTTCTTACTGTTCCCACACAGTTCTGAATGTACCTCCTGCCTCCTGCTTCTGCAGTGCCAAACGGACTCCAATACTTGTCAGCTACTGCCTCTCCGTAGTATGTAATCATTTATTTACTAACCCTAAATAGAAATATTGGACAAAAACATTCCCTATTATCACAGGAACCACATGATATGGAGCAGAGAGTACCCTGCTACTACTATCTCAGCAATCTCTGAAATCAAAGGAGATATATAAATTTAAGCTTTCCAGCCAGGACTAAGCCCCTGCTTTAAATATATAGGACACAACACACACCTTTTTAAACAGAAAACACTGTTAATATTGCAAAGTAAAGCACTTGAAAATTAGGGAATGCCAGATTGATTGTTGCCATGGAGAAGTCCTTGAGAGCACTAATCACTGCCTTGAGAGCTGGGTTTGAATAGTGTGCAGAAAATGAAGCATGGGGCCACACATGAAACCACGATGTGAAAACAAAACATCACATAGGTGCTCATTATCCCATGCACTGAAGGTAGGTGTCCTGCAGAAAGAAACAGTACGGGATCATGTCATTAACATTCCACCATCATGCATATGCACAGCAAATGAGCTGGGAGCTCGCCAACGCTCTGAACTTTTAAGAGCTTGACAATGTGACGTCCTTCCTTTGTGTGATTGGGTTTGAATGCAAACTTTGCTTTTGGTTTTTCCTAGGAAAGAAGTGAATTGGCAGAAGATAGGTCATTGTTCATGCTCTTCATCTCAGCCCCGGGGTCCTCATTTGTAGTGGAAGGAGGGCAATGCTCAGCCTACAGAACACAGGCTTAAACGCCTGGAGATGTGGGTCCTTGCCAGTCGTGTCTTCACTCCAAGGCAAGTATGCTTTGTGATGGACCTCCAGTTGTGGTCCGCTTTAGGGTGGGAGACCAAGACATGAAGGAGCTGGAAACGTGTGATGTTGAGCAAGACACTTTCCTGCTCTGTGCCTCACTTTTTCTATATATGAAACAGGGATAATAGTGCTTCACTCTTCAAATGTCTTTGCAAGCAGTGAGAGAAAGGATATTTAAGCTCAATATGTTACATGGATGTATTTCTCAATGTAAATTAAAGCTTTTTCAAAATATAACCTGTGCTTTGGATGACCATCTTTGTTTCTCTCTCCCTGCCCTGTTATCTATTCCCCATTTCAACTGCTTAAAAAAGATCTTGCTCTTTCACCGCCCTTTGCTGTGAGCATTGGCTGCCCTTTCCTCACCACTCAGGTTTAACATCCCCAAATTTTATTAACCAGTTATTTACAAGCTGCCAAATCAAACAGATTAGCAAGCAACACTCAAAACAAGACAAAAGAGTCTGTGTTAGCCTCTCACTGAGTAAATAGTCTGCTTGGGTCATGTATAATTAATCAGTCTGCAATTTCACAGAGGGCTCAACCATTCCTGTCCATCCTGGCAAATAACACAGTGCTCTGTATTTTGCTATGATTGTCTCTGTTGCACATGCAAACAGTTGACTGCATGTTTTGTTCCAGGAAGAAAAAGAGCAAATTTAACAGAATAAGAAGATGGAGACCTCATCATGCAAACTTGAGATCATTGAGGGGTGTGAGTGGTACATGAGAGGTACAAAATGTTTCCCAAAGAAGAACATCTGCAGAAACATGGTATGATCAAGCATTCCCCAGGATATGACCACAACAGCTACTATGTACAGAAACATTCGTTTTAAGTTGGTTTATTGTATCTTAAGAACCTGATTAGGAAAATAATTCAGGCATGTGCTTAACTTTCAGCATGTTAACAGCTGAAACAGTTGTTAACAGCTGGGTCTGTTGATGTAGGAAACAGCATAACCAGCAAATGCAAGTGGTCCTTTTCGAGGTCATGCCAAAGAAAGGAACTATCAAAGTTCTTTTCCACTTTCATTCCCATAATCTTTTGTTATGCTCTTTTCCTAAGATCGTCATGGAAGGGCCGATTTGTGACCACTGTTCCATCTCTGTTAGATTAAGTCAAACTCAGCAACAGACCAGAGATATTGTACTGGCACAATGAGGGCTCTGGCCTCTGGTGGAAGGAATACTACTTGACAGGAATTGGTGTGACAAGTTGCTTTGAGGCACCTGATGCTTGGCCAGCTTGCATTTGCGGTTCTGGGAGTAACAATTTCAGCATAGGCTGCCTGACATGTTTAATGGAAGCAACAAGATAGCACAGTTTCCCTAATTACGCCCTGTTGTTTCCATAGGATGCCCCAAATCATATCTCAGCAGATACCTGACTTCTACAAGCAGCGAAAGAGCCTGCTCCTTGTCTTGATCTTCCATGTGGCCATGATATGAATATTAGGTGGTGATGATGAAGTCCTAGGCAGCTACTGGTACAGTTTTTAACACCAATGGAAGTCATTAGATAACCTACTTTGACTTCCTGCCATGGAATTTCATTCACTTCCCAATAACTTCTGTCTGTCTGAAGGAACCCAGGCAGGACACAGAGGGTTTACCTTTTCACTTGGGTTTGTCCCAGTGCTTTGCTGCTCTGTCTTGAAAATTGCATTTCTCTTCTTTTAACACCCATCCTCTGTTACACCACTTTCTATTAGACTGAGAAGCTCCACTATTTTCTCTTTGTGTAAGTGCTTAAGCACTATTGTCAAACAACCCTTCAGTCATCTTTATGTCAAGCTGGAAACACTGAACTTTCTGACTCCCTGTCAAGCTTTATTTCAACCATCAGATGATTTCTGGGGCTCTGATCTGCACTGCATCTACCTCTAGAATACTTCTTCATTTTGGGGCCATTACTGGTGTCACTCACACTGGATTCAGAGGTAAATCCACCTCCTTAAAGTAGTTGCTGTTCTCTTGAATTGTTTAATCTCCTGTTTAATTATTATGGCACTTCAGTAGCTTCACTGGCAGCCTCTGGAAATGTACTATTGGAAAAGCAAACAGTGCAAATGGAATACCCTGGATGGCACATAGAGGAGGTTTCCCACAGACTATGTCTTGTTTCAAGCTACTATAATGAGATAAAAGCAATACAGACACATTTGAATGGAAGAACTATGGTATCCCTGGGGAAATCATGTAAAGAACCAACCTGACTGCTACTCCAGCTTGGTGTTGGATACCTGACATTAAGTTCTCTCGAAGAATAAGATATTTCTTACTTTAGGCAATTTGTATGAAAGGGATGTTGATCCTTTTTCCTCCAACAAAGCTTAGGCCATGGGATTTAGCCAAAGATTTACCTTTTTCCCAAAGATCAGTTCTACTAATTCATTTTTACGCTCCCTTAGACTTTTCTGTGTGTTCAAGGGACAAGTTCTGCAGACAAAAAGAGGCTAGTTCGCATGGCATGAATTTCCCTTTGGAAATGGCCATGGCAAGGGTTTCAATGAAGTGAAGATTCAGGGCTACTGAGTAATGCTTTTCTTTTGAATAGCAACCTACCAGTAATGACCTTCCAACTCTGAAGAGTTTTACATGCATTCTACATCATTTTAAAGCTTCCTACGCAGCTTATGAGAACACTGCTTCACACTATGTTGGACATGTTGGACAAGATGTATTATAGTAAGAAAAAATGTCCCTTTTATAGTAACAGTGGAGGTGATGTCCCAGCATGTCTGCTGGAGTGACAGGGGATGGGATTCGGGACAACAGCAGCATGGAAGTAGAAGGATCTTTTAAGGCAGGCCAAGGGGAATGGCTTTAACCTGCCAGAGGGGAGATTGAGATGAGCGCTTAGGCAGAAGCTCTTCCCTGTGAGGGTGCTGAGGCGCTGGCACAGGGTGCCCAGAGAAGCTGTGGCTGCCCCATCCCTGGCAGTGTTCAAGTCTAGCCTCTTGCATGTTTCTATGAAGCTCACTGCAACCATACTGTTGATTCCCATTTGCCCACTCTGACCACTGGACTTCCCAGGTGTTGAGGAAGCACAAATAATAAACAGAAATGTCAGATAATAGTTTTCCAGAAAGGAACTGTACATTTCATCTCCCCCAAAAAACGAGGGAAGAAGGGAGGTGTTTAATGATGCGGTGGAAGAAGAAGTGGATATTAACGGAGATTACTTCAAATCTCTCTCTTTCTTCAGCTGGAGCAGGAAGGATAGATAATGATCAAAAACCTGCTTCTGCAAATGCAGCTCCCAGCCCTTGTGACTCAGGCACCAGTGGAGCGAGGCCAGAGAGACTATCAATGCTGAGTCCCTGAGTCCTTGATGCTCTCTGCAGGAAGCACTTGAATGTGCCCAAGATGATGCTACAGCCCAGGCAAGTTTTCTGATGAATAACTCCACAGGGGGCAGAGGCCCATTGAAGGTCATAAAACATTTCAGCTGACATTGATGTTAAATACTAAATCCTTTTGCTTTTGTACTGAAGCAGCTGGAACCCAGCCATGTGCTGCAGTCCCTGCCACTGTATTTACAACGGCTACTGCAATGAAGCCAGGCACAGAAGACCACCTCTGACAGACAACCCCCTGTCTTCAGTGATCACCTGAATCCATGGATCTCTTTGTGGCATCCAATACAATCTGACACTGTTGTAAACATCTACATTTCATTTTTACACTCCTTTAGACTTTTCTGTGTATTAAAGGGGAAAGTTCTGCAGACAAAAAGCTTCCTTCATTGCTATGTACCACCAGGAGCATCTTAATTTGTTAAAACCATGTAAAACTCTATTTTTGTTCTTTGTTTTCCACAGGCTTTTAGGAATTGAAGTGAGGTTCTGTCCTATGCTGTGCCAGATTTGAAGACTGCTCTATATGTCCAAACACATTTGTTTCTTCCAAGTATTTTTGCTACTCTAATTTTACACCCTGTGACCTTGTCACATCTATACTATAGCCCAGCAACATGATTTTCACCATCAGCAGCAGAAGACCATGGGCACTTCATTGACCTGACACTGCAAAGACTCAGGACATCTCTGGGCTCCCTGTGCCCTGAGCTGGGTGTCCCTATGGTCACAAGTGTCCCGTGGCCAAGGGCCTCATGCCCAACTTTGCTGTTCTCTTGTGGTGTATCAGTGCTTAGCATCATGACACTTCTGCTTTTCAGCTTCATACATCAGTGTATAGAGAATGCCAAGAAACTATTTGTGCTGTGTCTTTGTGTTTTCCTTTCTTTTTGCAGTGCTTGGGAAATTCAGGATTATTCACACAGTTATAGCCTGGAATGGATCAAATCAGGTGCTGCTTCTTTCAGTCATTCAGTCAGTAAAGAAGTTCAGCAGCTGAACAGACAATCCAGAAAGATGGGTTTGGGAAAGAATGTGTATTGTTCCAAAGCCATACGACTCAGACATTATAAGCTTGAGTATATTTTAACTGTATTTTCTAACTCTGCCTTTAATAAATAGACTGTGGAAAGAAGGGAAAAAATAAAGGGCTGTGAGCAGTGGGAGGAAAACCAGGAAATGAGACCATGAATCAAAGCTGGTCTTGGAGATGACAGTCATGCTGGCTACAACTCCTGCAGCTCACTTGGTACCGATGTGAACCACACCAGCCAGGTAAAAGCATATCAACATAAATAATCACATATTAATGTCACAAGATATTAATATATTATACTTTTCAGTCTATAGGTAAATTGGAGGGCTCTGAACTGCATCATCTGCATTAAATAAGCTTTGCAACAGCTTCCTGTGGCTAGTGCTGCAAGGCATGGAATCCAGGCTGTCCTCTGTGGAAAGGGCAGGGATCTCTGGGGTGATATGGGTAGTCATAATCCAATAGTAGCCAATAGAGAAATAAAGACTAATAAAGTATCCCAGGAACTCTAAAAGTGATCTCATGGAAGCAGTGGTGGTCTTTAGATAGCACGCATAGAATCCGAGACTGGTTTGTGTTGGAAGAGACCTTAAAGCTCCTCCAGTTCCAACCCCCTGCCATGGGCAGGGACACCTTCCACTAGAGCAGGTTGCTCCAAGCCCCTGTGTCCAACCTGGCCTTGAACACTGCCAGGGATGGGGCAGCCACAGCTTCTCTGGGCACCCTGTGCCAGTGCATCAGCACCCTCACAGGGAAGAGCTTCTGCCTCAGAGCTCATCTCAATCTCCAATCTTGAACTAATGAGAATGAAACACTGACTGAAAAGTGAAATGATTGAAGCATCGATTCTGAGATGAGCCATGAACCTCCAGCTTCTGCAGGGGCTGAACTGGCCTTGAAAGGGAAAGTTATCTACTGTTTAAATAACCAGGCCTTCAAGTATGTTTGCAAAGCTCATTTAGAGGAATTAGATAGCTTAGCTTAATTTGCCCTGCAGTTATATACTGAAACTTAGCACCAACAGAAGCAGGATTTAGCACACCAGGAATGTGTGTCCCAAGCACAACTACAGGCTGGGGGAGACTGGATGGAGCAGCCCTGAGGAGGAGGACTGGGGGTGTTGGTCCATGAGAAGCTCCCCATGACCCAGCTTCAGTGTGCACTTGAGCCCAGAACCCCTCCGTGTGCTGGGCTGCACCCCCAGAGCGTGAGCAGCAGCTCAGGGAGGGGATCCTGCCCCTCTGCTGCGCTCTGGGGAGACCCCCCCTGCAGTCCTGATCCAGCTCTGGGGCAACAGCACAAGAGGGACGTGGAGCTGCTGGAGCGAGGCCAGAGGAGGCCCCGGAGCTGCTGCGAGGGCTGGAGCAGCTCTGCTCTGGAGCCAGGCTGAGAGAGCTGGGCTGGGGCAGCCTGGAGAAGAGAAGGCTCCTGAAGGGGAGGCCTTAGAGCAGCTCCAGTGCCTAAAGGGGCTCCAGGAAACCTGGAGAGGAGCTTTGGCCAAGGGCCTGGAGGGACAGGACAAGGGGAATGGCTTTAACCTGCCAGAGGGGAGATTGAGATGAGCTCTGAGGCAGAAGCTCTTCCCTGTGAGGGTGCTGAGGCGCTGGCACAGGGTGCCCAGAGAAGCTGTGGCTGCCCCATCCCTGGCAGTGTTCAAGGCCAGGTTGGACACAGGAGCTTGGAGCAACCTGCTCTAGTGGAAGGTGTCCCTGCCTGTGGCAGGGGGTTGGAACTGGATGATCTCCAAGCTGCCTTCCAACCTAAACCACTCTGTGACTCTATGAGAGTACTGAAGATACATTATTTACTTGTGAAATCTTATGGCAGAAGGCATTATGGACTGTTACATCCTACAGAAAGAGTACTTTCCAGATTTTGGGAACTTGCAGACTGTGCTGTAATGATCATTGCTGATAAGGAGGAACCTAGGTACTATCAAAGTCCTTCCATGCTGAACATTTCTAAGGCTCAGATGACCATCGAGGGATAACCAGGTAAAGTCATACAGCACAACATACTCACCTTGGCAGTGACCGAGCATGATGATCCTCTACAGAACAAGAACTCACAGCATGTGTGCAATGAGCCTTTATATGTCACCTCACCTATCAAGTGTTTTCATGGCATTTGTTAAGTCTTGAGACAAGAGTCTGAAATTTAACAGTGACTTGTTCCTGGGCTCATTAGGCTTTAGTTGTTTGTGAATGTATGGCTATACTGTCCTCCACTACTCTTTGGCTACACTTTATAGCAACCAATTTGAGTATTATGTGATACAAGAAGCATTTTTACCACAAAGGAATATGTCCAGTCAAGGACATTGGGTAAGAGCATTGCTTCTTAACAAAGGACCAAGCATTTATAATCTGGCTGGAAAACTGTGTGGGGCATGTGGAGAAACACACAGCACCACAAGAAGTGAATGTTTTTAACCTAATAAGATACTGCTTGTCTTTCAGATACACAATGAAATACCAGAAGTTTACCAGTTTGAGATGGATTTTCTGCTTACACAAGTCAGAAATGGGTTCAGAGCAAACAAGAATCAGAAGCACTTAATAGGTTTGTATTGATTGCTACGTTTTTATTTGTCATTCTGCTCTTGCTTTATCTTTTTGCTGGGTGGAAATGTACTCTCTGGTAACCACTGAAGAGAACTGACAGCGAAGACTGACGTCCTGCTGCTTTGGCACTGAATGACCTTGGGCATGTCACTTCATCATCCCTGTCTCTGTGTTACTCTGACTGGAGCGGGACACAGGTATTTGAGGTAATGTGCACATCAAAAGTGCCTGGCTTGGCTGCACAGAACTCCAGTAGAGTGATTAAGAGTACTGAGTAGCAACAAATCATTCTATGCTAAGCACTGTTTTGATGCTTTGACTAGTGCTGCTGCACTAGTCAGTTTAATCAAAGTTGGGTTTTTCTATGCCACATAGCATAGTCAACTCTGTGTACCACATTGATAAACGCTACTCTTACTACAAGAGTATTATTTATGTGAACATATAAATTGCTTGAAGTTATACACAGAACAACTCCTTTTTCCATTTGCAAATTGCTGGTGAGAGCTGTGAACTAGACATGAGTTTATTTGCCAGTCGTTACCAAATGATTCCTATTGCAAATTTGCTGTAGCCTTTTCTAACATTACCTTCTAATCCTTCTTTCATCGAGCAATGTCCTTGAAAGAGCTCTCAAATAGGTTTGACAGTCCACAGAGAAAAACTTCTGACATATAGATAGCTCTGGCCTGCAGCAAACAGTCTTTCATTCTCACCTATTATAGGGGAGCCATAAATTCTGGGGTACCTCAGTCCTGCTCTTTCTACAGTGAATGCACCTTACAGATGCACCAAAATGACCCAAAGCAATTCTGAGGTATATTTCTGCCCATTTGTTCTTCTCCTCCTCCTCAAATCTGTTCATAAGTTAAGAGTGTTCTCTAATTTCAAGTCATACAAAACAATCAAAAAAAACGCTTGCAGAAAGTAGTGGTTGTTAGAACCTTAATTCCTAAATATAAATCTTTCTGTTGAGCAAGACGAGTATTTTCTCAGAACTCTCTCAATAGAGGACAAACATATTACAAGAGCTGCTTCTGATTTGGAGAAGTGCATTTCCACAACAGTTGCTAATTGAACAAATACAATTTGACCCCCTGAAAACATTCCCAGTGGAGAAAAGAAATTCAATAGCCTCAGTTTGTGATGCTCACACACTATGAAGACAGATAGATGCACAGTCCATTTATTCCCTTAAAAACATACTGTTACCAGGATGTTGAATTCTTAATAATGCCCCCTCATAGAAACCAGTTTAAGATCTATAAATACAGGCATAAACATCACATCACATACCTCAAGAGAACAGCTCATGTGTCCTTGATATATTTTCAAGCAATTTTTATTTGGTAGTAAAGTGGCTATCAGCCAATGCTTCAGCAATATCTTAAGCCCCAAGGAAGGCAGATACTGCTGAAATGTTGGCCGATAGACACTTTACATCCAAATAAAAATGGCTTGAAAATACATCAAGGATATATGAGCAGTTCTGTTGATGCAACCAACATGATGTTTGCATCGATTCAGAGAAATGAAATACGTCAGTTGACACAGGCTGCAATACTCTGTTGTGATCATTGTGTAAGCACTTTGGGACACATTTCTTGCAAGGGGAGTGGAAGGATTCAGTGTCACTTTGGTACAAATAAGCTATCCTTCCTTCAGCCAAGCAGATGGAGGACTTGGAAGGGGTGGAGGGGAGAGAAGAAAAGATTTTCCCAGTTATCATGGTTATTATTAGTTGTGTGCTGTCAGTGTAAGAAGTCCCATCAAAAGACCAGGGCTTCACTGTGTAAAGAGGCCAGATGGTAGGAAAGACAAACCAATGTATATTCATAGAATCATTAAATCAACCAGGTTGGAAAAGACCTTTGAGATCATCAAGTCCAACCATTCCCCAGCACTGCCAAGGCCACCACTAACCCATGGCACTGAGGCCTTGGCTACACGGGCTGTGAACACTTGCAGGGACGGTGACTCCAGCCCTGCCCTGGGCAGCCTGTTCCAATGCCTGAGCACCCTCTGGGGAAGGAATTGTTCCTCAGCTCCATCTAAACCTGCCCTGGGGCAGCTTGAGGCCGTTTCCTCTTGTCCCATCCCTTGTTCCTTGGGAGCAGAGACCAGCCCCCTCCTGGCTCCATCCTCCTGTCAGGGAGTTGTACAGAATGATAATATTCATATATTCCAAGTGTATAAAGGTACTTCTAGCCTCCTACTTAGGCTAGAGAAATTCAGAGATGTGCCTGGCACCACTGACCTTCATAATGCAATCCTTTTTCCTTATACTATTCACTAAACAACACCTTTTTCTGCTTTCAGACATCTTTCCAGCACGCACCTCTGCAATTCTGTCCGTCCGGACAGGCCACGGGACCTGCAGGGATCACGGAACAGCCAGATCCAGATGCAATTGATATTGTAGGCTGAAAAGAAAATGTATTATGTGTTATTAACAACATTGATCCCTTGGAAATAAAATTACATGCCCTAAGAGGCTATGCTAATGGTAATTTTACGCTATTATGATGTGGCAAAGTGCTCAAGGCCAGGCTGGACAGGGCTTGGAGCAACCTGCTCTAGTGGAAGGTGTCCCTGCCCGTGGCAGGGGGTTGGAACTGGATGAGCTTTAAGCTCCTTTCCAACCCAAAATATGTCGTGATTTTACGAGGCTCCAGCCTGGGGCACTCACCCCACACGATGCCATTGGCGTGGCCTCGATGAGGCAGGGCAGGAGCACAGCGGGACGAGCAGAGCAGGGGAAGGGATCGAGAAAGCCGCCTCAGAGCGCGGCTGTGCCTCAGGAGGACCAAGAGGGACGACGCTTCGCAAGGCGAGAACTACATTACCCAGAGGGCTTTGCGCGGGCGCGACCATTCCCGCCCCCGCCCCCTTGCCGCGAAGAATCATGGGACTTGTAGTCCGCACCCGCGTCAAGTTCAGACCGAAAAAGTTTCCTTACCCTTTCGGGGACCTCGCCGCTGTTCAGCGGGGGTGTGCGGTTTCCATGGCTACGGCGCCGCAGCCAATAGGAAGCAGGGTTCTGCTTGCGGAGGGTGGGGCGAGGCGAGCGTCGGGCCAATAAGGGCTGGTGTTGTTGCGGAGTATCCTGGCAGCGGGGACGGCGAGTCTCCTTGGGGCCGTCCGTGTCCGCGGCCTGGTGGCGCCGGGTGAAGATGGGCGGCGGCGGGAGCAGCACCCGGCGCGTCACCTTCGAGGCGGATGAGAATGAGAACATCACGGTGGTGAAGGGCGTAAGGGTGAGAGCGGGGCTCCCCCGGCCCGGGGTTCTCAGTGGGGGGACGCTCAGGGCCTGGCTCCCTCCCCTCAGAGCTCGACCCTCCTTGGTCCCTGTCTGGTCTCTTCCTGCCTCAGCGCTGCTGGCTCCTGTCCCTGCAGCCCCGTCCCCTCGCGGTTGTTTCCGACCCTTCGCCATCCCTTCTCCCGCAGTGACCTCCACTCCCGTTTGCCTTTTGGGTTGGGTGTTTTAGGGGAGCCGAAGCGCTCAGGGGCACTCCAGGGGCGTCTGTCGTGGCAAGAAGCTCGCTGTGCATAGGGAGCCGTGGTCGGGGGTCCTTGTCCACAAACCCAAATACAGGCGGCAGAACGGTTACAGGGGGTATGTGAACTAGAAGACCTTATTTTGTCTTTCCCTGACCTCTACATGTGAGAGCTCCTCCCTTTCCCATATTCTGCTTTTGGACACGCCGTGTATCGACTTCCTGTGTACCTGCAGAAGCATTCCCGTGCTTTCCCTATTTATGGCATGCTCTTACCTATAATATACCAGGAGACAGCTTGTGACACTCTCAATCTCGCAGCTTGGAAGTTTTTCAATGGAAGAGACTCTAATTCATACCAGCAGTGATAATAGATTATCTTTTATTGCTGCTCGTAGGGAGGAGTGTTGCAGAATGAGCTGTGATGGTCACTGCTGCCTGTTTCAGCATCCTGATGTATTTTAGTTCTGGTTATTTAATGCTCTTGGGTAAAGAGGTGACAGGAATGTCAGTGCTCACAGCAGAGTTCAGCTGCTCTGACACAGTTCTAAGCTGGGAAGGACTATGAGAATTCTTGTAAGGTATTCCTGGAATAAAACCATGAGTAATATCATGTGTACTAGGAGGATGTAGCTACACTAAGTAACTACTATTGATCAATAAGGCAGCCAAAAGTAGGATGTACACAACCATTTCCATGCTTAAAACTAACTGTGAAGTTAACTTGAGAGTTTTAAGTGTTGGGTTAAGAGATCTTACACTGAAGAGCATTTACACTTGTACATTTAGGCTGTATTAGACGAGAGATTTTGGCCAAACTCTTTGTCACATGGATTTCTGCCAGTGAGACACATGGTGCTGTAGGGTTAGTAAAGAATTTTCACATTAGAATTAATTCTCGTGGGTGATAAAAGAGTATTTTGATAGAGTTGGTGTTTGAGGAAACCAAGAAAGCTGGAAAACAAAAGCTTTCATGTTATTTCTTTACCTTCTGTTCATTTTACCCGTGGACCACACCAGATCTGAAACTGGACATTGCTCTTACTCTGATTCTGCTTAGTTTGAGGCAATGTTTTCGTGTGTGCATGGGGCAACATGCGAATGAACGTAGTGACTTGCTGTCCCCACTCGTGTTGCACAAGGTCTCTGAGGGCCTTGATGAGGTTCCTGCTGGGTTAAATGCACCTGCACAGTGTGAGGTTTGACTGTCAGTCAAATAACTGTGACAGGCAAAAGGCTGATTCATTACCAGCAGCGTGTCAAAGGCTGGTGTTGCCTTTATTGTTCCCTGTGTCCTGTGTTTTGTTGTATCCGTTTCTTGTGTTCTGTGAGAGCCAAATCGTCTTGTTCAGTCGAATTGTTTGCACTCGGAGGTGATGCTCACTCCACAAATGAAGTGAAATAGTTTATTGTGCATAGAATTTGAGTATCTGTCCTGTTATTCTGGAGCTTTATGCTCTCTTTTTAAAGTTTTACTTCATTTTGGGGGTGGAAAAAGAAGGGGAATGGGGATAAAGTATCAGAAGCAGCCTGACTCTGTTCGGGGTTATGTTTTTCAGCTCTCTGACAGTGTCATTGATCGTATGAAGGAACCTTCTTCACCCAGTGGAAGGCCACAGTCTCAGAACCGATCATCAGGTGCAGGTATACCCATGGTTTTCTGGTTTTAATGTGAGGAAGAAAATCAAATGTGCCTTTCAGAGCATTGTAATGGCTCAGAGAGATGTTTTTTGACATTAACTTTCTTTCCATATCTCCTTTTGAAGTAGTTTGTAGGTTTTTAGAGGAGTTAAATGACTCTTTGTTTTCTTCTCCTTGACATTAAAGTGTAAAACACAATGTTTGTGAGAGTTGTTTTTTTTACTTGGTTTTCTTTCTATTATCCATTGCAAAAGACTTGTAAAAAAAAAAATAAACCAGGAAAAGCAAATACCCATTTCAAGTATCTATTGAGTTCTGAAGTGATAATTCTTCCTTAATCAACACTGAATTCTAGTATATTGAGCTTGTCTTGAAATAGACTTAAGCAGACGTTACAATATGCTATTTTCCTATGATAAAGTAGTGGAAATAAGTCACATACAGTTTATCAAGAGAGATGGATTGACATGATGGCTTTCTTAAATCTTTATACATCATTATTGATGCCTGTTCAAATGCATGACGCAGGATTTGTGCCAGGCACCCTCTACTCTATTTTGGAATACTTCGGCACAGTGAACATACTGTAGCTACTGAAAGAGTGAAAATGAATGGCAGAGATCAGAGCGTGTGACTTATAGTTGTTGACTGTGAAGCTGCAAGGTTCAAGTAGGGCTTCTTATCAGTGCTCCAGAAATATTAATGCTCTCAGTATTCCCTAATGGCCTTTTGCCTTGATGCTGACAAAAAAATTCCTCCAAAAGTCAACACTTTGATTGAAAACAAAGATGCTGCGAGGGCTGGAGCAGCTCTGCTCTGGAGCCAGGCTGAGAGAGCTGGGCTGGGGCAGCCTGGAGAAGAGAAGGCTCCTGAAGGGGAGACCTTAGAGCAGCTCCAGTGCCTAAAGGGCCTCCAGGAAACCTGGAGAGGGGCTTTGGCCAAGGGCCTGTAGGGACAGGCCAAGGGGAACGGCTTTAACCTGCCAGAGGGGAGATTGAGATGAGCTCTGAGGCAGAAGCTCTTCCCTGTGAGGGTGCTGAGGCGCTGGCACAGGATGCCCAGAGAAGCTGTGGCTGCCCCATCCCTGGCAGCATTCAAGGCCAGGTTGGACACAGGGGCTTGGAGCAACCTGCTCTAGTGGAAGGTGTCCCTGCCTGTGGCAGGGGGTTGGAACTGGATGATCTTAAGATCTTTTCCAACCCAGACCATGGTATGATTTATATGCAATAACACTTGCACATCCTACCTACTTTGCAGGTGGTTGTTGCTTTTTCATCTTTAAACTCGAGGTAGGGAAGTGGTCTTGTGAATAAGCATCTGATTCTGGGATGTGGTGACTAGAGGTAAGGGTTGTAATACCCAGCAATTCTTTGCTAATTCACATGTATGTATCTTGCTCCTTTGTTTTGTTTCTCTTTGTGTTGGAAATAGTGCTTTTTCCATGTTTTGGGGGTTTATGTATTGAAAGACTTAATGAATCACTTGGTGGCTTTGCAAGCTTGGGAAACCTTATGCATATTTTTGCTTTAAGAACTAGTGATTTAGGTGAAGTGCTTGTATTTCCCCAGGAAAGTATAATCAATGTTATACCTCAGTTGCTAAAATGATTTGTATTTAAGAGGATTAAATTATAGTTAAGTACATGTTCCCATACCATCCATTACTCTTTCATTGAATGATTTGTGATGGGGAATTACAAACTATTGAATTTCTTTGATGGAGGAAGAACAGTCCAACCTGTTTGTTGCTTTTGTAGCTACATCTACCATGTCAGAGTGTGTTTGGCTGATGAGGTGTCGTGACAGGAAGGACACTTGCTTCAAAGCAAGTGCTCTGAGCACTTAATACTGAACTACTCTCTGTTGACGGCTTTGGGGGCTGGATCTCAAATCTGGGGGTCTTTTCTATGATACAGAAGGTTCTTCTTGGTTTCTTGTGGTAAACCTTTTTGCACTGTTGATCCTGCCCCTCTACTCTGCTCTCGTGAGACCCCACTTGCAGCACTGTGTGCAGTTCTGGTGTCCTCAACATCAGAAGGACATGGAGCTGTTGGAGCAAGTCCAGAGGAGGCCACGAGGATGATCAGGGGCTGCAGCACCTCCCGTATGGAGCCAGGCTGAGAACATTGGGGCTGTCGAGCCTGGAGAAGAGAAGCTGCGTGGAGACCTCAGAGCAGCTTCCAGTGTCTGAAGGGGGCTACAAGGATGCTGGAGAGGGACTCTTCATCAGGGACTGGAGTGATGGGACAAGGGGTGATGGGTTCAAACTGAAACAGGGGAAGTTCATGTTAGATATAAGAAGTTGTTCCCTGTGAGGGTGCTGAGGCGCTGGCACAGGGTGCCCAGAGAAGCTGTGGCTGCCCCATCCCCGGCAGTGTTCAAGGCCAGGTTGGACACAGGGGCTTGGAGCAACCTGCTCTAGTGGAAGGTGTCCCTGCCCATGGCAGGGGGTTGGAACTGGAGGAGCTTTAAGGTCCCTTCCAACTCAAACCATTTTATGATTCTGTGTAAATGAGAGACCTCTCCCCAGGCAGCTCTTCCTGTCCTGTGTGTGACTTGCATGACAGTGACTTGTTTCTGTGACAGAGCAGATCGCTTGCTGCTTCTGGAGAGAGTTATCCCAGGCTGGTGTTGTTTGGAGGCTGGCTCTGGCCAGCCAGTGTCTTTGTCTGCATTTATAACTTTATACATTGTAGACAAATAACACTTTCTTCTGAAACCACGTCTAAAGGGAGAAACATTAGAGCTATTAAAAACAGCCCTTTCTTGAAGTCAAGTCTTTGATAGCTTTTGGTGGAGGAATAATGGATTAGATTACATGAAAAGAACGTGGATCTTGTTGCTTGCCAATAGATGATGAATTTATTGACTTCAGTTTGGGGTCGGAAAATGAAATTACATACACTTACAGTGAAATTTGACATCTAAACGCTATGTCTTAAGGCATCCCAGCTTGCTTGGATCATTTTCTGACATGTGAGTAATATTAAATGTACTAAAATATTTAACAAGTGTAAAAATCTTTAAAGTATGTCTCGAATTCCTCAAGCAATATTGATGGGAAGTAATTTGCTCAGACAACGAGACATGTTTTAGGTTTTGTTTTAGGTCTTTTCCTCTCTGAGTGTGTCTTAGACCTAAAGCTTTGGTCATAACAGGGAAAGGGAATGGTTTAATTCATTTTAACTTGGTGGATAGCTGAAAAAGGAGAACAAATACTTAAATAATCAAGAATCTCTGCAGCTCAGACGAGCATTTTCCCTTTGCAGAAGCAGATAACACTGAGGCCACAGAGGATTTTTCTCTCTTTTGTTTTTCTTTAACTGTTTTATTTGTTGTTATACTGTCCCCACAAAAACAAATTAGTAAAGGACCATGCCATAAAATACTGTGTATTGGGTGGGTGGGTAGTAAAATGAGCACTGCTGCTGCTTCCTCAGGAATTAGGTTAGACCTTGCATGCCTCCAGTGGGGAAAAAGGTGTTCCTAAGCATTGTTCATTCATGTGCAATGATGCCTTTTAATTGTGTTGTGTTGCTGTCTGTCTTTTGGTGGAGTTTCAGTGGCTCAGGGTATGTTGGCTCTGTTGGAAATCTGTAAGGAAGTATTGTTGAGGTGTACAGGAAGGAGTATTTGAAGAGTTAGGTTCTGGAGATGCAGGATGTAACTGAACTGTAGGAGAGCAAGCTTCAGAAGAGACCTAGTTGGTGGGATCCCAGAGGAGGCAGCTCTGAAGGGATAAGTTCAGGAAAGCTGTGAGCTTCTTAAGAAAAATCTTTTCCCACTGCAAGAACGGTCCATTCCAATATTCAGGAAAATCAGTAGATCTATTGGCAGGCTGGTCTGGTTAACCAGGGAGCTCATGATAGAGCCTCAGTGAAAAAATGAGGCCAAGCAGGAGGTGGAAGCAGAGGGAGACCACTACGTGAGTGGATTTGTGGATGAGGGGAGGGCAGTAGGTGTCATCTACCTCCACCTCATCAAGGTATTTAACACCGTCTCTCCCAATATTCCTGTATTTCGGTTGGGATGTTGCAGTTCGGACGTATCTGGATGACAAACTGGGTTGAAAAAAAAACCTGGTTGGATGTGTCTAATGGGTCATACTCTACCTGGAGGCTGGTATCGTGTGGTGGTCTGCAGGAGTTTGTCCTGTAGAACAGCTCTATCAGTGTCATGGAGGAGGAGGTAGAAGGAGCACACCCTCTTCAGTGCAGATGACCACAAATTAGGGAGGTGAAGGTACCATGTTTGAGGGCAGGGCTGTTCTCCAGAGGGACCTAGGATGGCTGGAGGGATGAGGAACATTCCAACAGGAACCTTATCAAGGACCATTCAAGGCCAGGTTGGACACAGGGGCTTGGAGCAACCTGTGTTGCTTCTAGTGGAAGGTGTCCCTGCCCGTGGCAGTGGGGTTGGAACTAGATGGTCTTAAGGTGCTTTCCAACCCAAACCATTCTATGATTCTAAGGTGTGACACACAGAGGAAGGGTTATTCCTGCGTACATGATGCTGCGGGGCTCACTCCTGCTCTCCTGTGGTTTGCTATTGCCACTTAGTTGTCACTGAGTTACTTGGAGATAACTTCTATTTTCAGTGATGTATCTTGATATTCTTTGGGTTCAAGATTCACTATTGATTGAAGTATTTTATTATCAAAAGGTGAAACATCTTGTTACTCACAGACTGCTGAAGATGCCAAACTTTTAGTGCTGTCAGTGTAACAGCAAATGTGTAGTTGAGCCTGACATTCATGTCACCAGCTTGCAGGACTATAGGCAAGATGGAATTATACATGGGAGATAAAGCAAGTATTGCATAAATTCAAGTTCTCACTGTCTGTGTGACATGCAAGTGGTCTATGAGTGCTTTCAGGTGGCTGGGTATGTCATTATAAAATGGTGCTGAAATTAGAAGGAAAACTAGTAAATAATGCAATTTATACACCTGTGCTTTCTTTTAGTTCATAGAAATGTGGAGTTCAGGGCTGTGGAAGAGCTTGGTTCACTCTGTGTGCTGAAAGTACAGTAGTCACCTCCTTGAGAAGATGGGGTGTGATTAACAGAGGGTTGGGCAGACATGAGGAGAATATTAAAATAGGCAAAAAGCCCTGATTTGATTGTTTAAAGACTTGGATTGACTGTGGAAGAGGTACATAATTGTATCAGAACATCTAGAACCTTATGAATGCACATCGTGCTTGTGAGCAGAACTTCTTGAGGGTGTGAACGTGAGCCTGGATGTGCCTGGGGTGCTCTCTCACTGTATTCCCAACCTTTGTCCAATTCGGAAGTAGTGTTTGAATTCTTCTCTGAAGTCTTGTCTTCAGGATATCATCGAGACTGTACCTTTGGGCTTCCTGCTTTAATTGTGTTTCAAGTGTTGAGATGTCCTTGGAACAGCAGCCCTTTAACAAATGTCTAAGGTAGAACAAGACTGAATGGCAAAAGGTGTTGGAACTTCTTATGCAGATGTCATGTATTTGAAGCTGCAGTTTGATGTTACAACTAACCTTGTGGCTGGCTGATCATGTTTCTCCCTATAATAACTTAGTGTCCAGTGATGTAGAATCACAGAATGGTTTGTGTTGGAAGGGACCTTAAAGCTCCTCCAGCCCCAACCCCCTGCCACGGGCAGGGACACCTTCCACTAGAGCAGGTTGCTCCAAGCCCCTGTGTCCAACCTGGCCTTGAACACTGCCAGGGATGGGGCAGCCACAGCTTCTCTGGGCACCCTGTGCCAGCGCCTCAGCACCCTCACAGGGAAGAGCTTCTGCCTCAGAGCTCATCTCAGTCTCCCCTCTGACAGGTTAAAGCCATTCCCCTTGGCCTGTCCCTCCAGGCCCTTGTCCAAAGCCCCTCTCCAGGTTTCCTGGAGCCCCTTTAGGCACTGGAGCTGCTCTAAGGTCTCCCCTTAAGGAGCCTTCTCTTCTCCAAGTGACCAGACTAATTCATAGACTAGAATTATTATGTTTTTCCCCTAATACTGAAAGGATATTTTATACTGTTGAAGGGAGGATTAACTTTTCTTTCCTCTAAACAAAAACCTTCTCCAGGTAGATTAGTAATAACAACTAAAGAAAGCCAACCCAAGGAGCTGAAACGAGCTCGTAAACAAGCCAGCCCAACCCTGAAATACTCATATCTCAGTACAGTAGTGGGCTGCACGAAATACACCCACCTAAATATGCTCTGAGAAATTACATTTGTGTTAATGTTAACCTGGAGTTTGACAGGGTGTAGATATTGTTCAGGTTTGATCATGCAGTTGAAAGGATGGGCTAAATGTAGAAGAGGTCTTGCTGTCCCGTTCTTTTTTCTCCCCCTTTCTTGGTAATGAAATGATGATGTTCAACTTTGTGTGAAGAAAGTGGCCCATGTGTGGGAGGCATCTGAGGCCACAATTGCAGTAATTGATTCCCACCCCCCTCTCTCCTTCTGCTCCTGCTTTATTTACTGTTATTCAGTGCTTTAAAGGGAACTAAAGAAACAAATTGAGATTTGCAAGTGTTCTGCAAATGGAGCTTGTGGAATTGAGTTGTATTTTGTTTGGTTCCCCCTCTACATGAAGGTCAGGGTGAAAACCACTATATCCCCTGAATATTTTCATATATTAGGGGGGCATTTGATTGATTGATTTCAAGGTTCTCATTTTACAACTGATGAAGAAGCTGTGATATTCCAAATGAAATCTAAAGAAGCAGCACTTTGTGTATCAGGTCCTGTCTTACTCGATGCATAAGTAACTACTTCAAGCCGAGGCAGAGCCATTGCAGTCAGCTTATTTAATAGTTCTTTTCTTTTACCAGTTGTTCTCTCTGAGTGGCTTTTTGCAGAGAGGCAGAATTTCTTTCAATGGGCATTCATTTAGAAGTGTCATTTTTGGTTCTAGATGTTCTTAGAAACAGGTAATTCTTATGTACTGCACACTGTGTGCTTTTGGGTCTCTAGTGGGTTTGGTGAAATGAAATTTCATGCTATTCTGCTTAGGGCTGCATGTGCTCTATTAAGGGTTTACTGAGTGCAGATGTTGGCTCTAAAAATCTTTAGGAGTAGTTGTGTGGTACACATATAAAGCAGTTTTTGTTGTAGCTACTATAACAAGCATATCCAAAGTGTTTGTTTAGAAATGGCTTGTGAGTTAGAAGTTAAAACAACCTGCTTTTTGATGTGGAGGCACAAGATGTGTGCATGCTAAAACATCATCTTACAGTAGCTGGCAGAAAATCATGTTGAAAACAACTGTTGGGGGCTGGTATGTGGTTCTTGTAGTAATTTCTAGTGTGGCAGTAACTTCAGAGAGGTAAGGAAACTGTCTCTAAAAACAGAGAAGAAAATGAACCTGGGAAAAAGAGATGGTGCACACATGGCCTGCAACATGGTACAAAGACACAAACATGCTGAAATGGGACCTTGTGAAACTAGAAACCAGTGCAATAAGAGAATCATAGAATCATGGAATCCCAGGTTGGAAGGGACCTTAAGAATCATCTGGTCCAACCTTTCTAGGCAAAGCATGATTTAGACTAGATGTCCCAGCACCCTGTCCAGCCCAATCTTAAGTGCCCAGCGTTGGGGAATCCACCGCTTCCCTGGGGAGATTATTCCAATGGGGTGAACTTCTTGAAGATGCAAATAGAGTTTATCCAATGTCTGCGGCAGACTCCTGGAAAGTCTGTGGTGGAGTTTGTTTTCTGAGTTTTGGTTTTTCTTTTTAACTCTTTTTTTCGTTCTTTTTAAATCTAGACTTAAATAAAATTTGACCTGGCAACATGCTTTCCCCCCCCCCCCTCCCTTTTTTTTTTCTTAACTTCAATTACACTGTCCATTAGAAATCAGTATTTGACTGAAGATGGTGACAGGCTGAGAAAGTTGGGGCTGTTCAACCTGGAGAAGAGAAGCTGTGTGGAGACCTCAGAGCAACTTCCAGTATCTGAAGGGGGCTACAAGGATGCTGGAGAGGAACTCTTCCTCGGGAACTGTAGCAATAGGACAAGGGGGAATGGGTTTAAACTGAAACAGGGGAGATTTCGGTTGGATCTTAGGCAGAAGCTCTTCCCTGTGAGGGTGCTGAGGCGCTGGCACAGGGTGCCCAGAGAAGCTGTGGCTGCCCCATCCCTGGCAGTGTTCAAGGCCAGGTTGGACACAGGGGCTTGGAGCAACCTGCTCTAGTGGAAGGTGTCCCTGCCCGTGGCAGGGGTTGGAACTGGATGAGCTTTAAGGTCCCTTCCAACCCAAACCATTCTATAGTTCTATGATGCCTGTTTGGGACATATTTGCTGTGGTCCTTGTTAGAAATCTCTCATATGTGTTCGTACAGAAGTCAGGGTTCACACATGCTCAGGTCCTTGCTTCCTATTGAGCATGAAATGTGCTGAAGATTGCCAGCAGAAAGCATTGAACTATGTAATATTTCCTCTTCAAATCCCAGCCTTTGACTTCTCTTGTCTGTGCTGTGTCTGGGCACCAGAATAAACTCCAGTTATTCCTCCTTTGTCCTTCGGAGACCTTCCTGGGATTAGAGGTCAAAAAGACCAGATACCGGCTAAGATAAAAGGGTTTGTAATTTAAAGGACTCAGAAGTCATTTGCTGCAGCCTGAATGCTTTTGCTATCTTAAAGAACAACATCAAAAGTATTGATCATTTTAAAGAAATAAACCCAATGACTAAATTAGAACTGTTTGCTTTCACCAGCGTTAGTCGTGATAGCAAGGAAATCGTCTTTCTGCTATACAGCATCCTGTCTGGTTTTATAGTGAATATGTTCTTACCCAAACCCTCTCCCCACTGACATTAAGTAGGATGGGGGGGGTCTTAAATGCATTTATTTTCTTTGTGTTACTTAAAAACACCACTTGTTAGGTATAATGTTCCTTCAACACGACAAGCAGCCCTCCAAGTAATAAAAACCCTCTTGCTTTTAATAGTAAATGCTGCTTTTCTTTCCATCACAATTTATTTACCAGGTAGAGGATCTTCAGTGTGATATTAAAGCGTACTTTAAATGTCTGATTTATCACATTAAGATGAAAAGAAAAGCTTTGTTTCTTTTTTTTCCTTTCATCTCCAGGCTGCAGCAAAGTGTTACTAAAGCTCTTCATCACTTGTCAGATGAGGCAGGTTAAGTATATTGCACAGTGCTGCTGCTTGAAAGCTTTGTACTAGTTGTTTTTTAGTTAAACAGGAGGTAACCACTTAGAGGATTCTTTGCCTCTGCCTCAGGGGATCAGGATGCAGTTTTAGCTGCTTTTTTCGGTACCTGAATTCAGCTACAATTTATTCCTCACACTGGTTTGTATGTGTATTGAATTCCTTGATTTCCAATGACCTCATGTTGAAATGTATTACTGAAGTTTTGGGGAACACTAGACCAAAAATGACAGTTCTCAGATACTACTGCCTGTTTTTGGAAATCTAAATTTAAACAAGAGGAAGAACATTATTTCTTCTCTTTGCTTTTGTTTGCTGTGTGCCTCCAACAATGCTTCATGGAGCCAGTCTATCTGATTCTCATTTTGAGCTTCATTAACTGTGTTTGATTTCATCTCGTGTTAAGCATCTGAAAAATAAGCATCTAATCTAAGTCAGTCATTGAGGTTGGGGTGAGATATGGGGGTTCATCCTGTGGAAGGCTTCTATTTCTCCTTAGTCTCTGGAGCTTTATACAGACAGAGGTGAGTGGTTCATAGAATCACAGGATGGTTTGGGTTGGAAGGGACCTTAAAGCTCCTCCAGCTCCAAGCCCTGCCACGGGCAGGGACACCTTCCACTAGAGCAGGTTGTTCCAAGCCCCTGTGTCCAACCTGGCCTTGAACACTGCCAGGGATGGGGCAGCCACAGCTTCTCTGGGCACCCTGTGCCAGCGCCTCAGCACCCTCACAGGGAGCAACTTCTGCCTCAGAGCTCATCTCAGTCTCCCCTCTGGCAGGTTAAAGCCATTCCCCCTTGGCCTGTTCATCCAAGGTGCTTTAAGTTTTGATTTTCCTCTTTATTTTTGGTGAGGAGGCGGCAGTTTATCCTGAGAGAAAAGACTCAGTTATTCCTGATGTTACTAAGTGACATTTCTCAACAGGGTGACGTGGTGCTGAGTATTATGAGATTTAAGGAGGAGAAGTATCTGCAGAAATTGGTATAAAGAGTTAATAAAAGCAGTGATTATATAGATGAGTGACTTCAGTGTTATCAGCAATCTAAGGAAACTGTTTTTTGGAGGAGCAGCACTGGATATCACATCACGCTGTCAACCAGATTTTGACTGTGGAATGGTCTCCTGTATCTGTGCCGGTCTGTTGCAGATTGTAGAACCCACTGGCTCCTTTTGGTCTGCTCTGTCATTTGCAAGAGAGGAGAGAATGCTTTACTCAAAGATAAAGCAAACCTCATACTTCTGAATTATCTGGAAGCATTTTGGCTGACAGTCACTTTACTTTTCCTCCTCAGGATTTTCATCCCTGACCTCTTGCCCCTAGAACAGTCTATTTTTCCCTGTACTTATTGAATTCCTGACTTTACTTGCTGGTATCAGAGATGCTGCTGGCTCCTGTGTGTGCTACTTGGTGTCTGTTCAAGAGAGTTTATTCCTAGACTGGAATTGGATCAAGTCTCTGCTACTCGTTACGTCCTTCTGTAGTACCTTGTTTTACTGCTGACAACATATAACACTAAATAGCTATCAGGGGTGGACATAGTAGGAGTATTACACCAGTTTAGAGACCAGCCATGTGAAAAAGTTGTGGTTTTTAGCAGCTCTCACTACCTGTGATTAAAAATGTAGGTGTTAGATGGTGGTTGCTGTTAAAACTTTAAACATTTTGGCATTTGTCCTTTTATATAATTTCTGAATAATGAAAATAGTCATAAACATCAGTCTCATCTTACGCACCATCAGTTGTCAGTATTACAAGCAGTAATACAGTGCTAAATATAGGGCTGCAAATACTGTAGTTACCACATCTTGAAGCTGACAACATTGTAGTTGTCTGCTGATAATTAAATATAAAGCCAGTTTTGTTGGAGCTGGAGGAAGATGTGTTATGATGCCTTCTAAGTCCCCTCCAGTTTCCTCAACAGAATTGTCTTTGCTCTTGTGTAAGGAGTGCAGATGACCTTGACGCCTTTTTGATTCATGTATTTGAAATGTGTACATTGGTGACTTCTAATCTGACTCCTTGTGTTCTACCATGAATCAGCTCGGTTGGCAAAGACCTTTAAGCTCACCAAGTCCAACCATTCCCCAGCAGTGCCAAGGCCACCACTAACCCATGGCACTGAGGCCTCGGCTACACGGGGTGTGAACACTTGCAGGGACGGTGACTCCAGCCCTGCCCTGGGCAGCCTGTTCCAATGCCTGAGCACCCTCTGGGGAAGGAATTGTTCCTCAGCTCCATCTAAACCTGCCCTGGGGCAGCTTGAGGCCGTTTCCTCTTGTCCCATCCCTTGTTCCTTGGGAGCAGAGAGCAGCCCCCTCCTGGCTCCAGCCTCCTGTCAGGCAGTTGCAGAGAGCGAGAAGGTCCCCCCTGAGCCTTCTCTTCTCCAGACTAATAGCATTACATGTATGCTGCTTTGTTACTAATGCTTGACTTCCAGAAGATTCTCTAAAATGTGCTGTTGTATGGGATGTAGGAAACTGGCAACATTATCCTCAAGGCATAAGAAAGTGCTTCCATATTCTCCTGCACTTCCCTTTCTAAGTCACTGCTTCTCATTTACAGCACCTTGTTACAAACACTGTGTAAATGCTTTTCCTTGTATCCTGCTCCACTCAGCAGTGATGAGACTGAATGTGCTGTAGTTTGCATCTGAGCTGAATAAACCAATTCTGGAATTACTGTTTTCTCTGCACTGTTACAAAACATCCCTGTATCAGCCTGTTGTTAGAACTTGAATATACAGGAGATTAGATTTGAATGCACCACAACAGCCGTTAAAGATCCACTTACTTGTCACTGTTGGCTTTTTTTTGTACCTACTTGTAGGTGAAGTGATTGCTGTCAGGCTCTGTGCAGAGTTTCAGTGCCCATGTCATTGATAAATAAAATGATGACTTGATCTGGAGATGGTTACACTTATTTTTTTACTGAATATCCGGCTTCTATTGGAAAACACTCCCTTTAAAGTTTAGTGTTAATTGTTGGATTGCTTTAAATGTACAATGTAGAAATATGGTATCTTGCTTTATCTTTCCGTGCAACTCCAACCACTGTGAAATGTGGTTAACGGGGTCAGCAGATGTATTGATGTGTGTTATCTCTGGGTGAAACACGTTTGTCTTTCCTTTCATTAACCTTTACCTGGGAAGACGCTTCCACTGCTTGTGTTTTTCACAGTATTGTTGCATTATGGCCTCTTATGTAATTTGTTTTTATCTTCTGTCTTCCCAGAGTAACTTTCCAAGTTCTAAACCAACTTTATCCAAATTAAAGGTACATTTCTCCAGGATCATTAATTTACTTGTTTTCTGTTAACTTCCAAAAGGATTGGTGACAATGATACAGTTAATGCTCCCTGATATGATAGTTGACTTGGGTTATTTATCACAGATTATCTTCATCCTGTTGAACTGATTTCTGAAGTGAAAAGAGCTACTGATATATCCTTCAATGCACCTTGCTATGTACTTTATTTAGACAATAAGACTTTTGTTGCGCTCCTAGAAATCTCCTCAAAAGGATGTGTTCAGGACGGATGGGGAAGGCTCCTTACCAGATCTGCTCCAAGCCCCATCTAACCTGGCCTAAGCCATCTATGAGCCTGGGGGATTCGGGAGAGCTTGGGTCCATGTGAAGGGGGGAGATTCTTTGGGGAATGCATGCAGATAGGCCAGATGAGGTTGTGGCAGGCCCTGGAGTCAGTGGTTGTGCTGCTGTTCCTTGGCATGCTATGTTGGCATGTAGTACAGTCATTTGCACTATATCAGAAGATAACATTATTCCTCCTCCTCTTACCTATTCCTGTTAACTCATCCCATCCAGTCACTCATTAGAAGTATTCTCCAGGTAGCAAGGCCTATTTCCTCTGCTTTGCACTACATATATGTGAAAGCAGGGCCCCCTGCCCCAGAAACAGTTGGCACATGGACATTGCCATTTAAAATTCAATGCCTCGAGTTAGCTCCTCTGAGCCTGTATTACCCCCAATGGATGTGGAATACCCTCACCAGAAGGCTTTCTGATTCAGACTCATGAGCATCTTTGGGAATCTTCTTATTCCTGTCCAAAGCAATTGCAATCCAGAGCTGTAACTGGCTAAAATGGACTTTTCAGGGCCACTGATAGCATGCAATCACAGCTGGAGAATCCTCTTTAAAGTCGATGGTGGTGAATGACCTGAACATCAGAATTTGCTGTTTATGTAGCCTTGACAGCAGGGAGAGTCCCATTTGGGATTGCAGACCTGTGCAATAGCAGAAATTCTTTGCAATTAGTGGTGACTTCTAAATGCAAACTAAAGAGCTGTTTTAGTTTGTAAACCTTTTTACCCAGCTGTTATGCGTCGAGTTTATAAACCCTTTTACCTTGCTATTATGTGTGGAAATAAGTGATTACTGCACTGTCCTCTCTAGTGGTAGATGTTAATTGAAATGCATGTGGAGAAAGGATTCAGGAGTTATTTTGCCCAAGCAAATAAGAGATGCCGGGAAATGTCTCCATCTTGTCAGGTAAAACAGCTTTAGAATAAGCTTATAAACTGTAAAGATCAGGAACTGGGCAACTTCGATTGTCCTGAAAGAACACTGCATGGTTAATCCTGTTGAAAGCAGAATCAAAATCCTTCCCATCATTGCTTACAATATATTTATTGTTTTAAATATTGATTTACAGAATCCTAATGCTTTTATTCACTGTATTTGGCAAGAAAAGCCTTGCAGTGTATGTATAGTAGGAATTCCTAGCACAGACAGCTGGAGTAGCAAGTCTCTCCACTGTTGTGGTCAATCTAAGGGTATTGTAAAGGCCTGTGATAGTTCTGTTTCATTATTACTGGTGTTTTAGTTATTTAAATGGAACAAAACACCAAAATGACCTGCTGAAATAATAACTTATTTCACGGCATAGAAACCCGGGTTGGAAAGGACCTCACCTTGGTGAGATTGGAAAGGTCCAACATTTCAAGGCAAAGCCTGACCTAGACTGGATGTTGCAGTGTCCTGGGTTCAGCTATAGCAGTCATTTTTTTCCTTCCTAGTAGCTGGTGCAGTGCTGTGGTTTTGACTTTCAGCCTGGGAACAACGCTGATAACACCGATGTTTTTAGTTGTTGCTAAGTAATGTTTACTCCGACCAAGGACGTTCTCAGTCTCATGCTTTGCCAGGGAGGAGGGGAAGCCGGGAAGGAGCAGAGACAGGACACCTGACCCAAACTGGCCAAAGGGGTATTCCATACCACAGCACGTCATGCCCAGGATAGAAACTGCAGGGAGTCACCTGGAAGGCCCAGATTGCTGCTCAGGTCAGGCTGGGTATTGGTTGGCGGGTGGTGAGCAATTGTATCCTCTCCCCTTGTTATTTCCCTTATCATTATTATTATTAGTGGTAGCAGTAGTGGTTTTGTATTGTACCTTAGTTACTGGACTGCTCTTATCTCAACCCGTGGGATTTACATTCTTTCCATTCTCCTCCCCATCCCTCCGGGAGCTGGGGGAGGAAGAAGGGGGAGAGCGAGTGAGCAGCTGCGTGGTTCTGAGTTACCGGCTGGGCTTAAACCACGACACCCAGCACCCTGTCCAGCTGACTGTTAAACAGTGCCCAGTGTTGGGGAATCCACCACTTCCCTGGGGAGATGATTCCAAGGGCTGATTGTTCTCATCAAGCTGTGGCTGCCCCATCCCTGGCAGTGTTCAAGGTCAGGTTGGACACAGGGGCTTGGAGCAACCTGCTCTAGTGGAAGGTGTCCCTGCCCGTGGCAGGGAGTTGGAACTGGATGAGCTTTAAGGTCCCTTCCAACCCAAACCATTCCATGATAGGATTCTATAAGGATTTACAGCAGAAGAGCTCACATTTATAGCTTGTTAAGCTACGAGTAACTGGAATTGGTGCCTGTGCAGGCTCGTTGGTGCAGCAGGGCAGCCTTCTCCTGCACTGAGCTTTGCTCCTGTGTCCTTACTTCTTATTTCCTACTATTTTATTCTCCTGTGCTCCATTTCTCCTTTGTATATTGGTTAAAAAGATCTAATTTTAAGTTTAGCCTCAGGATTTTCTATTCCTTAATTTTCTTTCTGTGGCTTGTATACATCCATTTCTTAACTTGATTTTTCTGTGAGCTTATCAGAATGTAACCTTGGCCATGCTAGGGAGTAATGAAATGAGTTATTCTTGTTAAATACAGCTGGTAAGCACAGGCAGATAGAACCCAATTCAAAGAATCCCAGGGGAAGACCTTGTAATCCTGCTTTCCCTTCATTTTTTCCAGCTCCCTCATAAGTTTGTTGTTGGAATTTACTGCTAAAGCTACACCAATAACAGGATACTGAAAAGAGAATGTTCCAAATAGAACATGAACTAACTTTGCTTTGTTATTTCTAGCTTCTGCACCATCTTGTGACTAATTTACATGAGTATAAATTGATTAATCCTCACATTTACATTGTAAAAGAGAGAATGTAATATATGCAAGTGCCTTTGGAACCGAAAATATGAAATATTGTTAAATTATGCACTCTCAATGGCATTGTTTTCATATCTCATTATCCTATGAGCTGCTTCAAGTATTGCTGCACATGACCAATACTGAACAGTTCCTACACGTTTGTCCTTGGAGGCATGTTCTGTGGTTGCACTGAATCCATAGTGGTGGAAGTGCCTCTGAGTGTGAATTTCAATGGGAGAGTTGCTGTGTGCGGGGGTGGTTGAGTTTCTATGAGTCTGAAAATAGAGTTTGTTCTTCCGAATGCTATTCTCTAAAAAGAATAATGACATTTTAAGAACCTCAGCAGTTTAAATGGTGACCCTGCCTTGATCCATGGCTTATAATAAAGAAACTTGGGAAATGAAGACTATTCTCTCAGCCTGTCTTCATAGAGCTGGGCTGGTTTAGCCTGGAGAAGAGAGGGCTCTGGGGAGGCCTTAGAGCAGCTCCAGTGCCTAAAGGGGCTACAGGAAACCTGGAGAGGGGCTTTGGACAAGGGCCTGTAGGGACAGGCCAAGGGGAATGGCTTTAACCTGCCAGAGGGGAGACTGAGATGAGCTCTGAGGCAGAAGGTGTTCCCTGTGAGGGTGCTGAGGCGCTGGCACAGGGTGCCCAGAGAAGCTGTGGCTGCCCCATCCCTGGCAGTGTTCAAGGCCAGGTTGGACACAGGGGCTTGGAGCAACCTGCTCTAGTGGAAGGTGTCCCTGCACGTGGCAGGGGTTGGAGCTGGAGGAGCTTTAAGGTCCTTTCCAACACAAACCATTCCACGATATGTGTAATAAGGTCACTCATGACAGTGACTGTTCTGGCACGTGTAGATCTTGTTTCTGATGGTTCACTTATACATATACCAGTGAACTTCCTTTGGGTCTCCAAGAGATTCCTCTCTTCTTGAGAGAGGCAGGGAAAGAAACAGATACTTTGGTCTTTAGAGCAAGTAACTTATTTCTGGTGTTTTAGTGCTGGTGGAATGAAGGGATGATTTATTATTTCTTCCACTGAGTTTAAGGCTAATTTGGACTTTTCATAGGGTTGAAGACCAGGTACACCAGTTTGAAAAGCCCTAATATTTCCCTTTTTAGTCTTGTATGCCAGGAATAGTGATGTACAGTTACAACCCTTCCTTGTTTCCTCTTCTTTGCTGCTATTCTATGCTGCTGCCTGCAAATCAGGCTCTTTGAAAACTAAGAATGAAGGAAGAGTTATTTAATTGTCACTGATGTACCACCTAATTGAAGCACACTAAAGACACTTGCCATGGCTTTAATCCACGTGGAAATCTAACAGTTTGATTTCAAAACTAGAAGTCTTCTGTTTTCTTTAGTGTGCAGTGAATATTTAAATGGCTTTCTTAAGCTTGTGTTTTTAGGTCAGGATAAGGGTTATTGCCTGTGTTACTGATACCCAAAGCAAACTGAAGTCTGTGATTCTTCCAGTGAATTTTATGCTCATAAAAGCTACCTGATTGACAGATCTGAGCTGGAGCTTTGAGTCCTCACAGGCAGCGTGGGTAGGTGCAGATGGACTCTCTTGCATTGATCTACCAGGGCATGTTAACCTAGACCTCAAGTAACCTATTTCAGGGGGGAAAGAAGTTTTGTTTCCATAGTTGGCTGCTTGAGACAACATTTTCTTGTTGTTTAATGGAATAAGAAATAAAGTATATGCTTGTTTTTTCCTGGTCTAGAGGAAATTATTCTATGGTACTATTTAGTTGGCTACTCTCTAAATGAAGATTAATGGGTTTGATATTTTGTCTTTTCTCTGCTGTTCAACTTAAATGGCCACTGAGACTGCTGGGTTTTGTGTGATGTATGGACCAAACTGGAGTGTTTATTAAATAGAATGAGTGAAAACTGAGGGTATTTGCATATTATGCCTTTTAAATTGCAGGGTGGGTGGTCAGAGTGTTTTAATTGTGGAAGGGCCCATAATGTGTTCATAAGCCCATGGCTCGGTGCTGTGGAGGTACCAGGTTGCTGACACATGCTTCCTGATTCAATATTTATGACTGTTAATGTGCAGTTTGGAATTTCCTTGTGACATCTTCATTAACTTTAATGTCTCCAAAGCTGTGGTTGCCCTGCCAGCTCCTGAGACAGATGATGGGGTTGGAGACAGCCCGAAGGTACGTTGTCCCAAGTGAGCTGGTTAATGTTCATACTTAGTGTGCACAGGGACAGGAGAACTGCCTGGTCGGATCAGATCGATGGTTTGAATGCCCTGGTGCTCTGTTGTCAATACCAGATGCTACGGAGGTGAATGCAAGGAATTCTGCAGTAAAGAATTGGGAAATAGTTTTTCCAGCAAGGAAGAAATTTTCATGTTCAGTTCTGGGCCCTCACTGCAGGAGAGACATTGAGGTGCTGGAGCGGGGCCAGAGAAGGGCACCGGAGCTGGTGCAGGGCCTGGAGCACAAGTGTGATGAGGAACGGCTGAGGGACCTGGGGGGGTTTAGTCTGGAGAAGAGAAGGCTCAGGGGGGACCTTCTCGCTCTCTGCAACTGCCTGACAGGAGGCTGGAGCCAGGAGGGGGCTGGTCTCTGCTCCCAAGGAACAAGGGATGGGACAAGAGGAACCAGCCTCAAGCTGCCCCAGGGCAGGTTTAGATGGAGCTGAGGAACAATTCCTTCCCCAGAGGGTGCTCAGGCATTGGAACAGGCTGCCCAGGGCAGGGCTGGAGTCACCGTCCCTGCAAGTGTTCGCACCCCATGTAGCCGAGGCCTCAGTGCCATGGGTTAGTGGTGGCCTTGGCAGTGCTGGGGAATGGTTGGACTTAATGATCTTAAAGGTCTTTTCCAACCCAGTTGATTCTATGATTCGGTGTTCCTGGCAATGGCTAGTACGTAGCTTGAAGCTTTATTCTCTATGTAATGTAGCCTGTTGGTGTTCTTTTGTGTCTTGTCCCACACCCCCCCACCCCACTCTTGATTTTGCTTGGTCTTTACTTCAGCAAAGAGTTTGACAATAGATTGCCCACTGTGCCTGTCAAATATTAGAAAAATAAGAGTATTTGCAATGTTGCCCTCTCAGCTGGGTTGTGAGCTTCCTTAAGTGTGTGAATGGAAGCCCGGGGCTGCCTATTTTATGATGACATGTTCTATACCTCGTCTCTTCACTGCATTGAGCCATTTCAGGTTTTCTTTCCATTATTCCCATGTGCTTTCCCAAGGGCAGAGTTGTGTGGTAGTGCCATATACTCACCAGTTGCCTTCTGAGAACTTCTGAGTTTATGAATCTATTTCAGCCAAATCTAAGGGAGGACTGAAAGTCTTAAGGCCCTGATGTTTCTAAAGGTTTGGATAAATCCAGGGCAGGTAGATAAGAGACATTAAGATGAAATCCTTTGTGGAGACAAGGTCTAAAGCTGCCTGAGCTCTTCTGCTGAAGGTTTATCACTCTGCACATACTCACAGACTGGTTTGGGTTGGAAAGGACCATAAGATCATCCAGTTCCAACCCCCTGCCATGGGCAGGGACACCTCACACTAGACCATGTCACCCAAGGCTCTGTCCAAGCCAGCTTGAGCACCACCAGGGATGGAGCATTCACCACTTCTTTGGGCAACCTTTTCTGCTAAAGCAGCTGCAGCCTGTGCTGTGCATTGCCAAGCCAGGAGGCAGGAGAGAGAGATGAAGTTTGGGCACTGGAGAGGTGCTCAAGGAAGATGATCTTGTAAGGACAAGAGAGATCAGTTTGTCCTAAAGTGAGGGTGCAGAGAAACATGCAATGGGGATCTGTGAGGAGCCAGCTGAGGTTGGTGCTTCTAATGCAAAAAAACCCCAACCAACACCTCTCACTTCTGTGCTTTGTTTCAAAGACTAGGTGTTCTTTCCCCTTTGCCTTAAAAGAAAGAAGATGTTAACATAAGCTATGGGACAAAACAGTTTGGAGAACTTTTCAAAGTGATTGTTGTGTTAAGCCCATAAGTTTTGGTGGAACTGAAATAGATCCCAGCAAAGCTTATCCTTGGCTTCATGTGGAAAGCCTGATAAAACACTGCGCTTGAAGTGTGGAGGTGCATCATCTTCTATCTATTTCCATATTCTTTCTCTCTCATTCTTCATGTATTTTATACTCAATGTTGGACCTTCTCTTTCCTTTCTACTTTCGTCCTTCTCATGCCAGGCTGGCCATTAAACAAATGTTCTTTGTGCAATGCTCAGGACTTACATGTGATTATGGTTGATTTAAAAACCAAGCAAAGTGTAAGATAAAATCACATTCTGCTTTCCAGTGCGTGTGGCTATTCATTGCTCAGCACTGAATTTGTGTACCATTGTGCTGCTCAGCTTGCCTGGCCTTATTTTCTCCCTTTTTAAGTTTTTTCAGTCTTGATTAAAATGATTTTAGACTATTCATGTGCAAAGTTTAGTCTCAGTTTAGCTTTCCCTTTTCTAGTGCTTTCTGTCCTCTATTTTGTCTCATCCTGTTTTTAATCCATGGTGGTAATTTACCCCTTGTTTTAGAACTACTCTTTCCTAACAGCCTGTACTCAGTGGCAGTGGAAGAGATGAACCAAATACCAAATGTAGCTTCTTGGTTTTTGTCTTGTTGATGCATTCAGACACTAAGTTGAAGACTGTGTCTATTTTACCCCTGTGTTAGTACTCTGAGTTGCATCCAAGCCATGTATGTGGTTGTCATCACTGTACAATCACAAACTGGTTTGGGATTGAAGGGACCTTAAAGCTCCTCCAGTTCCAACCCCCTGCCACGGGCAGGGACACCTTCCACTAGAGCAGGTTGCTCCAAGCCCCTGTGTCCAACCTGGCCTTGAACACCGCCAGGGATGGGGCAGCCACAGCTTCTCTGGGCACCCTGTGCCAGCGCCTCAGCACCCTCACAGGGAAGAGCTTCTGCCTCAGAGCTCATCTCAGTCTCCCCTCTGGCAGGTTAAAGCCATTCCCCTTGTGCTGTCCCTCCAGGCCCTTGTCCAAAGCCCCTCTCCAGCTTTCTTGTAGGCCCTATGTCCTTCCTTATGACTTGTTTATTTGAAAGCAGAAGTAGCCTGTGCAGCACCCGAGTACTGCGGAGATCCCTGGGTCAAGGAGTCATGGTCTGAAACTTGAGAGGAGATGCTGAGGGACCTGGAGTTGTTAGGCTTGGAAGTACCTTTCCAGCAAGGAAGTTACTGAGAACATACTGGGAACCAGCCTGTGTGGTGGTACACAACAGGAAGACAAACAAGAGGCATCCATTGAAACAAGAGATGCTTTTAACCCGTAAAGAGGAGCTTTTTCACCACCAGGTCAGTCAGTTGACACACATTTCCTGGAGGGGCTTTGCTGCATCCGTCCTTGGAGGTATTTTTTGCGACAGTGAAGTTTTACCTCTTTAAGGAGGATGTTTGGGTGGCCTGGAGGGCATCTGTGTGATTCTGGTGTGGCCTTTAAGAAGCTGCTCTCTGAAAGATGTCCTGTTCACTAGACTTTGAATAGCAGAGCTGGATGAAAAGGAAAAGCAGAACGAGTTTCTTCTTCTTTTCTTTTCTCTATAAATGAATTCTCTGACCATTATTTAGCAAAGTAATTTCTAAAAGATGTTTGACTGTATCTAACCAAAGTGTCTCTTCGTTAACAGCTTAATGCACCTGCCCTTTTGAGAGGAGTTAGTGAAGGTGCCTGGTAATAAACGCAGTTTCCACTAATCATCTCTGAATATGTAAGACTAATGGGCAGGTTCCAGCTCTGCGGGTTAGAGGCTGCTTGATCAACTTGTCCATGTTGTATTCCTGATTCCTCAGAGTAACCTTTTTGAGGCTGCATGTTGTCTGCTTTACCTAATGTGTGTTGTTACAGCTTCGGGTGCCACCTTCTTGCTGTAATCTTAGTGTCATGCTGAATGTTTCTGTGAAGCAATTGCTTTAGAGTGAGAGGAAGAAGGGCTGGAGCAGCTCTGCTCTGGAGCCAGGCTGAGAGAGCTGGGCTGGGGCAGCCTGGAGAAGAGAAGGCTCCTGAAGGGGAGACCTTAGAGCAGCTCCAGTGCCTAAAGGGGCTGCAGGAAACCTGGAGAGGGGCTTTGGACAAGGGCCTGTAGGGACAGGCCAAGGGGAATGGCTTTAACCTGCCAGAGGGGAGACTGAGATGAGCTCTGAGGCAGAAGTTGTTCCCTGTGAGGGTGCTGAGGCGCTGGCACAGGGTGCCCAGAGAAGCTGTGGCTGCCCCATCCCTGGCAGTGTTCAAGGCCAGGTTGGACACAGGGGCTTGGAGCAACCTGCTCTAGTGGAAGGTGTCTCTGCCTGTGGGAGGGGATTGGAGCTGGATGAGCTTTAAGCTCCCTTCCAACCCAAACCAGTCTGTGGTTCTATGAAATAATGAATTCAGACTTTCATAATGAATTTAGGCTTTCATATTAGACATTAATGACTATCTTTCAAACTTCTCCAAAGGAGTAGCTGGACAAATAAGAAACATTGGGTTACTGCATCCCAGAGGCCATCAAAATCCAGAATGTCCTTATCTATTGACCCTCACTGCTTGGTCTGCAAAGATCCAGGCAAGAGCTTCATGGGTTTTACCACGTAGCAGTATTCTGTGTCTGCAGTGGTGTTACATGGAGCAGTTTGGTCCCTCTCAGGCATTGTACAACTTGCTGCTAGCTCTGAGCATGGTAACAGTCTCTGTCCCTGCAGTTGATGGCACCCCATTTCCATTATACTGAGGAGAATACTGCTTATCAGACACCTATCAGCATCCACCCTTCACATGGTAGGAGAACAGAGAAGATCTATTTCTGGCTATAGCACTGTGGCTTTTTGAGCATGCTTCCTATTACAGACCATCTATCTGAATTGTCTTGTGATTGGAATGCTGGAGCTGCATTCATTTTATGCTCTTGTAGGAGCATAAGATAGCACTGGGATGCAAGTGTGACCCTCCTAAATGGAATTACTTGAAAATCTTCCTGATTTGTCAGCTCTGGGATGCACTTACTATGAAGCTGACACTGATTTCAGTATCCTGAAGAACTTAAAATACTCAAGTGTGTGGTGGTGGGAATGGCTGTGTAATTTTTGGCAACTGCTCTATACTTATGTATGGATCATGCTTATCTTAGCAGTGTTGCAGCCACCAGGTTCTAATATTCCAATAGTTTAATAGTCAGCTGCCTGGTTTTAATCTATAGTCTGAGCAGAGGTTGCCATCAGAGAGAGATCTTATTGCTTTTCTCTAAACCCAATTCCTTTTTCTGATCCTCTTGCTAATAAAGAAACTTTTCTCATTTGAAATGCTACTTCTTCACCCAGGACAAACCCCTCCTACTTGTAGAACTGCAATTTTTTACTGAAACATCATAAAGCTCCCTTTTGGCAGCTTCCCAATGATATCTTACAATAATGCTGGTGAATGATCTATAGCTCTGCTTTTATTCCCTATTAGTATTTGCCTGATCGATGGCTAACCTGATTGATTAAGGTCAAATGTCTTTATTGGCTGATGCCTGAATCTTTTCGCATTATGACTTAACATGTTTTATGGTCTGTTAGACTTCTTGTACTCATTTTTGCACAGCAGAACAATAAACTTCATGATGTAGATGCTGTGAGCAATACACTTACACAACGTTTTGGGTGTTCTCAGGTCCAGTGTTAAAACGACATGAAATATAGAATCATAGAATGGTTTGGGTTGGAAAGGGCCTTAAGATCATTTAGTTCCAACTCCTTGTCATGGACAGGGATGCCTCACACTAGACCATGTCACCCAAAGCTCTGTCCAACCTGGCCTTGAACACTGCCAGGGATGGAGCATTTATCACTTCTTTGGGCACCCTGTGCCAGCAGCTCAGCACCCTCACAGGGAAGAGCTTCTGCCTTAGATCTAACCTGAACTTCCCCTGTTTCAGTTTAAACGCATCACCCCTTGTCCTATCATTACAATCCCTTATTGAGGTATTTGGGTTGAGCTGCAGTAAGAAACACTTGATCTCAGGCTTTCAGATTGTTCTGTGAATAAGGTAGCTGTAGTGTCAAGTAAGTTCTTTGCTTTTATGACAGCTTAATCATTTCTAAGTGTACAAATGTAGAACCTGAACTGCTCCCACTTAGGCTTGTGATGCTTATTGAGGAGATGAATGTGTGCTGCAGTACAGAAACAGGATCCATGTGATAGCCTGATGTTTTGCTCACCTTTTTTCTCCTCTGCAGATACAGTTTGAAGTGAGTAGCTGATCTTTGGAAACCTAACATCTCTGTGTCCTCTCAGAGTATCCTCACATAGCCTCAGAGCAGGAAACAGTGGAGCAGTGTTAATAGTCAGTAGAGATAGCCCCAATAAAACGGGGTTTTGCTTTTTCATCTGGTGTTTGTGATCATAATCTGTTAAAAATTCATATTTCCCTCTGAATTTTCACATATCTTAATGTATTTTTAGGCTGGGGTCTCACTTGCCACTCACAAGTGTCCCCCCACCATTCCCTAAGGCAACTCTTTCTGTCGTCTAAGCATTGGCTGCATCTGCCAGATGGATATCGATTCATTCTACTTGACTTAAGATGTTTATAACTGAATTACTTGGCCAAGACTCCCATATAGTTGATGAAGCTGCTTCATTCATTCATAAAATTCACTATTTCATAAGACTACATTAGGATGAGAAGAATCGAACGCTGGAATCTATTAACTCTAATGGGAACATGGGCTAATGATGGTGGATAATATTGGTGGATAAAGCCAACTCCTGGAGCCGAGGTCATTTCATGTCTCTAGTTTTTAAAACCTGATTGCTGCCTAACGGAAACCAACTGGTTCCAAAAGGGGGTCCTGGAATTGGAGTCTGCCTCACTTTGGTCTCCTAATCACTAGAACCCTCTAAGACACTTTTTCGTTGGCTGTATTTGTCAAAGAAAAAGGAAATGAATGGTTTATCTGCTTAAATTAGATGGTGTTTGGAGCTCTTCACTGAAGTATACATGATGTGTGGACTTAAACTTATCCATCTTAGAAGGATTTACATTCCAGATGTGCTACTTCCTGGGCAAATACTGTAACTGTCAGTTTGCTACAAAAAAAGGGAGGGTAATGGCTTTTGCCCATTATCTCCATAGGTTTCCAACTTCTAAGTTATTGAATGCTGTCTCTATACATAAATACTTAATACAAGTTGAATCTCTAAGGAGGCTTGTCTTGCTATTGCTTCATGTTTTATATTGCCTGAAAATGTGGTTATCTGGTTTCTAATTACATAAGGAAGTGGTTTTGTTACTGGTTCTGAAGGCAGATGAGGGTTGTATTGCCCTGAATTCAATATATATAGTACACTCAAGTGATTGGCATTTTGGAGTGGGACAACATGTTTTAGCAGTAGGACCTTGAGACAGGCCCATGTGAACCTCATGAAGTTGAACAAGGCCAAGTGCAAAGTCCTGCATGTGGGTCAGGGCCATCCCCAAGCACAAACACAGTCTGAGGGAGACTGGATGGAGCAGCCCTGAGGAAGAGGACTTGGGGTGTTGGTCCATGAGAAGCTCCCCATGACCCAGCTTCAGTGTGTGCTTGAGCCCAGAACCCCCCCGTGTGCTGGGCTGCACCCCCAGAGCGTGAGCAGCAGCTCAGGGAGGGGATCCTGCCCCTCTGCTGCGCTGTGGGGAGCCCCCCCTGCAGTCCTGATCCAGCTCTGGGGCAACAGCACAAGAGGGACGTGGAGCTGCTGGAGCGAGGCCAGAGGAGGCCCCGGAGCTGCTGCGAGGGCTGGAGCAGCTCTGCTCTGGAGCCAGGCTGAGAGAGCTGGGCTGGGGCAGCCTGGAGAAGAGAAGGCTCCTGAAGGGGAGACCTTAGAGCAGCTCCAGGGCCTAAAGGGGCTCCAGGAAACCTGGAGAGGGGCTTTGGACAAGGGCCTGGAGGGATATAGGACATTGGGGAATGGTGGAAGGTTCATGCCTTTCTATTGAAGTTGTCATAACTTTTGGCTACCAAGCTACTACATGTTCCCAATTGGAAAATGTTACTTTCTTACTAGATGACTGGGTATTTTCTTTCTCCTTTCTTTACCTCCTGCTATGTATGTGTCAGTTTTTCTTGGTTGGCTCTTTCTTAGATTGAAACAACTTTTCACTATGTTTTCTTCTGAAAATCTATTGAAACATTGTTTATTGCCACAACTTCTATTAAAGGAAGTAACAACAAACTACTATTGATCTTTTTGGATCAGACTTTTCGGAAGTATGCAGTTGCCTATGCATGTGGAGATAGTGAATGTTGAATGGTATCGGTGTAGTAGTTTGTATGACTGAGCCCTTGAATATCCAGGAGTTGGGAATGGACCTGCTTTGTGTTTCAAAACCTTATTGAATGGATTTTGGTAGCTCTACAGATGTCTTTCAAGCTTGTAGGGTTAGTCCCTCTCATAGTTTCTTACCTTTGTGTTGAAAAGTTTGTTCATACACGTGAAGCTGCTTCTCTTTGAGTTCTTAACCAGCCTCTCAACTGATTCATGTGACATAATCTAAGTGAAGAAACTATTCTTTCCATGTCTGCTTGTTTAAACCAAATTGGGAGAATTTGAGGCAAAATCTGTTTCTAACAGGAAGTATGGCTATCGAGGATGTTGTAAATACTTTGTTGGGTAAAACGTGCATCTGAAAGTACTTGATTCATTACACAGGAAGATGTTTCCCTTGGTTCCATGTGAATAAAACGCAGAATCTTACAACTTTGGTATTTAGGTCTCAGTCCCATCCTCCCCAAATTTTACTTTATAAAGGTGTATTGCATAAGAAAAATGTATTTAAGTTAACATATACCATATGGTTTTTAATCTTTGAAAGATTCTTCTGAGTGAAGAGTTGTTTAAGAGTAGTTTTTAAAGGCTGTCTGGTGTATCCTAAGCTTGAAAGGTGGTTAAACCACAAGAAAGCACTGCAGCTGCTTTATAGAAAGAGGAAAACAAAACAGCACTGTATTATGTACTTGTTTCTGTAATTAGAAATATGTTGTGTTAACATTTCGTTTCATTTTCTTTTAATTGTAGTTATTGATGAACAACTAAAGAAGAGAATAGCTGAAGAACTGGCGTTAGAACGAGCCAGGAGAGACTCTGAAGCCCAAAAGAGAAGGTTGGTTTGTTAATCACAATCTGGAACACAAACATGTGCTTAATGCTTTTATTACTGTTACTTATCTACTTACTGTAACCAGTTGCATTCTGTGCCCCAAGACAATATGGTAGGTAAGACCTTTGGGTGATGTAGTGAGTTCTGATATTAATTTGTTGTTTTAACATGTATTTAACTGAAATTTCCTTGCAAAGAGCTGATATAAAATGTGACTTTAAATCCCTTTTGACCTCATAGGCTTGACTGTTTTTGTAGTCTCTTAAGCTCAATCTTTGTTGATTTCTTTTGAGTCCAAATATTCACTTTGTGGTGTAGAGGTGGAAATAGTTTGAGAGCAGTGCAGAGGTGGGTTACTTGTAACCCATCTGTGTGATCAAAAGGTATATTCTAACAGCAACAGAAATGGTAATTCTTATTTCTGTGAGTTCTAAGTGTTTCTGTGAGCTGCAGTGTGCTTTAAGCTGCTTTATAGTGCTTTGAAGATACAAAGTACTGAATTAAAACAGTTTACTAGTAGAAAGCCTTTTTGATATCCTTCTGTATATTGAAACATGGCTTTCTTAAGCCTGTTTTCTCAGAGGTTATGTGAAAGACTGGGTAGAGTCATACAGAATGCAGTGGCAGACTTTGGATGCAGCAGTTCAGAAGCATGCTTTGCAATGTCTCCTATGCTCCTGTGGGGTTATTAGCAATGGAAAAAAATCCTGTTGGAATTTGGAATTGAGTTGGCTGCACAATGAACTCTGACTTGTGAGTTCATTTGTCCTTTATTTCACTGATTTTTTTCCTGTATAGATGATTACACACTGAATATAAATATTAACCTCCACATTGTCCTCCATTCTGAGAATGGGAAGAAAGGCTCATTATGATGGATTAAAGAAATGAGAATGTAATTAGTACTATTTAAACTGTCTGCATATATCTCAGTTGTTTCCTACACATCATTATATTACTGTTTAATTGAGTTAGGTTGATGGAGTCTATAATTAGATAGGACTATATAAATGTCCCAGAAAAAAATCAGGCTTCTTTTTGAGTCAGCAATAAAGGAAATCAATATGTTACAGTGAAATCTGTCCTCTTTTGAACTGGGCTTTCACAGGAAAACTTGAGTTACATTTAAGCTTTGTGTTGACTGCTCAAGAGTTGAGCAAAATGTTATTACGATATGGAAATATTTGTTTTGTAACTCCAGTATTTTGCCATTTGACTCTTTTCAGTAACTTCTATTAAGTATTCCATAATTCAGCTTTCATGGGTTGTGCATTGGGCTGTGAAAGGTAAGGAGCAGATTGGCTTGTCATATTCCTGATGTTATATTTTGTAGGGAGTAATGCTGGCAGTGTTCCCTTTATTTCACTAAGGATTAGTGGGGAAGATGTTACATATTAAAATGCTCCTGTAAAAGCTTTGTGTATCTTAAAATTAGGTGGAAGAATCTGTGCTTTTGAAATGCAAACTGTCAAAATAAAGAATAGTTTAGAAAAAGAATGAAATGACAGGCTGAGAACGTTGGGGCTGTTCAGCCTGGAGAAGAGAAGCTGCGTGGAGACCTCAGAGCAGCTTCCAGTGTCTGAAGGGGGCTACAAGGATGCTGGAGAGGGACTCTTCATCGGGGGCTGGAGTGATAGGACAAGGGGTGATGGGTTCAAACTGAAACAGGGGAAGTTCAGGTTGGAGATAGGGAAGAAGCTCTTCCCTGTGAGGGTGCTGAGGCGCTGGCACAAGGTGCCCAGAGAAGCTGTGGCTGCCCCATCCCTGGCAGTGTTCAAGGCCAGGTTGGACACAGGGGCTTGGAGCAACCTGCTCTAGTGGAAGGTGTCCCTGCCCATGGCAGGGGGTTGGAACTGGGTGAGCTTTAAGGTCCTTTCCAGCCTAAACCATTCTTTCATTCTAGGATGGCTTTTGATAACTCTTAAGTTTTGCTGTGGTTTGACTGCTTGTTCTCCTATGACGACTTTGGCAACTTTTGTTTTGAAAGCCACATGAAAAATGCTTTTCTTTGAGTAATACTGATGATAGATTTTCAAACACTCCCTAGTAATGAATTGGAGTCTGTTCTACTTGGCTAGCTGGGCTCCATATGGTGTGTGGCATTTTAGCTGTCATTAGCTGGATAACTTATTGCAACCTCTCGAGTTCTAAACATCCTCATCTGTTTAAAGAAAATCTCTCTAAACTCTAAATTGGCTTTTAAAGCCACGTACACGCTGGTGCACAAAGGTGGCTCGCTGTGGGAGGTGCTGAGATTGCAGCCATTAGCTTCTGTATGTGTTTTTGTGTTGGTGTTGTGCTTGGGGGAGGGTCCCTCTAACTGCAATTCACTTTAAGGTTTAATTGATACTCAGATGTGTGTGAGTGCTTCCCCCCGACCTTGTTTTGTCATGTCTCAGCAGTACATTGCATTGATGACAAGCTCTTAGGAAACTTCTTGGGTTAGACAGCGTTTGCAGAAGAGAGCAGCAAATCCACCAGTGAAAATGTAAAGTGAGAGAAGAATGAAGCACAAGATTAGGGAAGAACCCTTTGGGAAACGACACACCAAAAATATTATATTAAAATCAATAGCAGGGCTTGACCTTCTTCTGTGCTACTGTATGTTTTAAAGCTCACTATTGATTTCTGTTTAATAACATGTTTATTCTAGTTTACTGGCAGAACAGAAGAAAAAGAAAATGATTGATTTAGAATATTCATTCTACTGATGTAAATTTAGGAAGAGCATATTAATGGATCTTCATTTCATGTGGGTAATGCACTAAATTCCATGAGAACTTTTTGGAAGTAGATCTATTTCTTCCTAAAATACTCTATTTTCCCGGGGAATTACCTGTGTTGAATTGGGAGACTGGCTTTTTTTGCAGTATTCTTCTCATGGGGGACAGAAAGCTCCTTTGTTTGCAAACAGTTGTAATGGAGTCTCCTGCCACAGGGACCTCTTGATAGTGTTTAGATTAAGTGAGAAAACAGCCTCGAAAATTACATCTTCTCTACTGCTGATGGTAGGATAGAAAGCTGGAAATACTTGGAAGCAGTAAAGTAAAGATTATAATGGTTTAAACTACTGATAAGTCAAGAATAAGAGCTTAACATCTTTGGGCACAAGTGACCATACTGTTGTTTAAAAAAAACCCTGAACCCCCAAACATTTAAAGATATTACCCGATTGATAATCCCATTTAGGAAGGCAAGAAGTGGTACAACAGCTTTGCACCAAAGCTTGCCTCTGCCGGTCAGTCAGTGTAAGGATGAGGTTCCCTCCTCTGGCCCCCAGCACAAGAGGGACGTGGAGCTGCTGGAGCGAGGCCAGAGGAGGCCCCGGAGCTGCTGCAAGGGCTGGAGCAGCTCTGCTCTGGAGCCAGGCTGAGAGAGCTGGGCTGGGGCAGCCTGGAGAAGAGAAGGCTCCTGAAGGGGAGACCTTAGAGCAGCGCCAGTGCCTAAAGGGGCTCCAGGAAACCTGGAGAGGGGCTTTGGACAAGGGCCTGTAGGGACAGGCCAAGGGGAATGGCTTTAACCTGCCAGAGGGGAGATTGAGATGAGCTCTGAGGCAGAAGCTCTTCCCTGTGAGGGTGCTGAGGCGCTGGCACAGACTTTTCCCAGAGAAGCTGTGGCTGCCCCATCCCTGGCAGTGTTCAAGGCCAGGCTGGACACATTCTGGAGTGAGAAGGTATACTTAAGTAAAGCTCTGTTGTCACTACTGCCATATTGATGTAGCCTGTGGATAATTATGCTGTCGTTGTTCATACACCTTTATACAGCATGACTCGTGTTCACAAATGCTGAGAAGCTTAACCTTTGTCTAGCATGACATTCAGAGTGTGCCCGAATAAACTCCAGCTACTGATTTGAGAGAGGAAAACTGGGATATTTTATAGTGATAAACAGGACTTTGGAAGATAGTAGTAAGGCATAAATCTGCCCCTTCCCTGGCAGTGTTCAAGGCCAGGTTGGACACAGGGGCTTGGAGCAACCTGCTCTAGTGGAAGGTGTCCCTGCCTGTGGCAGGAGGTTGGGACTGGATGAGCTTTAAGGTCCCTTCCAACTCCAACCATTCTATGATTCTATGAAATTGCATCTAAACTGGACAAAAGGGCTGGTGTGACATCTTATAAGGGCCTCTGTCTCTGAATGTGACGTGTGTGCATGACACTCTCCTTCCATGTCTGAAGATGTAGAATTAGGGGAGAGATGACTTAAAATAGTGATTGAGTAAGATTGCAGAGGAGCTTTTTCTGAGTGTGAAATCAGACAGTGCTGGGCAGTGATGAGGGCTGTTCATTTACCAAGACAGCACAGAGGAGTTCGTTGTGTATAACTGATATTATGAAAACATAATGATATTTTGGTTTATATTTTGAGTGTCCAAAAGGCCACTTCAGCCTCAGGATTGGGAACACACATGGAGACAGCAGCAAGTTGTGGCATTGCTTCCACAGATTGAGCTCTTCCCATTCCCCTTGCCTCATCATACCAGCTCAAAGTTTGGGTTCTTTATCCTTTCTCACACCAGAAGTTTCCCTTGTCTGATCTCACACACATGAAAAGACTTAGAAGTGAGTATATTCTTGAATAGATATACCATTAGTGAAGTCTGGAGGATTATGGGGTAATAATCCTGCTCTCTCACAGGAAAAGAGGGAATGAGAAGGGTCAGGCTGGGTGAAAACTGTCCCTCTGCAGGCAGGGGAAGAAGCCAAGATTAAGTGTGAAGGCTCTTTGGGTTTGGTCAGAGATTTACCTATAAAACAAGTACTGTCATCAGGAGAGCTGTTGTATCTGATGCCTCTTTGGACAGCCTTCTGTTGAGAGGATAATTCTGTTATGGAAGTGTAAGTCACCTTCTCAATGAGTTTGCATTGTACCTTTCTAAAACCATGGAAGTTTAGTGCGTGGTCAAGAGGTGATAGTTTCCCACTGACAGAGGAGAGATTCAGGCTGGACATGAGGAATAAATTCTTGACAATGAGAGTGGTAAAACACTGGCACAGGTTGCCCAGAGAGGTGATGGATGCACCATCCCTGGAGACATCCAGCCAGGCTGGATGTGGTTCTGGGCAACCTGATCTAGTTGAAGATGTCCCAGCTCATCGCAGGGGGCTGGACTAGGTGAGCTTTGATGGGCCCTTCCAAACCCAAACTATTCTATGATTCTATGGAGTTTAGAGTTTGGAAATGCCAAGTTATCTTAAAAGCCTGTTTTACATTCCTTATTGTTTTGTGGGAAGAGAAAATTGCTATTTGGCAATGGTAGAGTTACTCTCAAAGATTCCTGCTATTGGTCTGACTCTCCATTAATACCATTGTGTTTAGTCCTTACTATATACGGAGCTGAATCTTGGAGGCAGGAAGAGGAGATTGGAGGAGGCAGCACTATAATTCACTCGTACCTTTATAAACTCCAATTTCAAGGGATTATTTATCACTTTGAGTTTGAAACTTGGAATCTCAACTGACAACTTGCATACCAAGCTTCATCTTTAAGTTTATTTCGAGGAGAGATGGGAAAATGACTTGAAGCCAGTGGGTTTATTTGGAGAGAGCATCAACAAAAATAATACTGCTTCATAGTTTTAGATTCAGGTAGGGAGGAGAGAAACTATTTTCCCCCTCAGCAGTTTTGAACAAACCTTTGCTTTCAAACTGCTGAGCTCCTTCATTTTGTAAAGTAGCAAATCATAGGATCCCAGGCTGGTTTGGATTGGAAAGGACTTTAAGATAATTCGGTCTAACCCCCTGCCACGGGCAGGGACACCTTCCACTAGAGCAGGTTGCTCCAAGCCCCTGTGTCCAACCTGGCCTTGAACACTGCCAGGGATGGGGCAGCCACAGCTTCTCTGGGCACCCTGTGCCAGCGCCTCAGCACCCTCACAGGGAAGAACTTCTGCCTTAGATCCAACCTAAACCTCCCCTGCCTGAGTTTAAACCCATCACCCCTTGTCATGTTGCTGCAGTCATTGGTGAGAGTCCCTCCCCAGCATCCTCATAGGCCCCATCAGATGATATGAGTAGACATAGCAGAGAAACACAATAATAATAATAATAATAATGAATTTTATAACTGTCACTTCATTTTAAGGGATAATTAATATTGTCATAATTTCTTGACTGCCTTTGCAGATCCCGTGAGGAGTGATATTCACTGATTATGCCTCTGGCATAAAGGCAGAGATTTGTTCCTCTATTCTGTCTTTATATAATACTGCTCTATATGCACATATTTTAAAAACAGTGCCTTTATGAAGTATAATTATTAAATCCCATTAAACAACCTTCCCTCCCCCTTACTCACCTTCTCTCCTCTCAACACCCACCCCCTAAAAACCCCACCCCAACCCATATATCTTAATAAAGAAAGTCAACTCAACCCTCTTCTACAGGGCATGAGCAGCCATCAGACTCTTAAGTCAGTGTCCCTGTTGTAGTGCACATTAAGAAGCTGTCTGTGGAATTATTGTTGATGAAGAGCTGGATGGAATTGAGTTTGGAAATTGGTGCCTTTGATCTTCTGGTCAAGGACCTGCACACCAACTAACCTGGCCATTAGCAAAGATAGTTTCAGGTGGTGGATGTTTTGTTGAGGCTGGAAGGCAGCTGGAAAAGGGAAATGAATGAACATGTTCAAAGAAGTGTCATTACTTGGACTCCTGGTTGATTTGAGAAGTGTTTGAAGTAGGGGGTAATGGAGAGAATGGGAAGAAATGGTTGCATGGGGCAAGTGGAACATAATCTTAACCAAGATAGTCTGTGTTAAGGTCAGTGTTTTCTTGGGTTGGGTAACAGATTTCAGCCTGAAGAAAGAGTAAAGCAAAGCACTTGGTATGTTGCCTTCCTTGGTATGTTATTGCTACTGGACATGTCCAGAACTAAAGTAAAAATCATAGAATCCCAGGTTGGAAGGGTCCTCGAGGATCATCTGGTCCAACCTACTTAGACAAAGCATGGTCTAGACTAGATGTCTCAGCACCTTGTGCAGTTGGATCTTAACAGTGTCTGATGTTGGGGAATCCACCACTTCCCTGGGGAGATTATTCCAATGGCTGGTTGTTCTCATGGTGAAGCATTTTCCTTTTGTGTCCAGTCAGAATTTCCCTAGCAGTAACTTGTGCCCATCACCCCTCCTCTTTTCCATGTGATGCCTATCAAAAGAGGGTCTCCATCTTCTTTGTAGCCACCCTTTGAATACTGGAACATGGGGATAAGGTCTCCCCTGAGCTTTCTCCAGGCTGAACAGTCCCAGCTCTCTCAGCCTTTCCTCACAAGGCTTCCCAATCCTTGGATCATCTTTGTGGCTCTTCTCTGGACCCTCTCCAGCCTGTCCACAGCTTTTTGTATAGCAAGGACCAAAACTGAACCTGGTATTCCAGGTGTGGCCTGACAAGCACTGAGTATAGTGGGACAATGACATCTTTATCTCTGCTGGTGATGCCCTTATTGATGTTCCCCAGCATCCTGTTGGATTTCTGTGCCACAGCAGCACCCTGTTCACTCCTATTGAGCCTGTGTCCACCAGGACCCCCAGGTCCCTTTGCACAGGGCAGATCCCAGTGTGGGCTGCACTCCTGGATTGTGAATTGTAATACAGTTTGTGACTGAGAAAAGTGTATGATGGGACATATTGAAAGGAGGAGTTAACATTATGGGAAAAGCTTACTTGCTGCTTAGGGATCAATTCTGGAATCACATCACTTTTATGCTTTCAGTAGCATTCATAATAAATGAAGTGCTACTTTATGTATGTGTGTGGCCAGCATTAAGGAGTAGTTCACCATGAGGAAGGTGTGGGTATGGAATAAAGCAGTGGAATTCTTAATAATATGAACTGCAAGCCTAGGAAAGTAAAAGTAATACACTCTAAGACCATTGGAAAATCTCACTCAGATTACTGCATGCAGTTTGAGGTAGGTAGGCAAAAAAACCCCCACATGAAACAGATAATGTTCATATTTGTTTTCGTTATATTAATCTGCACGTTCCAGAGATGCTGCTGATCCTCATCAGACTACCTTTCCAACCCATGTTATGGGTGTGTAATTAGCCTCTCTTTCACTCTTCCTCCTTCTCCTTGATTTTAACTTCTCTCTCAGCTGTTAGAAGTTGCTTGGCTACTACGTTATAGCTGTAGTAAATCAGCTGGGGGGGTTTAGTGGGTTGGGTAAGAGCTTGGTTGCACTTTGCTTCTGCAGTAACATAGGAAGCTGGTCCCTAGCTCTGGAGTTGGATCCCTCAGGTTGGATTTGAAGGGCTTGCTTTTGCAGTGGGCTGGTGTATTGGACGGGTTGTGTTGCTCAGAAGCATTGGATGGGACCCAAGTTGCAAGTATTATTGGTACTTATAATCTTTTCTCTCTTCTTGCACACACCATAATCCTGAGAGCTCTTCATCACTTGTAGTGAGTTTGTGTATTTTGATTGTGTATTTTTAAAGACTGGGGGTGCTACTAAAGTTAGGCATAGCCCCATTCACCTGTAGCATGTAAATCTGATAAGGATAAGACCCACTTGCCCCATCCCTGGCAGTGTTCAAGGCCAGGTTGGACACAGGGGCTTGGAGCAACCTGCTCTAGTGGAAGGTGTCCCTGCCTGTGGCAGGGGGTTGGAACTGGATGAGCTTTAAGGTCCCTTCCAACACAAACCAGTCTGGGATTCTATGAATAGAGACTATTAATGTGTAAATATTTGTAGAAAGTCACTTCTAACTAGAAGAACTTTTTAGTGGTGGTGGTGTGTGACTTTTGAGAAGCAAAAGGCATTGCCTTTCAGGTAAGTTGTTTCTGAATCTTACTCCTTAACTGTGTTTTGCAGAGGCAGATGGACGTTAATTTATCTGACTTTGCAGTCAGGTGAAAAATCAGCTACTGGTAACTAAGTAGGAGAAATATCTATTTCACACTTCTCAGACCTCAGTTCAGGTTAGAGTTGTTTTCCTGGTGAGTCTCTCATCTTTTCAAATCCCTCGTCAGCTACAGTGATATTCAGCCATAGCTTTCTATGGCGTGTTCAGCGTGCACTCATTAAATATTGAAACTCAGTGCTCAGAAACATTATTCATTCATTAATATTGCATCATGGCCTAAACTGTATTGTTCAAAACAGATTTGGGTGTTGTGCAAGTCTGTCAGAATGCGTTAACAAACTTGCTGGTGTCAAAGGAAACAAAAATGAGGAACAGTTTCCACTGTAAACACGTACTCGGTTTTAGTCAATGGAAGCTTTTGGAGTTGAGGGGATATCATATAGAAATGTTCAGAGATCATGAAAGATGAAGGAAGCTGGGTAAAATTAATAAAATTTTAACAAAATAGCATTAATAAAAACATTTATCATTCTAAGAATGTATAGAAGGACATGGAGCTGTTGGAGCAAATCCAGAGGAGGCCACGAGGATGATCAGGGGCTGGAGCACCTCCCGTATGGAGCCAGGCTGAGAACATTGGGGCTGTTGAGCCTGGAGAAGAGAAGCTGCGTGGAGACCTCAGAGCAGCTTCCAGTGTCTGAAGGAGGCTACAAGGATGCTGGGGAGGGACTCTTCATCGGGGACTGTAATGGTAGGACAAGGGGTAATGGGTTCAAACTTAAACAGAGGAAGTTTAGATTAGATATAAGGAAGAAGTTCTTTACAGTGAGGGTGGTGAAGCACTAGAATCGGTTGCCCAGGGAGGTTGTGGATGCTCCATCCCTGGCGGTGTTCAAGGCCAGGTTGGACAGAGCCTTGGACCACGTGGTTTAGGGCAAGGTGTCCCTGCCCATGGCAGGGGGGTTGGAACTAGATGATCTTAAGGTCCTTTCCAACCCTTACGATTCTATGATTCTATGATTCTATGACTGTAGTGATAGGGCAAGGGGTGATGGGTTCAAACTGAAACAGGGGAAGTTCAGGTTGGATATAAGGCAGAAGCTCTTCCCTGTGAGGGTGCTGAGGCGCTGGCACAGGGTGCCCAGAGAAGCTGTGGCTGCCCCATCCCTGGCAGTGTTCAAGGCCAGGTTGGACACAGGAGCTTGGAGCAACCTGCTCTAGTGGAAGGGTGTCCCTGCCCGTGGCAGGGGGCTGGAACTGGAGGAGCTTTAAGGTCCTTTCCAACCCAAACCATTCTAATATTCTATGATTTTTTTTTAATACTGAAATGTTTTATTCATTATTACATGCAGTTCAAGTTTAACAACAATTTCCAACTTGAAAGACTTATAACCCTTTAGCTTTTTCTACATTTTATAGAGAAGATGATGATGATTTTCCTGATAGTGGACTCTGAAACAGGAAATACTATGATTTTGCTTGGCTGGAGGTAATGAAAAATGACACAGTTCATGGTTTGGACTTGAATGAGTTTATCTTGGATCACCACAGATCCATCAGATTGTGCAGCTTGGAGATGGTAATAAAGACACCACAACTGGCAAGTAATCATTCCCCTGACAGGCAACAGAAAGCAAATGTTTAATCTTTGATAGCATAATAAATTTTCATGCTCTGGAAATAAAGGCTGCAAATGATAAATCCCTGTATTTGCTTTTAGTAGAGAATTGTTTCCCAATTTCAGATTTCCTATGGAGTCTTTAATTTGGAACAAAACACGTAGTGGCCATCAAAACCCCAAACTAATGTGTATTTTCTTTTCAGCATCTCTTCATGTGTTGCTGCTGTTGTGAATTAAAAGGTGCTTTTCCCTTCATGGGAACCTTTCACATCTGCAGGTGTTTCTCAAGAAGGGCAGAAATGGATATTTTGAAGTAAACAACAGAGTGAATTCTTCTGGATTGAGATTTAAATCGTTCATCTTGTTAGTGTGGCTAACATGGGTCATGCTGTGCACTATTACAGGGCTGTGTCACAAGTGGATGTGATAGAATTAATGATTTTATTTTCTTGAACTCGTTTAAAAATGGCATTTTTTTCTTGAGTGCAGCAGAGTTGTTTTTATTGTGCCTTTTTTTTTTGGAATGTTGTCTTGTATTTCTTAGGAGATACAGAAAACAGACTGTCCCATCAGAGATGCTTTCATGTTGGCTTCTTAAGTTTCTAATTCTACTGTGCTGCAGTTGGAGGGTGAAACTAGCTGCATCTTCTGACTTCACTTATCTTTCAGGTTAGATATGAGGCAGAAGCTCTTCCCTGTGAGGATGCTGAGGCGCTGGCACAGGGTGCCCAGAGAAGCTGTGGCTGCCCCATCCCTGGCAGTGTTCAAGGCCAGGTTGGACACAGGGGCTTGGAGCAACCTGCTCTAGTGGAAGGTGTCTCTGCCCATGGCAGGGGGTTGGAGCTGGAGGAGCTTTAAGGCTCCTTCCAACCTAAACCCTTCTGTGGTTCTATGAAAAGGCAAAGGTGGTTTTAGAGTACTTGCACCACAACAGCAGGGAATTTAAACCAGATGATCACGAGATCCCTTCCAGCATAAGGGATTGCATGATTCTGAGAGCTGTGGACTGCACTTGCCATTCAATAAAGTAAGAGATAATCATCAAGCATTTAAAGGATGGGTGAAAGAAGCTGTGATGTAGAATTTGAGTGCCAGAAGCTTTAGGGCTTATAAGTGACTTAATAATTGGAATTTTAGTACTGAATTGCCAAAAGAGCAGGTATATAAAGTTACTTCATAGCATTAACTCAGCGTTGAAGTCCTAAGAGACAGTGCTGTAGAAAGGCAGGAGTTCGTTTTGTGTATGATTGTGTGCTATAAAACAGTTGAGAACATGAAATACTGTGAAGTGTAAATCCAAACTTCAGTACATTGAGGTTCTTGTTAATGCTTTATGTGTATTTTCAACTAGCACTGTGGAAAAGTGGTAGCATTGCATACTCTATTTCATTAGATCACCTACTGTAAATAACAGGGCACATCTTGAAACAGTATTTCCTTATTATTTAGAAGGATTTTACTCAAACTATCAACTGTAAAGAAAAATGGATAGCCAGCAGCCTCCTCTGCTGTAGCAGCACTTTTAAACCCACTTTCTTTCTGTATAAATGATCAGCATAATGCATAATGTCTCTTGTCTGTTAACTAGAGTTTTGTGCTTAAATGTGAGAACCATTCTATTGAGCCTTTATATTTGTTGTAATTAAAACCGTCATTTTAAGTGATCTATTTGCATGGAATTCTTGGAGTAGTGGACTGTACCGATGAGTTGTGCTGTGTAATTCCTTATAAATTGTAGATATGTATCTATTTGTTTTACTTTGGGCTAGATAATAATATAATTCATTACTGTAGATTTAGCTGATGTTTGCCTTTATTCAGCAGCAGTAGATGGGGGATGCCAGTAAAATGAATTTGTAATGTCAAGGAAGAAAACGACTGTAAAATGATGCAAGGAAATGTTTGGGATCAGCATGTATCTGCCTTGTGTTCGTTTCATTAAGCCCCCACCAGTCACCCAATCATGTAACTCAAATACATGAAAATTACTTCAAAATCCCACTTCTGTTAAAACTCTGAATTTAAATCGGGTGAGATGGGAATGTGAGTAAAAGTTGCCCTGAAGGAAAAAGCTGCTTCAGGAAGTTATCTAGTTGTATTTTGTTCTGGAGGTAAGATGAGATGCATTCCTCATCACATGAATGAGGATTAGGGTAGATGGGAAAGACTTCTCATTTCTGTTTTAAGATGCTGCTATGAGCAAGGCAGGCTTGGATGTTTTAGAAGAACATAAGCCAAGTACCTTTTTGGCCTCAGTTGTATGAAATTTGATCATGAAATAGTATAGAGTTCTTCTTTTTCTTCCTTCCATGCAAGGAAGGAAGAAAAATCAGTACAATGCTTGCTGTACAGCTTGTGACTGGGTGCCACGATCTAGAAGTTTATTAAACTAGAATGAGATGAGCTCTGAGGCAGAAGCTCTTCCCTGTGAGGGTGCTGAGGCGCTGGCACAGGGTGCCCAGAGAAGCTGTGGCCGCCCCATCCCTGGCAGTGTTCAAGGCCAGGTTGGACGGGGCTTGGAGCAACCTGCTCTAGTGGAAGGTGTTCCTGCCCGTGGCAGGGGTTGGAACTGGATGAGCTTTAAGGTCCCTTCCAACCTTCCATGATTTTTGAAGACATCAAGAAATCCCACTTTAAGGAAGAAGGGTAGTCTGTAACTGAGAAAACTAAATTTGGATGACAGGGTATGAATGACATAGATTAACTCTTTCCAGTTTTGATGTAGATATTTCACATCATTATTAGTATCAATGAGCTAGTTAGTATTAAATACTGGTTTTCATATTCATTTATTGGGAAAGAACACAGCTGTTAACTGTTCAGTAATATCATTTTACACATGGAATTGGGAAAAAGAAGGTGGGTGGATAGTAATCTGTTAAACACAGTTAATGCATTAATACCAGTGGTGGGAGTTAGAAGTGAAGGACTTCCCCTGCACTCCTATCAATTACTCTGTTGCGATGGAAGTTCCTTGGAGATTGGTTTGGCAGTGACAGTGAGATGCAGTTGCCAGCAAAAGATGGCACAGAATCCTCTTTCTGGGATTTATCACATCATGTACTTGGAAACCAGTAACTTAAAGATCAGATGTAGGGTTATACAACTTTGGCAGGACTTCTATAGGTGCCTGGTTTGGGTTCTCTATCCCCATCTTTTCTGCTCTTGCTGTGGTTGGATATAGCAGTTCATGGCCAAGAAGATCCTCAAACCTGGAATGCCTGTAGGGTAGTATCGAGTTAATTTTAAATGGGATGGTTAAGGTCAAGATAGCAAGTCTTGCCCTGAGCTCTCTGGGGGAAACCAGCATTATATCTCCACCCCTTCTGTTGCTGGTGTGGCTGTGGTTTTGTCAGCTAATTCTGAGGGGTGTCAGAGGGTCTGAAAAGCTTTTTAGTGGCTCACTGTAGGGCGAGGAATCAGTTGAGTTGTCAACATAGATGAGTTTGTGTCATCATTGCTTCATAGAATGGTTTGGATTGGAAGGGACCTTAAAGCTCATCTAGTTCCAACCCCCTGCCACAGGCAGGGACACCTTCCACTAGAGCAGTGTCTTGTAGCAAGCTTATAGCAAAGGACACGTGGAGTTTGGTCAAGAGTAGAAAACAACATCCTGTTCTTCTGTAGCGTACTGAGTAGGGAAGCTGAATGTGACAGCAGTTGGGTTAGGCCATCAGAGGGTTTATCCTGACATTAGAAGCCCATTATTTTCAAGTGTTAAGAAAACTGACCCCTTTTTGCAAGAGAGGTGGGGAGGAGATCTCACAAAGGTTCATAATTCCAAGGGCAAGAAGGAGAAGACTTAACTGAGCTTGTGTCAAATGCACAGGGGATAACTTGCCGAAAAGGAGATGTAAATGTATAAGTGGGTTTTTTAGTTTGATTTTGGGGAGTTTGTAATTTGGACACCTCTGGAAGCCTCTTTCAGATATTGTCTGATTTCATTCACTTAAATTACTTCGTTAGGTACAGCATGCAGAAAGAAGAGCAATTTTTAGGGGAATACCCCTTGCGGGAAGTAAAATCCAGAAAGGATGTGGAAGGAGCTTACTTGAGTCTCAGGGAACACTAAACACTGCTGCCTCTCACAAGAAGCAGCTGCTGAGACTTCTATTTTGACACTTCTTTTCCTCCTTAGACACAATGTGATTTCTCCAATGGAAAAGACAACCAGCGTGTTTTGACTGCACCATTGATTGTGTGAAGGATTTGTTATAGCAATGCTGCAGGAATAATTTGGGGGACCTTGGGAAATCACTTAATGGAATTTGGTCCATGTCTGCATAATCTGGCTTTTTTTTCTTTTCCCCCCCTGCTAGAGTAATTGAAGATGCTGCTTAATAAACTTTTTATCAAGATTCCCAGTTGGTTGCTGCGTTTCAGAGGGTTGTATCTGAGCACACAAGTAATACATCTTGTAATTGTCTTTTCTTTTCCTCCCCACCTCACTTAAATCTGCTCCCTGGGGAGGAATCTAATGTACTGTAATGCTGGTGCCTTTTACAAAGTGACCCTCCTCATTACAATTTGTTCTCTTGAAGCTCCCTTGACAACAGATAAATGCACTGAGAATACTTAAGCTTCCTCTCCATCACTCTTTCAAAAATCTATTTCAAAACCAGTGTTTCATGCTGCCATTTCTATTCTGACTTCCCTAATGCTGACTTCAGTGTCACAACATACATGCAACAGATAAGTTTTAGTAGCTAAACAACTTACATCTCTGTATTTTCATGATAATTAGATGTGGTGTGCTTATATCAAGTCCTACGGTGAAGACTTCCAATGTATTTATGGTTTGTGACATTAGTGTTGAGGATTTTCTGGGGCTGGAGTTGCCTTTATTAACTGTGGTGCAGCAAATTCAATAGCTGGTTTCATCTCATCGTCTCAAATAGCTGGGAAAGGTTTATTATGGATGTTGGATCTTTTTGCAGCTTGGTAGATTGATGCTATGTTTGGGTTTATGGTGCGTCCAGAGGTAAGAAAGCATTATCCCATTGCAAAGCTTTTTAGCTGGTGCCGACTGGCTGGTGGGGAGAAGGATTTTCCTGGTATAAGGGTTCCTTAAAAACAGAACAAAAGCAATGAACCAACAGAGCTCTGTACGTGTTCTTGTTAGTCAAGAATATACTTTCATAAAGCTCTTAAATTCATTGTATTTTATGTGATGTAATGAATATTGTTTCTAAGGCTTGGAGCTTTTGGGTATTCTGAGTTTGGCACTTCAATCTGAAATAAACATCTGGAATTTTTAGTGAATACTTGAATTTAGGTGTCTTCAGATGCTGAGGATAACATATGACAGTGACTGCTTTTAAAGTGATTGTGCCAGTGTCCTTCTAAAGTCCATTTAGAAAACACACCTCCAATATAAATTTCCCTCCGCCTTCTCTAGATTGAAACAAGAGCAAATGTATGTTCGTGATGAGTTTGGCCGACTCCTGGAACGAGAGAGGATCTCTTCAAATGAGCATTTGACTCGAGCCATTCTCCGCGAGCGAGCTGCGACAGAAGAGGAGCGGCAGAAGGCCCAACGCTTTGTGAGTTCAGAAGCTTCTATAGAAGTCTCAGCTATTTCGAGCAACCATGTCTTCATAGGATCATAGAATGGTTTAGGTTGGAAAGGACCTTAAGATCATCCAGTTCCAACCAACAAGACTTCAGACTTGTTTCAAACTAGTGGAAGAAGAGGAAAGCAGATCTCCTTGTTGGTTGTTTTTTCTTTATTATTAGTTAATAGAATGTAATTTTATCTCTTTTTGTCCAATCTCCCTGTCCTAGGAATAAGAGCCTTAAGAAATTAGAAGGAGCTGATCCTTTCTGAAGGCTGCAAATAGAATATGTCTTCTTGTGTGTGGATAGTGTTAAATGTCTTTTTTCAGAGGGGGGGAGAATGATAAGGTATTCTAGGTTTATTTACTTAATTTGATTATTCTATGTTAAGAAGTTACAGAATACAAGAGAACTTTTCTAGAAATTAATTATTTATAGAATAGAATTCAATTATATTTGATATTTATTAAACTGAAACAGGGGCAGTTCAGGTTAGATATAAGGAAGAAGTTCTTTACTGTGAGGGTGCTGAGGCCCTGGCACAGGGTGCCCAAAGAAGTGGTAAATGCTCCATCCCTGGCAGCGTTCAAGGCCAGGTTGGACAGAGCCTTGGGCAACATGATCTAGTGTGAGGTGTCCCTGCCCGTGGCAGGGCGTTGGAACTGAATGGTCTTAAGGTCGTTTCCAACCCAAACCATTCTATGATTTATATTCTATTCTATTCTATTTAAAGGAAACCCATAATATTTCTGGGCTACAAATCTGGCTAACAGTGAGAATTTAAAAAAGTATCATTTTGAAGTCTCATATGTGCTAAAAGACAACAAAGAATTTAACTTTTGATGGTGGTCTCAAACCTCAGAACCAGCTTAGTGAAAAATTCTGTATTGAAGAATCATATTTCACTGGAGCTGATGGATAAAATACTTCCTGACAAGGAAGTTATAAAATATAGCTGAAAAATATCCTCTGAAAACTGACATTGTGTATTTCAGGCCATTTCAAATGTCTGGCAGATTTATAACTTCTTATATATAGTGGTTGCTTCCTGTATTGAGTCTGTATTGACTCTTCTTTGTAACAATCATTATTCTCTGAGCTACGAATATGCTGTTGCTTTTGTTTTTCATTGCATGAGTATAAATAGTAAAAAAAAAAGGGTATTTTCAAGAAAAGCTTGAAATGTTTCTGAACATTCCTAGCAAAATAGGATTATTTATGTTAGCAACCATATAAATATGTTTGCCCCTCTGTATCTGAAATAAAATCAGAGCTTTCTAAGGTGTATTGGTTGGTAACACAATAAACCAATCACTTCAATAAGCAACAGCTTTAGTGATGCTGTGTAAGGGAGAAATCTTTTGCTCATGTTGTTCTTCCATATAGGAATTTAAAACCAAGCAAATTTCATCTGAGTATTTGTATCTCTTGCAGATGAGTCCCAATGCTTTTTCACTTCTATGGTAATGTTATTGCAGAAGAACAATTACAGTATGAAAAACAAATGTTTAATGCTTTGTCATGTTAAGATATGGGAACAAAGGAAAACGGAGAGGAATTATGACCAATGTACACCTTGAGTCTTATGCCTGAAACCTTTGGATTCTTAATATTGTGCATGAGAGAGCAGGCGTTTGTAGCCTCAACCTACTGAGGAGCTGAAGATTTATAATGGGGAATATTATTTGCATAATTACTGGGGGTTTTTGCAGCTTCACTTACTGCTGTAGTTGATACTGAGCTTTTGAGCAGCGTGTGATGCTGTTCTCATCAGCCAAATGCTTGAGAGAGTTCTTACTATGGGTATCAAACTGGTTTATTTAGCCATTATGTTGAGTTTACTGGTAATTTTTACTTAAGAATATTGAAGTTAGCACTGCCTCAAAAATTACTGTTAACTAATTTTGAACCTTATCAGCTTGGGGAGTGGTGTTTCAATGTGTGTGCTGTTGCTTTGTGTTGAGTTGGAAGAAGAACATAGAAATGCTAATGAAATGAAGGAAACACCATAAAATCCTACAGGATGTCCCCTCTTGGGGGGGATGTCATGACTTGCTGCCTTTCCGTGCATGACATTGTAGAGCTGACTACCAAACCCATGCTTTTGTGGAAGCATAGGCATTTCGGGGCATAGATTTTGCACATCAGAAGAGAAGCAGCGTATCTGAGCTCTGTTAGTGACTTCTGTACTCACTGGTGTGGTCAGCTCAGTTTTGATCATCTTACTGTTTCGGTCTGTGAAATCTTGAAATATCTTGAGGGTCTTGGGTGAAAATCACTGTGCATTTGCTGTTTTGTCATTTGCAGTAGAGAGTCATTCTTTGAGGTGTACTGTAAGATAACAAGGTAGCAATTAGGGTTTGTGTGTTTCTGTAGAATGGGTCTCAATATTAAAACATTGAGTAATTCTCACCTTCCTTGCAAGTAATTCTAGCAGCTGTCTCCTTTATTTTCATGGAATCATCTCAAGAATGGTTTGGGTTGGAAGGGACCTTAAAGCTCCTCCAGTTCCAACCCCCTGCCACGGGCAGGGACACCTTCCACTAGAGCAGGTTGCTCCAAGCCCCTGTGTCCAACCCGGCCTTGAACACTGCCAGGGATGGGGCAGCCACAGCTTCTCTGGGAAAAGTCTATGCCAGCGCCTCAGCACCCTCACAGGGAAGAGCTTCTGCCTCAGAGCTCATCTCAATCTCCTCTCTGGCAGGTTAAAGCCATTCCCCTTGGCCTGTCCCTCCAGGCCCTTGTCCAAAGCCCCTCTCCAGGTTTCCTGGAGCCCCTTTAGGCACTGGAGCTGCTCTAAGGTCTCCCTTTCACGCAGCAGAGGGGCAGGATCCTCTCCCTGACCTGCTGCTCACGCTCTGGGGGTGCAGCCCAGCACACGGGGGGGTTCTGGGCTCAAGTGCACACTGAAGCTGGGTCATGGGGAGCTTCTCATCAACCAACACCCCCAAGTCCTCCTCCTCAGGCTGCTCCATCCAGTCTCTCCCAGCCTGTGTTTGTGCTTGTATTTTCCCATAACTGGCTGGTTTTATTCCCATGGCTTTATTGCTTATGGTAACTGTCTTGCTTCATGTATCCAAGCTGAATATATAAAATCTGTAAAGGGGGAAATATCTGTGTGTACCTTTTTTGAGGTAGAATGAGTAATTCCATGTTGTAGTGAACTTCTATAGTAAGGTTGTTTTTTATGTAGCCCCTATTTGATCTGTCAGATTGGGTTTTTTTTTTTTTTTTTGTAGAGAAAGAGTGTTTCTGAAATGTCACTACCATTAGCTCTAAAATTAATCCCTTTGCTGCAGCTAAATTGTTTAAGTAGTGCACAGGAGAAGAAATTGTGGTTAGAAAGGAGGAATTTTGCTGCCTTTGTAAAGGCTGCTAATTCAGTTTTAATAAATAGACAGAAAATTGTTAGGTTGAAGTAATATTTCCCATTCTTCAACAATTACAACACCAGCTGCTGCTTATAATGTCAGAAAGAAGGGATTTTGAAGTGTTTACACCCCAAAAATTAGCATTAACTCTTCATACAAATGAAAAACCTGGATAAAATGAAGCTAAAGCAGAAGCTAAACACTGTGAATTGGTTTTTGATGGGTCTCTTCAGAGTGGAGGAAGTTTTGATGCCAAAACTTTTCTTTGCAGAGGGCTCCTCAAACAAGGTGTCAGATCTGAACAGAAAACATGAAGGGAAATGGACAGTTTTACCAATAACAGCTCTTTGAGCCTGGATGTGATTCATAACAGCTCTGAAAGAAACACGGAGGTGATGGATGAGCTAATGATAACTGAACTACTGATGTGCTGCGTAAGCTCTTAGGGATGGCTCCCTCAATACAAATAGACTGGAAGGTGGCTGATGGGATGTCAACTGCTTCAAAACCAGTTCTGAGGGAGATCCAGAATTGTGGTTTCCAGATCACTAATTCTGATGTTTGTACCAACCAAAGTAGAAATTACAATTCAGAGTGGAGTTTCCAGACCCTGAAATCCCTTCTTGGGTCGGTGTGAAGATTTGTTCAACTGTTGGTGCTTAATTGAGCAGAAATAAATCCAACTGCCGTTGATGCTGTTAGTAATGCCTTCGGATGACTTTGGCTTTGAGGAGTGTTTAGATATAGCTGAACTTCCCTTATCTTCAGTATTTGGGCCTAGTCTTTTAAAAGCAATAGCAGTGAGACTCAGTGTGCTGAAGAGCCAGTGAGGTTTTGCATCTCCTCTGGCTTCTCAGCATCTCTGGCTGAGATCCTGCTGTGTCCCCGTTGTAGTGGGGCTCATATCTGATGCTGAAATGAGCTGACTTGGGAGAAGTTTCAGCAAGAAGCCCCATCCAACCTGCCCTTAAACGCTCCCATCCCTGGCAGTGTTCAAGGCCAGGCTGAACACAGGGGCTTGGAGCAACCTGCTCTAGTGGAAGGTGTCCCGGCCCGTGGCAGGGGGTTGGAACTGGATGAGCTTTAAGGTCCCTTCCAACCCAAACCAGTCTGGGATTCTATGAAGTTCATTATCCTTATTTTTTATCTCCTCTCTGGCAGGCGATGTGACCCAGCTTGTTTTGAAGGGTCGGGTGTACACCAGTGTTAGGTGTAAGGGATGCTTTGCCAATGAAGAATTTCTTTACCTCTTTTCTTCCTACCCATTTCTATCTCTGCAATGCAGTTCACTTCCTTTTGTGTTGTGTCAGTGCAGATGATGTGGACTGGAGCAGAGGCCTTACAAATCCATCCTGGAGGCCTTTTAGAGATGCAGGCATACCCACAATACGCTTTGTAGCTTGACTACAGAAATAGATCAATTAAGGAAATTGCAAGCTGTGTGCGGAGGACAAGTTATTAGAGGAAGAAGATGAAAACCTCTTGAACTGGCCTTGCCACTGAAGAGCGGTTTTGTACCTTTAGCTTTACTTACAGGTAGTTCTGAGAGATGATGTTTGCCAAGTACCTCTGAGTGTTTTTACCAAAGGACAAAGTGCAGCATATGCTTCAGGTCACACTTGAGAAGTGCCTGTAGTAGTGCAGCTGGGTAACAAAATACTTCTTGTGTACCCTTAGCATGTATATGGCATTTTTTCTGTCCATCCCTCCTCAAAGAGGATTTCATAATCACAGAGTCACCGACTGGTTTGTGTTGGAAGGGACCTTAAAGCTCCTCCAGTTCCAACCCCTGCCACGGGCAGGGACACCTTCCACTAGAGCAGGTTGCTCCAAGCCCCTGTGTCCAACCTGGCCTTGAACACTGCCAGGGATGGGGCAGCCACAGCTTCTCTGGGCACCCTGTGCCAGCGCCTCAGCACCCTCACAGGGAAGAACTTCTGCCTAAGACCTAACTTAAATCTCCCCTGTTTCAGTTTGAACCCATCACCCCTTGTCCCATCACTCCAGTCCCTGATGAAGAGTCCCTCTCCAGCACCTTTGTAGCCCCCTCCAGACGTTGGAAGCTGCTCTGGGATCTCCACACAGCTTCTCTTCTCCAGGCTGAACAGCCCCAACTTTCTTATAAATTAAGTCTTTTTATTTCAGTCTAGCCATAGAGAATTTTGGTTCTGGTGTGGTCTTTAGCAAAGATCAGTGCAGTTGAAGGCCCCATACTTCTGTCTGCTCCAAGAACACTTGTGTTACGTTTTGTTCACAGCGGATCTGTCCTCCTTTGCAGTATTTCTTCTTGGAGATTGTTGCTGTACGTCTAAAAACTGTGGATAGTTGAGTTGGGCAGAGTCTTGTTGAGTGGCTTTAAATGTGGTTGCTTTGCCATAAATAGTTTGTTGACGTTCCATCACTTGAGTCATTACGAGAGTCAGGGTGAGACATAGAGAATATGGAGTAAAAAAATCAATAGTTATCCAAAGTGCAGAGGACCTGTTGTATTTCCATCTCCCTATAATGACTTGGAGTTCACTGTTAACATATTTGCTTCACTGTGTGGACCGAAATGAGCTGTCATTAGAACCCTGTATGTTGGAAAATGGTTTTATTGAGCTGCCAATGACATTAGAGTCTCATTTCCTTTTGAAGAGACACAGAAATATTGTTCTGTTCATGTGCTGCATCCATAACATTAAAATTTGATTATTGCCATCATTAGAAACCTCTATCCTAATACAATTATATATTGTTCCAGGCTTCCATTCAAGTGCCTGTTAGAGAGTGAAATCTGGTTTTGCCAAGCTCTTTTTTTTGCTTTGTAAATGATTCTCTACACCAGAAGGTCTATTAATAAATTCTGTGTTCAAAAAAATCAATTGGGTAGAAGGATCCTTATATTAAAAAGCACTTTTTGCACCTTAGGTGAATGCGCTAATCAGATTATGGGATATTTTTTCCTCACAAGATCATATTTGTGATGTATAATTCTTCTTTTACTTTTCGGAGCACTGAAATCAATAGACAAAGTGCATTCTTTTATAGATAAGAGCTGAAGAGTGTTGAGTTAGGTTATTGTCATAATTGAATACATATGGTTGAAATAGTGTTTCGCTCCTCTATGGCTGAACTATTGAGGTGTTTTCCCTGTCATCCTTGGGTGGCTGCTCCTGGGCGCTACCTACGTGTGCTCTGCAATGACCTTTGCTTTAGTCTTGCATTCATTTTGGCCTGTCCTCAATTCATTAGCTTGATCAAGAGGAGGCCCCTACTTTCCATAAGCAGATTATATCCTAACCCTTCCTGCTCCTTTCAAGCAGTCCTGTGCTAACCGTATTTTAGGGATGACTTCACTAGAAAATACCAGGGGGAAGAACTACTAAATGAGTTAAGGCATTAGCTCTGGAGAGAGAAGGAGGCTGTTTACAAACCTGCAGTATTTATTACATACCTCATTTAGCTCATTCATCATTTTAATAGAAAAATGAATCTTCTGAGGTGATTCTGAAATCATTGGAGGTAAACTACATAGCCTGAGGCGAAACATGATTGCTCACTATAGGGTCAAGCTGTTTCTGAGAAGTACAGAATGATTGGTGGCCATAACTCACAATCTATGGTAGTAAAAATATTACAGGCTCGTATTTGAAAATGAGACTTAAGGGTTGGAAACCACATGGTACAAAATTAAATCTGGTGACAATTTTGTCTCTTGTTCTTCAGTTTTAGAAATTAGAAAGCAGATTTTTTTCTCTTAATCTCTGAAAATGGAGATTTTTAGAGATTTACTCATACAATTTGTTTAGGATGAGGTATGGACTTCATCAGGGGCTGTAGCGATAGGACAAGGGCTGATGGGTTCAAACTGAAACAGGGGAAGTTCAGGTTAGATCTTAGGCAGAGGTTCTTCCCTGTGAGGGTGCTGAGGCGCTGGCACAGGGTGCCCGGAGAAGCTGTGGCTGCCCCATCCCTGGCAGTGTTCAAGGCCAGGTTGGACACAGGGGCTTGGAGCAACCTGCTCTAGTGGAAGGTGTCCCTGCCCGTGGCAGGGGTTGGAGCTGGATGATCTTACGGTCCTTTTCCAAACTATTCTATGATTCTACATGGTTCTGTTTTGCCACGAGCTGCTGTTCTTATGGTTTAGAAATAGCAGGCTTGGTCAGTGGAGAGTCTTCTTTATATCAGCATTCTTGTGATATGGACAAAAGTAATCTGGTTTTGGTTGTGTCTGTTGTAAAAGACAAGGGTAAAAGAGAAGAATGGAAGAAAATAATTTTGAATATGGAGAATGTGACCTGTCTTTTTTGGGGAACGGACATGCAACAGTATTTCATAGAATCATGAAAAGGATTGGGTTGAAAGCGACCTTAAAGCTCATCCAGTTCCAACCCCCTGCCACGGGCAGGGACACCTTCCACTAGAGCAGGTTGCTCCAAGCGCCTGTGTCCAACCTGGCCTTGAACACTGCCAGGGAAGGGGCAGCCACAGCTTCTCTGGGCAACCCTCATAGTGACTCTTTGTTTGATTAAACGTAATATAAGATCATACCATGGATGTGGCTTAATGTGTCTTGTGGCGCATGTTTCTTCTCTCACTGGCTCTCCCTCCCTCTCTTCCTGGCATTTCTACTGCAGTAGTGAGGTGTTTGGGAAGGAATATCGCTTTCCGTATTTTCTGGGATGTTAAATAGAGGATGTAAAACTCTGTGTGAAAAAGAAGCTGTTGCTGTGCAAATAAGAGATTGATAATTCTTTTTTCCAGCAATGCAAGAAATGGATTTTCCTTAGCAGATATTTACAAATGAGAAATGGTTTTATGTGGACAAATAGATGTGCCTTAAAATGGTAAAGACACATTTATATGTCTAAAATTACTTTGTTAATAAGAGTGAACAATTTCCCCCCTCCTTGATATAGTTCAACAGTATAAATAATTTAAAATAGCCTGGGGGTGATACGTGCTGTAGGTTGTAATCCCAGGATGATCTGTCATGTGAACTGTTAAGCAAATGTTTTATTTCATCTCTGAAGCTGCCATTTAAGTGCTTGTGAACTAGAACCATAGAATCCCAGACTGGTTTGAGTTGGAAAGGACCTTAAGATCCTTCAGTTCCAACCCCTTGCCATGGGCAGGGATGCCTCACACTAGACCATGTCACCCAAGGCTCTGTCCAACCTGCCCTTGAACAGTGCCAGGGATGGAGCATTTACAACTTCTTTGGGCAACCTGTTCCACTTGCTTACGTGCATCTCTCTTCTATCCCTTTATAACGTCCATTTGACATTTGAAGCATTTGTTTCAATGGATCAATACAAATAATTTCCTTCTCCTTTCAGTTTTTATTTGGCAATTTGTTATCGGGATTTGTGGGATTTAATTTTTATATGTAATGGTTAATTTCATTTTTCTGATGTCAGTTTGGCATACAGGAAAACCACAGTAAAAACAATGACAGCAAGTAAGGTGCATACAGTGAGCATTTATTCACTTTCAAATCTATTTTTGATTGGTGAGAGGAATGTGTTTTGATAGTCAAACAGCCTTTAAAACTATGCTATTAAAACATGCTATTTCTTTAATTCCTATATAGCAAACCCCAAGATATTTGACAGAAGCAAAATTAATCACTGTGTTATCTCAGCATCCAGATGAAGATCTGGTGCTTTACAAAGCCTGCTGCTCCATCAATTTGCTCTTTCGGTTGGATTCAAATTGAGTTCATTTTTATAGATTCACTGCATAATCCTCTCCTTTCTCCTCCCTCATTCATTAACCAATTTGTTCTTACTACTCCCTTTTTATTGAATGGCTAACAAAATTGCCATGCTAGCTTTTCAAATGAATATCATCATTCCTTGTCATGCATGGGCAAAAAGCAAGCGTATTAATCCTTCTTACAGGTACCTTCCCTTCTTCCAGAGTCCTGTTTCTACCCTCAAGATATCATGAAAAGAAAGGTTAAATAATGTTCTTCTGAAGTTTTGAGCACAATGTTTGTATATAGATCATAGAATCAACCAGGCTGGAGAAGACTTTTAAGCTCATCAGGTCCAACCGTTCCCCAGCACTGCCAAGGCCACCACTAACCCATGGCACTGAGGCCTCGGCTACACAGTGTGTGAACACTTGCAGGGACGGTGACTCCAGCCCTGCCCTGGGCAGCCTGTTCCAATGCCTGAGCACCCTTTGGGGAAGGAATTGTTCCTCAGCTCCATCTAAACCTGCCCTCGTGCAGCTTGAGGCCGTTTCCTCTTGTCCCATCCCTTGTTCCTTGGGAGCAGAGACCAGCCCCCTCCTGGCTCCATCCTCCTGTCAGGCAGTTGCAGAGAGTGAGAAGGTCCCCCCTGAGCCTTCTCTTCTCCAGCCTAAACCCCCCCAGGTCCCTCAGCCGTTCCTCATCACACTTGTGCTCCAGGCCCTGCACCAGCTCCGGTGCCCTTCTCTGGCCCCACTCCAGCACCTCAATGTCTCTCTTGGAGTGAGGGGCCCAGCACTGACACAGGATTCGAGGTGCAGCCTCACCAGTGCCCAGCACAGGGGGACAGTCCCTGCCCTGGCCCTGCTGCCACACTGGTGCTGATACAGGCCAGGATGCTGTTGGCCTTCTTGGCTGCCTGGGCACACATATTCCTATCCAGACTCCTTTTGATTACTTCTGGGCTGTTGTAGCGTGTGCGCTTTGTCAGTTGTATAGCAGAACAAAAGCTACATCAGAGTTGGCAAGACTTGTCTTTGGACATGACGTGGTACAAATACATGCCATGGGTTGAAATGTGCTTATCTGGCAGAAGTCTTGAAGTACAATACAGTCTCCTCCATTTCAACAAAACAATCTGCTGCGTCTTGAAACTCTCTTTCTGACTTTGATTTAATAGCAATACTCTCAAGTTAGATTAATTTTGGCTAGGCAAATACTCCCATGTCTCTCCTTTGGAGTATTCTTGTAACCTTCCTTCCTTTGGGTTGAATTAGGAGGCTTATAACAAGAAAGGCTGTTGAGGGGATGGAAATTAAGAGGAATTTGTTTTAGTAATGACTACTTGAATAATGAATGCAAACCCTGTTATCTGTAACTTATCTGAGGACTCCTCACTGTGTAACGTGGGTATTTTGTTTAGGAACACCAGCTGAAAGAAGGGGACCAAGCCATTGAAAGAGGACAGTTTGGAAAGGATCTAGTCATCTATATATAAAAAAGTCACTATTTGTTAAATAGTCATTATACTGATCAGTGGTCTTGATGTTGCTGTTGTATCATTTTCACTCTGTACTACTGTAGTATTGGCTATAATCAGGACTCTGCCTGTTCAGTTTAAAGCAAGTTCTGAGACAAGGGCCCTTCCTTTTGAGGTGTGGAGCTGAAAATAAAGAGGGTTTGTTGTAAGTAGCAGGAAGATGACAAAGTGGACCATAAAATGTTCCTTAAGGCTTAATTTGATAGTTTTATTTCAGAGACATTCCTTCTATTTTTGTATAACTCCCCTTAATTTCATGCACCTTCTCTTTTATTGAGAGCGGTTGAGAATCTGGATGCTGAGAGCCTGTTTAGGAGTGGGATGTGTTGTAACTTCTTCGAAATCCTAGAAGAATGGAAAAGCTTTTTCTGCTGGGAGATATGTTGTCTTCTTTTCCAGGCAGTTTTGTGGTGACGGTATTTCTTGGGAATGGAAGGAGTTGGGAGGAGGAGTGGGAGAAGTCTTGAATTTCCTTGTAACTAAGCAGAGGACTAGACTATGCTTCACCAACTGTTATATTCACAGCTATGCCCAACACTGGGTTTTAAACTTGAGGGTACTTAAGGGTGAGACACTTCTATGTGTTTTGGGTTTTAATACTTTTTCTGCTCTTTGTGCACTTTGACATATTCTTTATTTATTAGTATAAAATTGGGTGACTTGTGTTTCTGCTTTGAGTTACTGAAGAAGTGAAATTTCAGTGTTTCCATAGGAGACCTGAGCGATGATTGTGGCTTTAAACTGAAAGATGGGAGGTTTAGATCAGGCATAAGGAAGCTCTTCCCTGTGAGGGTGCTGAGGTGCTGGCACAGGGTGCCCAGAGAAGCTGTGGCTGCCCCATCCCTGGCAGTGTTCAAGGCCAGGTTGGACACAGGGGCTTGGAGCAACCTGCTCTAGTGGAAGGTGTCCCTGCCCGTGGCAGGGGGTTGGAGCTGGAGGAGCTTTAAGGTCCCTTCCAACCCAAACCAGCCTGGGATTCTATCATCTCAGGGTCCCACTAGATTCTGAAGTGTGGTAGCAATAGGTGCCCGTGTATCTAAAGCAAATGTGTACAAATCCAAGTTAAAAGTGTATTTCAGAGCGGGTGAGGAAAGGAAATGGAATGTCCTGGGTAAATCTGCGGGGCTTGGGTTTTCTCTATGTAAATGTCAAGAAATTTTCTAGTCCTATCATGTATTGCTTGTATGATATATTCTGTGGTAGGTGTGCCGGTATGTTCGTGGATATTAAAACACTCTTCCTCCTTATTTAAAGGAGGGAAGAGTTTAAACTGTAAGAGTTAATAAATGGAGAATGTTAATATACCATTTTATTTTCCTAATAAAAATTATTCTCTTGATAGTACAATCCTCTGAAGGTTGAGAGCTGTTTAATTTCAGTGTCTAATAGTGAAATAGCAATAGCACAGTGTCATCTCTGTCCTGCAAAGTGCAGTGGAGTTTGTAGCTGGAAATTCAGTCGTCTTCCACGCAATGTAGTGAGGATAGCACTTGTATGGACAACAGTCTGTGTGCGAGTCTCTTTCTCTGAGGTTGTGTATTTGGGTTGAAAAGGGTTTGAAAGGGAGCTTAAAGCTCCTCCAGTTCCAACCCTGTGCCACGGGCAGGGACACCTTCCACTAGAGCAGGTTGCTCCAAGCCCCTGTGTCCAACCTGGCCTTGAACACTGCCAGGGATGGGGCAGCCACAGCTTCTCTGGGAAAAGTCTGTGCCAGCGCCTCAGCACCCTCACAGGGAAGAGCTTCTGCCTCAGAGCTCATCTCAGTCTCCCCTCTGGCAGGTTGAAGCCATTCCCCTTGTTCTGTCCCTAAGGGCCCTTTCAATATTTAGCCTACAAAACTTTCGTTCTTTATAACTGATTTTGAAGCAGAACCTGGTTTCAGCTGTCATGTCTGTAGTTTAAAAACTTTCATAGGAAAGAATGGGAGAAATATGTCAGCTTTCATTTTCGGGAAGCTATGGTAAAAGAAGCTGATAGTATTTACTTGTCATATTACTTCTTGGTTAATATTGCTGATACAATCCAGTTGGGAGCTTGGCACGTCCACCAGCCTGTTTGTATTGTCTTGTGTGATGGTTGAATTCATATCACGTTTGTAAATACATAAAAAACCATCATTACTTCTCATTTTCCTAATTACCCTGCAGATAACAGTGGGGATCGTGACATTAGGAGGAGTAAGTGGCTTATGATTTTGCTTCGGAGGAAGAAACTCTTGCTGTTCCCTCTTTTCCCCCCTTGGGCTGTGCAGCAGTAATAAATGAGCAAGTCCTGAGTCCTTTATGATAGAGAGTTAATGGTGCTGTGCCTGAGCCAACAGGCTTGTTTCTGTAGCAGCTGTCAGGAGTCAGAGTCATTAGCATCCCTTTATGGGTGCATTTCAAAGTCATTTCTACTTTAGCACACATAAAGGAAAGAAGCCATAACACTGACAGAAGAGGTTTAGGTGTAGGTGAATGGTTTTGGCTGAATGTAGCGGTGGAGTGTGTACACGTGAAGGGTGTCAGTGAATTGAAGATCATTAAAGTAATTTTGGAGGTAAATACAGGTTGACTTGAAGTCCATTTCCTACCATGTGCCTGTCTTAAAGCCTTTGAATAAACCAACAAGGAGCTTTCTGTACTGTTTTACTGGAAGATCCTTACATTAGGAGCTAGAAAACTTCTCCAATGTCTTCTCAGAGGGAGGAGAATTGCTTTATGCAGTATATGCATATTACTATATGCACTTACAGCAGAGTCATTTCTAGTGTGTAACTGAAGGGCCACCAAATAGTCAAGTCATGACAGCAGACCCACAGCGATGGTTTAATGTATGTGCTAAGAGGAGCAATACTTCTGTAGAACATCTATCAATCTCCTTTTAATGCTTCTGAAGAAGCAAGAGGAGTGTTGGAAGGAAGGATAATGAGTAGGTTTTGTTCCTCTCTTAGTAATGGGGCATCTTCTAAGTACTCTCAGATAAGTAGGTCAGCTGGATCTTTGTTTTACATTGTAATATCTCATGTAATAGTTTAATTTTCCTTCTCACTTTTATCTGCCTGTTTGAAGCACGAGAAGAAAAGCATCCCATAGTTGTTTCTTTTGAAAGTAATGATGTTGGAAGAAGATACAGAACTTGAGAAAATTATTCTTTGAACATGCTACCTGCAAGTGAGTTATTGTACAGCAGGAAAATAATGCCACTCGTTTTCTTTTGTGGTCTGTTACATCTTACAAATTCATTTTGAATTTTTATATGAAGAGATTTCACCTGGAAGAAGGTGGTTTTAAGGCAAACCTTCATTTATTTGAAACAGATTTTCTTGCTAGCCAATGTTGTTTCCCAGTTTTATTCCCTTATTCCTGTTCGTTTTGGAGGCTTATGGAAAAAATAAGCTGTTCTTTCTTGAGGAGTAACTCCATCTTCCTTCAGTAGACCAGTAGAAAACTGGTGGTCAAGATCCATCAAATATAAGTGTAGTTAAGTAGCTTGTGTCAAGAAAGAGGGTGACCATATAATGGCTGTGGGTCAGTGTGGTGGGGTGTATGTTTGCCTTAATGTGGGGTCATAATCCTCGAAGAATCAAAATGTATCAAGCATTTGACATCCTTATTTTGTTGGTTTTGGGGTTTTTAATGATCAGTTCTGGTCTATTAAGGGAGCAGATCCATGTAGCTTTGAGGAGTAAGAGATGCTCAACTAGAAGATGAGCATGAAGTGTCCTGACAAGACTGACATGTGTTGATCTGCTGATGCTGCTCAGCATTTCCACTGATGTTTTATTGGACAAAGCAGATACTGAAAGCAGATACTTTCAGCCTTTTAAGAACAGTGGCTAAATAGTTGTTAGAGTGGATATTATGACTTCCTCTTGTCGTTACTGAATTGCTGGTTGCAGTGTGCTCAGCCACGTGATAACTTCTGACTACTCACTACTAGCACATGGCGTATTTTTATGTGCATGGCAGCACTTTTGGCTTTCCAACAAGTATATCTGTCAGTCTGTGAGGAGTATTAAGATAGCAAAATCTCCTAGGGGTAGTCAGTATTACTTTTGGAGAGAGAACAAAATAATTACGTATATACCATGCAAAATAATGCTCAAGTCATTTTTAGTTGGGTGCCCAGATCTGGTGATCTCATTTTACTGTGTTGGTCTTGATTTCTGTGCTCTAAACTCACTCTGTAGGGTTGGGATAATCTGAAAGCACTATAAATTCTTTTTATTTCATTAAATATTTAACTTAGGTTTGTATGTTTCATTGTAGAGGCGTGTAGCATCCATTGGCTGTGGAATATAGTGGCAAAAGCTGTGTGAAATTATCAATTCAGAGAGTGCTGATAGGTTGGTGCTCGAGAAAGTGTAAAGGTGATAAATATATTAGATTTAAAGATTGCAGAAACACAGGGTTTGGAGCTGAAGTTCAACAGATAAGAGATATCGGGTAAAATAACTTCTGCAGTGATGTTGTTGCTATCTTACTATTGGTGTAGCTTATTTGACAGTGGTTTTCTCTATTTAAAAAGCCAAATCTTCTTCCTTCTCCTCTTCATCTTTCCAAAGTGCCATGAAAGGAAAGATGTTTAAGTTCATGTAAGATTTTAGATACTGGTGAGCATGCTGTGACTATTATTCCATGTGAACTCGTGAAAAAACCCAGGATGTTCATCTTGTCGTCCCTTCTGTAAGCTTTACAAGTTATCCTCTAAGCAAATAGTCTTGGCAGTTGGAATTTCTGAGTCAATCCATATTTTGTACAGGAATATATTTGGGGTTGAATGTGGGTATTTCCTTCCCAAATTCTGTTCTTAAATTGTTTGCTTAGACATGTGTTTCTATAGAAACTTTTCCCAGTACCCCAGTTCTTCCTCAAATCAGCCTCTTTTGACCACTGCCAACCCCTGTAGCTTCCTCCTGCCCTTCCTCAGCCCATTCTTCATTTGTGCCCATATATTTGGTTTGTCTTCTAGCTTCAGCTCTCTTTCTCTCCCTGCAAAAGAACCACCAAGCCACCACTAACCCATGGCACTGAGGCCTCGGCTACACGGGGTGTGAACACTTGCAGGGACGGTGACTCCAGCCCTGCCCTGGGCAGCCTGTTCCAATGCCTGAGCACCCTCTGGGGAAGGAATTGTTCCTCAGCTCCATCTAAACCTGCCCTGGTGCAGCTTGAGGCCGTTTCCTCTTGTCCCATCCCTTGTTCCTTGGGAGCAGAGACCAGCCCCCTCCTGGCTCCAGCCTCCTGTCAGGGGGGGAGATGCACATCACTATTGCCACTAATATATTAATAATATACTAATATATAATAACATATTGCCACACAACACTAATGCAGAACACTATCGCCAGGCTCTGACAAAACTTTATTGAATCTGATCAGTGTTTGTTCTTTTGTGGGTTTTTTTGTTGCTGTTTTTTCTCCCAGAGGCTTATGGACACGGTGAAGTGTAATTTGATTTTTATTGGAGGTAGAAGGAGGAGGTGCATTGAAATCAATGTGGTGGGCACTGCTCTCCTGGCAGCTCTCAGGTTCCTTGGGAACTATGGGAATGCTCAAACTTCTCAGCAGAACAAAAGGAAATGTTATTTATTGTTAGTGGAGGGTTTTCTCTCTTCTTTTATATGTGGATGAAATGAATTTAGCTTAAGCCCTCAGAAAAGTTGGAGCTGAAGCGTGTAGCATCCTTAACTCTTCTCTTGCTTCTGACACTCCATAGCCTGAGGCTTTATGGAGTGGAAAATGAATGGAAAGTAATTTTATTTTGTGGAGAGGTTGACACAAGGCTTTTGTACAGGTGCTGGAACAGTAAGGAAATAACTACTGCTCTTCCCAATAGCTGACACTGCAAGTCTGATCAATAAAGTGGAGGAAAAATACACGGGTTCATTCAGTCATTCACAGAGTAAGCTTTAGTGTCAGTTCAAGTTTACTTTCAAGTGTGTGATGGTTAATTATGCAGAGGATGAACAGACCTAATGAGGGGAATCTCCTGTCTATGCTGCCTTAAAAGCTTAGTATTTAGATTGTCTGCTGTGTAGTGGCCTTGCTGTAAGGTCTTACCACAGCGTTGCTGCGCAGTCACTTGCAAGCAGAGGTACATTTGCCTGCCCACATTTTCAGCTAGTTACAGGTCTAATCAACTGTGCCAGAACCTTTCACCTTAAGATCTCTTTCTGATTCAGGAGAAATAGGTGTTTTCAGGATGTGATTCTGACCTGTTTCAGGTGTCAACTTTATTATGAAGTGGATGATCTTGTAGAAGTGTCTTTCTCTGTGTATGACTATGTGGGGTTGAGGGGCTGTAGCTGAAATGTGATTGTCTCCTTGAGTGAACATTTTATTCAATTAAGGTGATTTGCACCCAAACCATAGAAATATTGTAGTGGTACCCACATCATGTCACACAAAGTAATAATAAAACAGAAATAGAAAGAATTAGATAATAAACTGGAAAATGGGTCATAATGAAGAAGGCTGGAGAGGGGCTTTTGCTGAGGTCCTCTAGTGGTAGGACAAGGGGGAATGGCTTTAACCTGCCAGAGGGGAGATTGAGATGAGCTCTTAGGCAGGAGTTGTTCCCTGTGAAGGTGCTGAGGTGCTGGCGCAGGGTGCCCAGAGAAGCTGTGGCTGCCCCATCCCTGGCAGTGTTCAATGCCAGGTTGGACACAGGGGCTTGGAGCAACCTGCTCTAGTGGAAGGTGTCCCTGCCCGGGGCAGGGAGTTGAAACTGGATGAGCTTTAAGATCCCTTCCAACCCAAACCATTCTATGATTCTATATAAGAACACATTTATGGTTTGTAACCATTTGTGAAGAATTGGTGAGAGTTAGTAGTTCTATAGTTGCTTCCTTTTTCCTTTGTGATGTGCATTCTGTAGTTTTGGTTTTTTTAAGCTTTTAACTATTTGGTGTTAAAGCCCCTTTGGTCCCCTGGGTAATCACAAATCTCTGCTCACACACATTCCCTGAGATTGGAGCATGTTCCGACAGATTATGGAGAGAGTGATTGTGGCCACAGGGGGAAATGGAAGTTGATCTAAGTGCATCTTCCCATAAGGGTGATTTGGATGTCACAGCGTCAGGCTGTGTGCGGGATTTGATCCAAGGGCTTCCCCAACTTTCTGGAGGAGCTGACAACTGTCCTGTGGTGTGATTTACTTGAATTTCATGCAGTTCAGCAGTTCTCAGTAGGATACTATGATAGCACTTGAAGCAAAAAAATAAATAGGTGGTATAAATAATTCCTTCAAGTTAGAGTTTATACAGAACAATTGAAAAGTAGTTGCATGTCACAATTGTGGATGGGTAGAGTGCAGTGCTGAGAGTGGAGCTGACAACAAAACGTAGAACTTGTACTACTAGTGAGAAGAAAAAAAAGCTATTTTATACTCCATTAAACTGTTACACATCATAAATAATTTATGCTCTGCTTGCTCTGTTCTGTAGCAAAGATGATAAGCTAGTCATTTTAGGAGCATTTTAATGAATATAATAGTTTTCCTGACTTTCTCTATAGCTGAAACCCTGTTCTTCCACTATTCCCTTGGTCATTATATGTATGTAACTGGGTTAAATTGTAGGAATACATTTAAAAGTGAGTCCTTGAGTCTTACTCTGAATTCCACAGGTATCTAGGAATAGGTTGAAAATATATATAGCTTTGTTCAGTTTATTTACTGTAATAAGTTTATCTTGGTTATTTCTGTCATTACCAAAAGGGTGTAAGCACCTCATGTTATGAGGAGGTCTGTATCCCTGGACTGGAGTATTCATGATTATTCCAGTTTATATTTAACTTGTAGATAATTCATATATTTTCTCAGTCAAACTTAAAGGTTTTTAGACTGTTTGGTGTTCTTAAATATACCCTTTGGTTTGTCAGTGAAAATTTCATACTTCCCCTTTAGTTTAATGATCATTGTAAAACACTGAAATTCCTCAGAGATACAAATAATCTTTTAGACTACAACATCTTTAAAATAGGGAGTTTTAAAGTTGGGTTTGACTCTGATTTTCAGACTTGTAGATAAGCAGCTCTATATTCAGACACTAGTATTTATCTTGCATAGAGTTTGGTGCTTCTGAGCACGTCACTTGTGTATTTTACTGGAATGTGCTACATGTTCTGAAACTCTAAATAGCTGAACTGGTGCTTCACTCTGACTTGCCTCGTTTGCTTTTGATAATGCAAGTATCAAATGTGATATTCCTAGCAGGTAAGTCTATTCAGATGAGTGATTCACTAGAAGAGTCTTGGACTCCTCTTTCTCTTTCAGTAACGCTGCTGGAGTTAAGCCTGAATCCAGAGAGTGCTGTTAGTAGAAATTACAGTTCAGGTTTTGATACAGGGTGAGTTCAGCCTTAAACTTCTAATTGAAATTGAGATTTTTCTGCAATGAACTGAAATGTTTTCACAAAGAATCTTCTTTCTGACAATCACTTCTTCTTATTTATTCTCCTACACAAAAAGCAACGCCTGATACTTCACTGATACAATTGATAGAACAATTGCTACTTCAGTTTAATACTATTTCAACGTATTTAGTGTTGAATTTCAAATGATGGCATAGATTTCTTTCCTTTTTTTTGGTGTGTTCTTCAAAATATTTTTGAATAGCATTAATGGGTCTTAGCAATTTAAGCATCACCTTAAGCTTGTCTTGCGATAAAAGAATAATCAAGTAGTTTTGGCCTCTTTGAGGGGGTGTAATTCTCTCTTACGTTTCCTTTTGTCATTACCTTCTCTTAAAACCTTTGAAACTTTGCAGAAGGGATAAAATCATGCAGAAAAGAGTTGATAGAGAATGAAATTCCTGGTGCTGTGCCAGGAGATTACTTTGACTAGGAACTGTCCTCTGACAAATTAGTGATCGTTCCCTTTATGTAGTACATTGCAGCAACAGCAACCACCATATTAAATCTTAATCAATAACAATGTTTCACTAATTACAGGAGCGAGTTTCTATATTGGATAAATTGCTGTTTGTAAATGTTGGATTATATTAACTAAACCAGCTAATTACCAGCAGCAGAATAAACATAAGGTTTGCTAAAAGCTTCCATCCGTAGCTTGGAGCAGTCGCTGCTGCCTCATACTTGAGTCAATGTGGAAAATAAGGTAATGACATTATAAATACATTTCTAATGCAGGACAATTTCTTCTGAAATGCATGTAAGTATTATTGCTTTGCTATGAAATATGATTTATTTAATGCATTTCAGCCCCCATAATATTAAGATATAATTGAGATGGGGAGGGGGGGAAATTGCATGCAGTCAGAGTCTGCATGAAAGTGAATCATGGACTAAAATGGTTGTAATTTTCAAGGCACTTAGGGGAATTGTGAAATTTGTATAATGCAGTCTTTGGTTTAACAAATGGGAACAAAACAATGGTCCAGTCTTTCAAGTTGGATTTGACTTCAAATATGGTTTTGTATGCTAATGGAAGTCTGGCTCCGAATGAATCAAGAGTTATGCTAAATTTCGACACCCCTCTCATGGTTAAGAAATGGATCCAGATCTGTTGGAGATGGACTTGTATAGTGAATATCTAGTAAAATAGCAGACAGCAGGGTGTAATTTGGATAAAGCCACTAATACAGCCATACAAAGGGAATGAACGGTAACACAAATGATGCTGGTGATCCTAATGATGGGAATCATTTCAATGGGGCTGCGAATTCTGATTATTATTGCTTTAAAAAGCCTGGAAATCACAGGTCTTGGCTTTATGGTTTAATTACCTGCTAAACGATTGCTGGTGATTTCACTAAATCACAACTCCCAAACAACTAACACCAGTAACAGCAGCAATGTCTGAGCAATTCCTGTTTTCTTGATTAACATCCATCAAACTGTGTTTAACCGAACATAAATTACCAGTTTGAAAGAACTGGGTAGTCTACATTGTCTTCAAGCATGTATTTGGGTTCAAAGATGTAGTAGAATTCATAGTAACGCATAATTCCCTGGCAAGTTTCACTGGATCTCAGTGGATGATAAAATCAATGCTTGTAAAATAAAGCTTCTTTCAATTTTTTGATATGTGATAATTAAATTCTCTTGAAGAAATGGCTTCATGCTTTGAAGACATCTGTAATTTCATGTGTCAAATATATTAATCCTGCAGAATATAAATCATACACCATTGCACGTAACTTCAGTTGGCACCCAGGGCTGAAGCTGAAATTGAAAGTCAATCGATGTTCTCATCCCTATCAATTGCTGCCTGGACAGACTCCAGTCTCTTTGGGGAGCATCTTCTTCTAGATCCAGTAATATTAGTGGAGATAAAGGCTTCAGCAGCTCCTGGTTGTTTCCCCTTGCTAGAGGTGAGTGTCACTCTGGGTGAGTGGCCTAGTAGCAATTCATATGAACTTCCCTAGTTTGCTTTGGGTGACATCTATTTGCTGAAACAGTTGAACAATGTAAGCTAAACTGATTCCCTCACCACTAGATCCACATGGACAACTCCGTAAACATGGCAATGGGATCAGTAACCTGTCCAGTGGGAGCAGCTGCACTTGGAAGATGATGTTGAGTCTCATTTGATTCAAACTGATTTAAATCTCTTTAAATGATTAGTTACTTATTGAGTAGTAAAGGATGGAAAATTCAATGATCCTCTCTAATATTCATAGAATCATAGAATTATTTGGGTTGGAAAGGACCTTAAGATCATCCAGTTCCAACCCCCTGCCATGGGCAGGGACACCTTCCACTAGAGCAGGTTGCTCCAAGCCCCTGTGTCCAACCTGGCCTTGAACACTGCCAGGGATGGGGCAGCCACAGCTTCTCTGGGCACCCTGTGCCAGCGCCTCAGCACCCTCACAGGGAAGAGCTTCTGCCTAAGATCTAACCTGTTATTAGCCAGAAGTTTTAGTTTAAACCCATTCCCCCTTGTCCTATCGCTCCAGTCCCTGATGAAGGTCCCTCTCAGCATCCTTGTAGCCCCCTTCAGACCCTGGAAGCTGCTCTGAGGTCTCCACGCAGCTTCTCTTCTCCAGGCTCAACAGCCCCAACTTTCTCAGCCTGTCTCCATACGAGAGGTGCTCCAGCCCCTGATCATCCTCCAGATTGCTGGATGTAATCACTCCTTTAATAAAAGAAAGCTTGGAGGCTGGCAAGCCACATTGGTTTTATTTTGTTAGATTAGTTAAAAAGCATAGTAAAAGTGAATAATAAAGCATAAAGAATTGGTAGCTTGACTGAAACACCATGACTCCCTTTGCCTCTGTACACTTCCTGTATGCTGTTGCCAAGAGATTTTGTGAGGATTGATTAAAATAGTTTGAAATAAAGCACTGTCTATAGAAGTTCAAAGTAATTGGTCTAAGTACTTTTATTAATAAAGAGAGCTTCCACAGAATTCATTCTATCTTGGGGGCTCTCAAAGGGCTTTTACAAGTTCAATATATAATTAAGTATATTCTCTCACACTATTCACAGCAATATATTTTTTTGATGTGCTAGAACACAGCAGTAATTTATGGTGTGAAGATCTGTGTGAATTTTTGCTGTTAAATGAGGAAAAATACAGTACTGGTATTGTTAAAATTCAGTGTACCAAGATGACATAGTGCCAGACAGAACAGAAAGAGGAAGACCAGGATAAGCTCAGCCTAAAATGAATCAGCCACATGAGTTTGGTCAGGCAGAGCAAGTAGTGCTTTCAGAATAGAGGACATTGAATTAACATCCATTACTGTCTGCAGTTTTGTGTGGAGCTTTAATGACTTCTAGTCAGGGACTTAACTATATCTAGAAGTAGTAATTGCTTTTAATATAATGCTGCACTGGGTAGCCGTATTTTTGTGTTATGTCTCATCTGGTTTAGTAGTTAATATGTATTTGGGACCAGCTTTGTGTAGAAACACTATAGTAAGCAGAGTTGTTGTGTAGCCACCAAATACTTTGCTTAGTTAGTGGAACTAACTAGTGTTAATTAGTGTTAGTGGTAACAGCCAGAGCGGCACATGATGGGACAAGGGGTGATGGGTTTAAACTGAGATAGGGGAAAGTTCAGGTTAAGTACAAACAAGTTCTTCCCTGTGAGGGTGCTGAGGCCCTGGCACAGGTTACCCAAAGAAGTGGTAAATGCTCCATTCCTGGCCAGTATTCAAGGCCAGGTTGGACAGAGCCTTGGGCAACATGCTCTAGGGTGAGGTGTCCCTGTCCACGGCATGTGGGTTGGAACTAGATGATCTTAAGGTCCTTTCCAACCCTAACTGTTCTATGATTATGTGATGGTGGAAGTGGAAGTGAGCTGTGAGCTGAGGTTGTATCAGAGGAACTGAAAAGTAAAGTCAAAAATGCTCTTCTCTGGCTCAAGATGTTCAAAAAAGGATAGGGTTGATATGCAGATGAGTAATATGGTGGCAGAAGCCCAAAGGATGCATGGTTTTATTAGTCCTTTGAATAAATAATAACAAAGATTGTCTTTAGTAGCCTTACACAAGCATTTTTTGTTAAAAGTAATAATAATAGGTTCTTTAATAGACTAATTTGGTTCTCTTTCTGTAGTCCCTCTTTGCTCTCGTATATCAGTGGCTTTTCCCTCTTTTGTCCATCCTGGGGATGCCCAATTCTTTCGTAAAGACCAGAAGTGATGGCCCAGCCTGTCTCCCAGCTTTATTTGGACCTGTCAGCCCTTCCTTACAAAGCCTTGGACTTTATGGTATGCTTGAAGACCTTATGATGCCTGCCTGCTGGCCAGTGAGGCTGCTGTAATAGAGGTGACCTCCCAACCGATGTCACCTTTGTCTGCTTCCTCCCCTTCCTCCTTCCCACAAGCTGCTGTAGCACTTGATGGGGACAGTCCCTGTAGGGCAGCAGGAGGTTTCTTTATCTTGGTGAGCAGCACGTGCTACAGGAGAAATGCAGTTAGTTGATTCCAAGCTTATTTTTCTTGGAAAAATACACCCAACAAGCAAAGGCCTATTTAAAAGAAAATTGGAAACACTTTGTATTTCTACACCAAAACAATTTTCTTGGAAATTATTTCTAATCTTAAAGCTTTTTTTTTTCCCCTCTCTAACTCAAAGGTTTTTTTTGTGCTTTTCAAACCTTCAGCTGGTGGTTGTCGTGACTCCACGCGTAGTAGGAAATGAGCTTCTTTTCTCACAACACCTACTCACTCAGTAGGAGTCTTGTTTTGCATCGTACGAATGTGGTTTCACGTGGTCTGCTTTAGTGTATGTGAGTGTCTATATTTGAGCTTCTCACTTTGTCATCATTGATGCAATACCGAAGTACACTGGCTGGGGGGGGGGAAATACAGATTTCTCTTTACTGGGTGAACGATGTGCTGGATGAAATCTGTTTCTAAATCCAGGAGGTAGTTCTTACACTGTGTAGCCAATTGCTAGGTTGTTACTACAGATGAGTTCTTACTAGAGCTAAGCCTGGGGGCAGCACAATGACGTCTGAGGGACAGTGTGCTAGCAAGGCCCTTCAGTCTGCTGTCTTGGTGATGGTAGGGGATGGAGATCCATGTGAGCAGCAAAGACACAAAGATTATTGATGTGTTAGAAACCATGGAAGCACCTCATGTAGGAATTAGGGCTTCTCCCCCCCAAAAAGGTGGCTGGATCAATAACCCAACTAAAGTACATCTTTGCCAGTGCATGCTGCAAGGGCAACAAACAGGAGGAGCTGGAAGCCATTGTGCAGCAGGAAAACTATGATATGGTTGCCACTGCGGAAACATGGTGGGATAACTGGTACAACAGGAGAGCTGCCATGGATGGCTATAATCTCCTTTGGAAGGGACAGGCAAGGAAGGAGGGGTAGTGGGGTAGCCCTGTACCTTAGGGAGTTACTAGATTGCCTAGAGCTTGATGGTGATGACAATAGGATTGAGTGTTTATGGATATGAATGAGGAGGAAGGCCAGATGTACCTCAAATCCTGTGTTCAGTTCTGAGCCCCTCACTCCAAGAGAGACATTGAGGTGCTGGAGCGGGGCCAGAGAAGGGCACCGGAGCTGGTGCAGGGCCTGGAGCACAAGTGTGATGAGGAACGGCTGAGGGACCTGGGGGGGTTTAGTCTGGAGAAGAGAAGGCTCAGGGGGGACCTTCTCGCTCTCTGCAACTGCCTGACAGGAGGATGGAGCCAGGAGGGGGCTGGTCTCTGCTCCCAAGGAACAAGGGATGGGACAAGAGGAAATGGCCTCAGGCTGCACCAGGGGAGATTTAGATGGAGCTGAGGAACAATTCCTTCCCCAGAGGGTGCTCAGGCATTGGAACAGGCTGCCCAGGGCAGTGCTGGAGTCACCAGCCCTGCAGGTAAAAAGACGTGTAGATGTGGCACCTGGGAATATGGTTTAGTGGTGGACTTGATAGTGCTGGGTTAGTGGGTGGACTCAATGATCTAAAAGGTTTTTTCCAACCTAAGCGATTCTATGATTCAGTAATTCTATAATTTATTGTGTTATGCTGAGTCTTGGATCGAAAATCCTGTTTAAAATAACACAGAAATGCATATTTTCCCACATAATGGCCTTCAGAAAGATCCACTTCCAAATTGTATATAGTAAAATGAATGGCCATTGATACATAAATTTAACCAAATGGTGGTTTATCAATGTCTCCGATTGCTTACCTGTATAATGAATGTTTATAACATTGCCTATTCATTTATTAGATGGTCTTTTGAATTGTGAGAAATTGTAGTGAAACTTAAAGGAATTGGAAGTAGAAAAATTACAAATTAGTACCCAAATAATGGATACTAATGGCAGTTATGGAATCATAGAATGGTTTGGGTTGGAAAGGACCTCAAGATCATCCAGTTCGAACACCCCTGCCATGGGCAGAGACACTTCACACTAGACCATGTCGCCCAGGACTCTGTCCAACCTGGCCTTATGGAAAAAAGCTGTTTCTCCTTCCTGCCCTCCAGTCCCTAGCAGTGTAGTAAAACCATTTTTCATTTGCTTAAAGAATGAGATCTCTCAAATGTAGTTTAGTTTGGACGTCAGAGTTACTGCTTTAGGTGGGAATCTGTGTGAGTTCTTAGAATAATGCTGAAAATAGGAAGTGTGAAATACAGATTTGAAATGTGTACATGCATAAATTTGTGTGTGGTGGGTGTATTTAATAGAATCCCAGGCTGGTTTGTATTGGAAGGGACCTTAAAGCTCATCCAGTTCCAACCTCCTGCCACGGGCAGGGACACCTTCCACTAGAGCAGGTTGCTCCAAGCCCCTGTGTCCAACCTGGCCTTGAACACTGCCAGGGATGGGGCAGCCACAGCTTCTCTGGGCACCCTGTGCCAGCGCCTCAGCACCCTCACAGGGAAGAGCTTCTGCCTCAGAGCTCATCTCAGTCTCCCCTCTGGCAGCTTAAAGCCATTCCCCTTGGCCTGTCCCTACAGGCCCTTGTCCAAAGCCCCTCTCCAGGTTTCCTGGAGCCCCTTTAGGCACTGGAGCTGCTCTGAGGTCTCCCCTTCAGGAGCCGTCTCTTCTCCAGGCTGAACAATCTCAGCCTGTATGATTTTTGGTTTCCACTTGACATGTCTGCAAAATGGAAAAGCTTCAAATACTGAAAATCGTTAATTATTAATTTTTGTATTTTCATACTGCTAGAAGCAATGCACAAATACAGGTCTAGCTTCAGAAGGGAACAAAACCCACTATAGTTTTCTAGAGCAGGAGGTCAGTAAGAAATACATAGATCATCTCTATAACTGTGTATAGTTTGACCTGTCATTTTAAAATTAAACACTGTGTTTTCTACCTTTTCCATGCCATGATTTCCTGGCTTTCCCCCCCCCCTCCCCAGACTTCCTATCTGTCCCATCAGTTTGGAATCCCCCATGTGGCAGTTCCCTGCAGTGCAGCAACCGCAGTGCTTTAATTTTCAGCAGGAGTAATAGAATCGTTAGGGCTGGAAAGGACCTTTAAGATCATGTAGTTCCATATCTTGTCAGATATGGCAATCAGGAGGGATGGAGGGCGTATAAACTGAGAGGCTTTACTTGGAGAGAAAAATATTGCAGAAAGCAAACAGAGAATGTGTTTTCTTTTCCCTGTTTGTACTTACTTTAACTTTGTTTTTTCTGCTTGGGGTGGGAAATTATTGTAAAGCTGGAGGGTGTGATAATATATAAAATACAAACACCCAAATTTAGCTATAATACATATTTACAAATAAAGTTATTTTAGCTATTCTTTATTGTCTAAAATATCTTTGTTTCCTTGGGAAATTCAAGTTGGGCATAGTAAAAACAAAGTGAAGGTGACTTAAGCTAATAGTATCTTATAATTCAAAAGAAAATCAATATTATTTAACAACAAAAAGACAGTTTTTCCAGCACTATGGCCAAGTAAAGCACGTGTATGACATTCAGTTTAGCAGCTTCAGTCCTGCACTAGGAGCTCTGTAGAATCACTTGTTTCCTCAGCATAGAATAACCTGGGTTGGAAGGGACCCCCAAAGGTCGTATAGTTCCAACCCCCTGCAATTATGGGTATTTGATTTTTGGTTTATTTTTTCATGTGCCCTTGAAGAACTCCAGATGCAGGTTTATTGTGTGAGACTGGAGGTTTTATTGCTCAGAGGGCTTCTCATATAAAGTACTTAAATATGTGCAGAATTACCTGGAACTGGCTTTTTTCAGGCTCCTTGACTCAGTTGTTGGGGACAATGTTTTTTTACATAGAATTTGCATTTATATATATATATTTAAAATATAAGTTTATATATGATTTATATATATATAAATTCCTATAGAAAATACAGATTTTATGTATATAAAATTTTCCTTTTATTTCTCAATATTACCTGTAATGTCAATGTAATTTTAAAGGACACTTTTGTTTCGATCAGCAGTTTTCCCATATTGTTTATTAGCTCAGCAAAATTAATATGAAGGGCTGCAGCTAATAATAAGAATTTCTTTGAGGAAACCAGACTGTGACCTTCAACTGGTGAGTGCAGATCATAGCTCAGATAACAAGTGATTTTGGAGAATAAGCTCCAGCAAACGGAGCCTTCCTTCCATGATCACGTCTCCTGTATTTAATTTCCTATCTACATGACCTTCCATTATCATTTGGGTGTAATCCGTGTAATAGTTGTCCATGTAGTAGGTAATTTAACACCAGCTTCTGTATTTTGGTGTAAAAAGAGATAAATGACCATGTTGTGGATGTACTGGACTTCACAGCCTGTTTTCCACATTCTTTTTGCTACGTGTTTCATATTTGTAGTGATTCAAAGCACTTTTGGGAAGCAGTTGAGAGAAGGACCTGAGATGGGGGAAGAGAGCTGTAGAAAACTTATAATTCCTATTTATTTTTCACCCTCTGACTCTTCTAAACACATTTAATCCAGGGGGTGCTCTGCCCTGCTTTCATCTGTTAGAAATGATTTCCATTTGAGCATGTCACTTTGCTGTTTCTGTTACAATGGAGATCAAAGTGACACAGGTTCACCACAAGGGTTCAGCGGCTCTTTTCAGGCCTGGACCTTCAAGTAATAGGATTAGGTTAATTTGTTCCTGTCTTAGATCTCTCTCAAGGCATGTGGCTCTTGCATGTTTGGTTATTATTGCATGCTGAGTGCTTGCTCTTTTTTTCTATTTATAAAGAAAAATATACTCCATAGCTCTAAAAAAAGATTGAAATTTGTTTAAAGCATTTTAAAAAAGCTCTGCTAACAAAAGTCACTCAAATCTCCTAAAAAATGAGTGTTTGTAACTCAGTTCTTTGACTTATCAGAGGGCTGGAGCAGCTCTGCTCTGGAGCCAGGCTGAGAGAGCTGGGCTGGGGCAGCCTGGAGAAGAGAAGGCTCCTGAAGGGGAGACCTTAGAGCAGCTCCAGTGCCTAAAGGGGCTCCAGGAAACCTGGAGAGGGGCTTTGGCCAAGGGCCTGTAGGGACAGGCCAAGGGGAATGGCTTTAACCTGCCAGAGGGGAGACTGAGATGAGCTCTGAGGCAGAAGCTCTTCCCTGTGAGGGTGCTGAGGTGCTGGCACAGACTTTTCCTAGAGAAGCTGTGGCTGCCCCATCCCTGGCAGTGTTCAAGGCCAGGTTGGACACAGGGGCTTGGAGCAACCTGCTCTAGTGGAAGGTGTCCCTGCCCGTGGCAGAGGGTTGGAGCTGGAGGAGCTTTAAGGTCCCTTCCAACCCAAACCATTCCATGATTATTTCCTTTCCTTGTGAAGCATTAAGGAGTTTTGGTTCCACCACCATTGATTTCAGACAGGAGTATACCTTCACACTTTGTCTCTTAAGCCACAGCCTGAAGCAATATCTGAGGTCTCCCATTCCCAAGTGTAAGCAAGGGCGGCATGTAGATTATTTTTCCTCTGAGTTTACAAATAGATGAGCATTTGGGGGTGACAGTGGTAGGTCAGAGTAGAATTAGGTTTTATTAGAATGTGTTTTATTGATTCACTGCTATAATATGTTATTGCAAAGAGTGCTTGCATTAAGCCATGAATACCAATAGTGGGAACAGTGTAAAGATAAATAGGGAGATAGCCTCACTCTCCACTGTATTTTGATATTATATTGTTAATAAGCATATTAATTTTATAAATATTTAATATTTAGAACAGCGGATAAAACTGTAGCCATAATTTCTCCTTTAAATCTAAATTTCTTTACCATTAGGGTTTTATGGCTGTATAAACCTTAGTGAGAAGATAATACAAATTATTAACCTATTCTGTTTAACTTAGTCTCTTAGATGTTTTTATTCCTTTTTATCCAGAGGGTTTTTTTTAATACCAAGGCAATCTTTGAATTGCTTACAAGAGTAATTATGAATTTCTGAAGTTTTCATATATTTTTTTTTTCTCTAGCTCTGAAAAACATCAGAAATAATTCTACTTCAGACATCATGAGGAAAACAGCAGCATGATTGTATCTTTCATTTCTTCTTTGCCAGATTGAGCAGGGCTTGGAGCAATCTCCTCTAGTGGAAGGTGTCCCTGCCTGTGTCAGGGTTTGGAACTACATGAGCTCTAATGACTCTTCCAACTCAAACCATTCTCTGATTCTGTGCTGCAGAGCTGGGCAGCTTTTGGTCTTTCTTCCATGATACTACTTCTGCTGGTAGGGCAGGGCTTGTGTTTCATGCCTGTGGAAATGGAGAGGAAAGAATCTTTCTGGGCAGGGACTGAATGGAGCAGCCCTGAGGAGAATGACTTAGGGGTGTTGGGTGATGAGAAGCTCCCCATGACCTGGCTTCAGTGTGCGCTTGAGCCCAGAACCCCCCCGTGTGCTGGGCTGCACCCCCAGAGCGTGAGCAGCAGGTCAGGGAGGGGATCCTGCCCGTCTGCTGCGCTCTGGGGAGCCCCCCCCTACAGTCCTGATCCAGCTCTGGGGCAACAGCACAAGAGGGACGTGGAGCTGCTGGAGCGAGGCCAGAGGAGGCCCCGGAGCTGCTGCGAGGGCTGGAGCAGCTCTGCTCTGAAGCCAGGCTGGTCTTTAAGGTTCCATCCAACCCAAACCATTCTGTGATTCTCTGATTCTTTTCTCTAACATGAGTTTTGGTTTCCCCAGCAGCAGTTGGGTGCTGGTCCCAGTTCTTTCTCTGACTTGCTTTGGGAGGAATACGTCTTCTTATTCCTCTCCCACCTTCCTAGCCATATTGTGAAGCTTTCAGATCTTTCATCTCCTTTTAGGGGAGGATTATATCATCTCTCTACATTTTGTTGCAGGATCCTTCTGGTTTTTCCCGGTTTGCCCTTAATAAATACTTCCACATTTCTTGCTTTTCTGTGTCTTTGTCATTTATCACAGTCTTGATCTGAGAATAACATCTGACAAAGTTTGGGTTGCCCAGAGCAGATGAGCTATGAGTGTGGTTTTACCCATGCTCTGGTACTTGGCGTCGGATGAATGGCTTTTGCTTATGAACCTCTCTATGTCTACAGGCAGGCAGAGGAATGAAATATTTGTCAGAGTTATTCCTCCCATACACATTAGATGGAAAAGCTTAGCTATATTCAAGGAAGAAGAAGAGCTCTTGCTCTTAGGTAGGTCAAAAGATGCTGGATGTACCTGAGCTTACGCTTCTTAATCTCTTCGTTTGTACTATTTCTATGCACATCATCCTCTTGAGCCTGCAACTATGAGGGTAGATCTTTGTCTATCTGCATTCTGATTTTGTTTGTTGTTGTGCACAAAATGCATTTAAAAACCTGTTGGTGCTTCTTAGCAGTTTGGGAATGTTTGTGTTAAGGCTTTGGAATTCTGGGAGCTGAACAAAGAGATTAGTCAAATATTCAGCATCTTTGATACTCCCTCTTATATTAAAAACAGCCAACCCTCCCTGCAGAAGAATCAAGGTCCTAGTCTTGGTCCCACAAAATTCACTGGTAGATTTCAAATATGATCCTGGTATCATTTGGAAGCCTTGTAATAATGGAAGACGTTTGAGGCCTCCAAAAGAATCTGCTTTATAACCAAGTGCCAATTAGAAATGTTCACATAGCAGCTTGTGGAAACCCTTTACTTTGGTTTTAATCCTTTAATTTTGAGAATGAACATGCAAGAACTTCACTGTCTGTTGTAATTTTTGAGATCAAAGAGTCAGGAAGATTTTTTTGTGTTTATATATACACAAATATCTATCTATCTATGTTTGTATATATGTATATACACAAACATATATGCCCCATCCCTTGCAGCTTTCAAGGCCAGGTTGGACACAGGGGCTTGGAGCAACCTGCTCTAGTGGAAGATGTCCCTGCCCATGGCAGGGGGTTGGAACTGGATGAGCTTTAAGGTCCCTTCAACCCAAACCAGTCTGAGATTCCATGATATAAAAATTTACGAATGCATCAATATGTATTTATATATATAGTATTATATATGTGCATATGTAATAATATATAAATACTTAGATATTTACACACACACATACAAATATGTGTGTAGTGATATACTTAGGGTGGGAGAAAAAAAAGCCTGTTTGCTTAAACCAGGTATATTTGCTTTCAAGCTTTTCCTCTTTTATGTAATTACTCCCAAATCCCTGCCCGCATTTCTTATACAAGTCACTTAGCCATAGCTACACTATGAGCTCTGCTTCAAGTTGGGTGTCCTGAATGTTAAATGCTTCCAACATTCCCCGAAGATGTGCTTGTTTGCCACTTGAATATATATTTTGGAGTAAAAATACGTTGTCTGCACTATTTCTCTAGTTCTTAGAGTAAGATAAGCTTTTGGCAGCAGTAAAGCTTCTAAAAGGTAAGAACTGTTTGCATTGGAAACTCCTAAAGTTGGAATGAGCTGCCACTTTTGAGGATGTAACAATGACCAAAGGTGTGGTTCAGGAGAAAGTGCTTTCTTATGGGGACAATGGAAAGATGATATCCAGGCTGTTCTTCCTCTAGTGAGCTGCAGGTCAGGGATCTGGATAATTCCTCTTCTAGTGAGGTGCTGGTCCCATTCCCATCCTGGTGCCCCTGGCATGTTGAGTTGCATGGAAGTCAGTGCGGTGCAGAAGGAAGAATGGTGACCACAAGAAGAACTCACAGCAGATCTACCTGATGGTAGCCCAGATCTACAGCTCAATGAAAAAATAGTAAGAAAGTTACTTTTTGTTACAGATTTTAAAAGGAAAATCCAGATTTCTCTTAATTCTTTTACAGCTTAAATTCCAGGGAAATCTCTCTTGGCCTTTCTTTTATTGACTCCAGTTAAGTAAAAGGAGATATGAGGCTCTTTGCCCATCATTAGAAGAAATACTGCTTGCTATGTATTACAGATTAAGACTTCCTAAAATCAAACAAGACTCTCGCATTTGAATTTATAGGAGCTGAATTTATGCAGCCATGGTGATATTGTGCATAAGGTAGATTCATGCCTCCATCGCTCCTTTGAGTGTCTGAGCTGGGCTTGGACTGTATGTCACAGGCAGTAATAACACTTGTACTTCTACCACAGTTACCTCACCAGTATTTCAGTGCCCAAATGCATTTTAACTTCTGCATGTAAATATATTGCTTCCTCCACCTATAAATTGAGGCTGTGGAAGTGGAATTTGGCAGATGCCTAATAGTGCTCAATAACAGAAAGAAAGAAGTGAAAAATAGTCACTGCCCAAGACTGCCTGTTGAATGTGGAAAGGTAGATATCGATTATTGAAGCTGACATTTGGTTATGGGTACTAGAGAACCCAGTTTTTATAGGAGGACTTTAGATGTTTAACTGACAGGTCTTGAGACATTGGTGTTATGTCCCATTGGAAAACAGTCTTGCGTTTCCTTAGCACCTTGTTTGGGTACTGAGTCAGTACTAACTTAAAGCATACCACTTGCTGCAGTGGTCAATGTGGACTTTACTCTGTTATCTCAATAACTGAAACCCATCTCCTTAAGTTGTTCAAATTTAGCAGGATCGTACTACATGGAGCTGTTGGAGTGAGCCCAGAGGAGGCCCCGGAGCTGCTGCGAGGGCTGGAGCAGCTCGGCTCTGGAGCCAGGCTGAGAGAGCTGGGCTGGGGCAGCCTGGAGAAGAGAAGGCTCCTGAAGGGGAGACCTTAGAGCAGCTCCAGTGCCTAAAGGGGCTCCAGGAAACCTGGAGAGGGGCTTTGGACAAGGGATGGAGGGACAGGCCAAGGGGAATGGCTTTAACCTGCCAGAGGGGAGATTGAGAAGAGCTCTTGGGCAGAAGTTCTTCCCTGTGAGGGTGCTGAGGCGCTGGCACAGACTTTTCCCAGAGAAGCTGTGGCTGCCCCATCCCTGGCAGTGTTCAAGGCCAGGTTGGACACAGGGGCTTGGAGCAACCTGCTCTAGTGGAAGGTGTCCCTGCCCGTGGCAGGGGGTTGGAACTGGATGAGCTTTAAGGTCCCTTCCAACCCAACCCAGGTTGTGATCTTATGATTGATACATGGTGATCAATGCACCAGTTATTGTCTGTATTTTCTCACATATATGCATTTTGAGTGGTCACATATAAATATTTGAGTGGTCAGAGATTGCTACACAATGAGTTCTGTTGTAAGAAAAACATGATTTCTGTTGGAAATTCATTTCTTTAGCCTCTGCATCCCTGGACATGTTAAATAAAGGTAGAGTCTCAGGTAAGATTAAATAGCTGTGTTACAGATAGATGTGAGATCTTGCAGATAGTAGCAACACAATTAAATGTATTTTTATATATATACAAGATATATATATATTTTCTTGTTTTCTATGGTGCAATAATGTTTTTCTTCTTTTGAGATTTCCTCTCGAAATCTCTTAACCTATATTATCTGTGTTAGTTCTCTGAACCCAAAGTTGCATAAAAGAAGAATCTCTTTAGAATAGCTTTAGGTGCTTCCGCTCCTGAATGAAGAATTACATAGAGCAGCACATAGAAAGCAAATTATATACTGCTTTTCTGCTGTTTGTCTCTGCAATCTGCCTTACCTTATAATTCACAAGACAGGATGAGAGGGGAAAGAAGTGGATAAAACCAGAGTTCTGCCCTTCTCTGACATTTCCAGTCAATCTCCCAGGCACTCTGCCTTGATTTGTCACCACGACTCCTGTATTCATCTGACAACCAGACCGAGGTACTTGAGAGACAAGGGAGAGTCCTTCAGTCCCTAGTCCAGGTTTTCTTGTTTCATTGCAGAGCTGTATCTTGTTTTATAGCCCTAAACCTCACCAGAGTGTTGTGTGCTCAGTATTATGTGGGATGAATAAACATTTTATCCCATCTTTTTACCTATTTATGATCAGTCATGTTTTGTTCTGCAGAATCTTCTAATTTCTCTTTAAGGACACAGAAAAGATGTTACTTTTCTACCATTTCTAAATTAATCTAATTCTACCAATTCTTTGCTCTTCTCAATTCCATGCAAATAGCAGTGGCATTACTCCTGCAAGTAGTTGGTATGTGGCTCCACGCTTACAAAATTAAGCACTAATTCTCACTGTGGGCTAGAACAGTCTGTATTGCATGACAAATGAGGCTTAAGCATGCAGTTAAAAAACCTCACTTCATAAATTCAGACAAGAGCTTTGCTTTCTAGCCCTGCAAATATTGGGCAGTCCACAAAAGGCTGTGTAAAACTGACATGTTTTAGCAACTCTCCACATGTAAGAGGAAGTTTTTTTGGCCATTATTGTAAAGTACTTGTCAGCTTATATTTTTCTGAAGCATTCTATTGACTGGGATGAAACCCCTTTTCTATGAAGCATGTTAAAGTGCTTTCTTTCACTTGAAGACTTTCTCACCCACAACATAAGATGGTTATGTTAAGATACTAGTATTCCTTTATCAAATGTATGGACTGTAGATTCTCCAAACATGGTACAGACTCCTTGCAAGCATCGCTGGTGACCTGAGAAAGGAAAAGGAAGGAAATCTTTGCTGTGGTGGCACAGACAGTTGAAATGAGGGCACAACTTGTGCTCTTGCAGCCCACAACTGTGCTTACTCCATTGGAGGGTCATGTATTGAGATGCCGTATCAAGCTCTTTGTGGATAGGGAATGCTCTTGAGCCAGAAGCTGTTTGCACTGAAGCCCTAATTCTTTTCTGCTTAATACTATAAACAAACAAAAGGATAGTCGTGATGACTGATAACATTTCCATCTCTGGAGGTTATGACTGGTATGGTAAGTTTCATAAATTATGGAATCAGAGGCTGGTTTGGGTTGAAAGGACCTTAAAGCTCATCCAGTTCCAACCCCTGCCGTGGGCAGGGACACCTTCCGCTAGAGCAGGTTGCTCCAAGCCCCTGTGTCCAACCTGGCCTTGAACACTGCCAGGGACGGGGCAGCCACAGCTTCTCTGGGCACCCTGTGCCAGCGCCTCAGCACCCTCATAGCTTACACCAATAACAAAGTTTAGCTTTGTTATTGCTGTTTGTGACTGTGCCTTCTACCACTCATGCTCTCTAAGGATGGAAAAAATTCCCACAATATGGCTTATTGGATGTTAATTGTTCACTGTGTTGTTTTCTTGCCACCTTGTCTCTTGAATATATATTACATTAAATCGTGCAGGTGTTCTTCCACTAATTGTCCATATTGTGTTTGTGCTGCACTGAGCACAGCTGTATCTTCATCCAAGGCTGAGGTTGAGCTGCTCTATTTGTGATACTGCAATAAGCAAAACCAACACAGTGATTAATAGTTTCTCTAGTAGTGGGTCATAGTGAGACCTTCTCACCCATTTCTAACCTAGCCCTTACAGCAGTAATACTCGATTTTCAAGCTAATGACTTCTTACTGTTTTGATTGAAATTACAGTCTTAATTTCTACTCACCCTTGATAGTTAGTTAAGCAGCTGCAGTGTTGGAGCAGAGTGTAAATTATAGCTGGGACAGGTTTGCTGTTTTCATGGTTTTTGGGAAGGGGAAGAGAAGGGAGAGCAGGAGTGGGGAGAGTCTTGATGAGCCATCAGTATTGGTTTGCTTTGGTGAACTCAGAGCATGGATTGCTCAGAGCATGACTGCATGGAGACCTCAGAGCAGCCTTCCAGTTTCTAAAGGGGGCCTACAAGGATGCTGGAGTGGGACTCTTCATCAAGGATTATAGCAATAGAACAAGGGGTGATGAGTTCAAACTGAAACAGGGGAAATGCAGGTCAGCTATAAGGAAGAAGTTGTTCCCTGTGAGGGTGCTGAGGCACTGGCACAGGGTGCCCAGAGAAGCTGTGGCTGCCCCATCCCTGGCAGTGTTCAAGGCCAGGTTGGACACAGGGGCTTGGAGCAACCTGCTCTAGTGGAAGGTGTCCCTGCCCGTGGCAGGGGGTTGGAACTGGAGGAGCTTTAAGGTCCTTTCCAATTTAAACCATTCTATGATTTGCTGTCTTTGTCTTCAATGTGCTTCTCAGCACTTTTTCTCTTCTTCAGGCTGGGAAATTGTGCTTTGTGCTGTGTGAATTTCTCTGTCTTAAGAACAATGAGGCTGATGGTTGGAAATTCGCTGAGTGGAGAAACTGCGTCTTTCCTTCTGCACAAGTCATTCGAACCAGTTTGGCGTTCTGCTTTTTGTCTCAGCAGTATTTAAATTAACTTGTTAGCTATTTTTTCCCTTACTGATTAGATACTTTGTTTTGTTTTACACCTTGAGCTTTGTTTAACATCAGTTCCTTCCACTGTTTAGCTGTTCTCAACACACAGATGAGACACACTTGTGCAAGACGACTTCTCAAAGCTTGTTGTATGGGTCTGCACAATCCCTCTATAAATTGTCATCTTGATTGTGAAAGAAAAGAGTTGGCAAGGCTTTTTGAGGGCTTTTATGTCTTTCTTGGTTATGTTGATGCAGCATCACAGCAGCTGACTGCAAGTGCCTCAAATTTTGGACTCAAATAATGGGTTTTGTCACATGCCACAAGAAACAAAGTAGGTTTTGGAACATGCAGGTGGTACAAAAAGGATGGAGTTTCCTCCTTAATCTCTTATAATTCATGCATGACAGACTTCAATATTTCCAGTTATTATCATAGTGATGAGGTTTACAGTCCTCAAAGGAATTCAGAGGCTCCACTACCGTATAGGTGTAACTGTGGATGTTTGCAGAGTTAATACAAACATCTCACCTTTTCTGGGTTTTGCTCAGTGATTGGCTTCTCTGATAACTCCTGGCAATGAGTTCTGTAGGTTAATTATGCATTTAATTGGTTTCAAATTTGTTGCTTTTCAATTTCACTGTTCACTGAATATCTCCTCGGTCTTGTGTTACGGGAAGGAGTAAATAAGAGAAGCCTGACTCACCTCCTCTGAACATCTGATTATGTTGTACACATCTAGGATGTACCCTTCTATGTACACAAAGTACTTCTGGTGGGTTTGGTCTTTATGTATCTCCAGCTTTTTTCTTCTCTGAAGTTTTGGGCTGTAGTGACCAGAGCTCTGGGAGGATCTGGGAGGTTTAGTTATTTAGTTATGTCAAATAACATGATCTCAGTGTGATGCCTGAAGGACGTGGGGGGGTTTAGTCTAGAGACGAGAAGGCTCGGGAGGACCTTCTCACTCTCTGCAACTGCCTGACAGGAGGCTGGAGCCAGGAGGGGGCTGGTCTCTGCTCCCAAGGAACAAGGGATGGGACAAGAGGAACCGGCCTCGAGCTGCCCCAGGGCAGGTTTAGATGGAGCTGAGGAACAATTCCTTCCCCAGAGGGTGCTCAGGCATTGGAACAGGCTGCCCAGGGCAGGGCTGGAGTCACCGTCCCTGCAAGTGTTCACACCCCGTGTAGCCGAGGCCTCAGTGCCATGGGTTAGTGGTGGCCTCGGCAGTGCTGGGTTAATGGTTGGACTTGATCTTTAAGGTCTTTCCAACACAGTTGATTCTATGATTCTCTTTTCCCTTCATAAATCTCTTTCTGTTTTTATTTGGCTGTTGTTACACACAGGACAAGTTTTTCTTGGCTGGCCTGCAGGAATATAAAGTCTTTTTCTAGTGCTTTACGATCAGAATACAAATACTTCATGTGGCTGGTGCAGGCTTTTGCTTCCACATTGTATCATCTTCCATTCATCCTCACTATCTTTAGGCTGTCCAGGACTTGTAACTCCAACAGCTTATTGTGATGTTTTATGTGGTCTTAATGAATTAAAATGATTTCCTGTTGCTATCAATGTATCTCTCTTTCCACATAACTGTGGTCATCTTAGTCATAAACTGCCTGAAATATTGGACATTGCCCATGTAATCTTCTCTGGTTTGATCTTTTTGGCCATTTCTATCCAGTAATATTAAACCTTTGAGCATTTCATTGGATTTTACGAGTATTCACTTTACATTTTTCCTTGTGTAAGATAGAATTGAATTATTTGTTGAATATCCCATTAGAAAACTGTCTTATTCTTTCCCGTGGTGAGGAAGATTGTTGTTTTTGTAACCGTGTTTTTGTCTGTGCCCTGCTATGTTAATCACTCTAAATGTTGTGTCAACATTATTTCCATAACAAGGATGTCAGAGGAAGGAACAGAAACGTAGTGTCAGACCCTCTCTTACATGTATTTTCTGCCTTCTATTAGTAAATGATATTTCTAAGTTTGGGGTTTTTTAGTTGCTCGGTCCCAAATAAGTACCACACTCAAATAAATACCTTCTGAAGTGGTCAGGGCTTTAAGAAAGTAAAATATAAATCATTTTCATATGTTTTTCCAGCATAATCTTTACAAAAATCAAGTGTTTGTCTCCTTCTTGTATGAAGTCTGCTTTTCCCATCAATTTTATATATATTTTTTGTGCTTAGAATATTATTTATTCCAGTTAGAATAATACAAACGCCTGCAGAGCTTGAAGTATAATTATGTTAAACACTGCACAGATGTGTAGCGAGTTCCAGGCTCTGCCCTAGAGACTCTGCAGTCAAATGAGAAGAGAAATAAAAGTGCAATGAGTGGAAGTTGGACATAGAAATTCAATGACACGTGCTATAGGATGATATAAAAGGGAGAGGCTCACCGGTAATCAATACATAAATCAATCCCAGCTCCTTCCAGAGCTACTCTACTCAAGGCAGTAATTCTCTTGTGGGTTTATTTCACTATTAGTTGCTAAAATTTTAAAGCAAATTCTGAAAGACCAGCATTGTAGTTTGCTAATTAAAATAGAAAGAACATTAAATGTGTTGTATCCCCCTTCCTGCTGTTTTCCCCCACTTTCCCAAGGCTTTGCTTTCTAGCTTTGCTGGATCTTCGTTTGTATTTAGTAATTTAATCAGGTATAGTAACTTCTCTTATCACATAGGAGTCTCAGAGTGAAGTATTTTAGAGATACAATGAAAAGAACCATGTAACTGTCCTATTATTTGCTTGAATTGAGTTTTCAAAGTGCTGCAAGGAATCAAAAGAGAAGAGCTAAAAAGCAGTTACTTGTTCAGTGGGATAAATTCTGTATAGCCTTGATATAGATGACATACCAATTAGCTGTAAATACTTTCTGTATCATGTGGATTTTTTGTGTATGCTGATGGGAAAAGATCTTTTGTGAAAGCTGTAGTGTTCCCACACTGACCAAACTGATACTCCCTTGGCAATGCTGGCGTTAAATACCTAAATATTTCACTGTGAAGTCATATGCCCCGTTCAAAAGATCAGCTTGTTTCTGAGTTACAACTTCTGTCTTAAATCGTAGAATCATAGAGTGGTTTGGATTGGAAAGGACCTGAAGATCATCCAGTTCCAACCCCTTGTCACGAGCAGGGACACCTTCCACTAGAGCAGGTTGCTCCAAGCCCCTGTGTCCAACCTGGCCTTGAACACTGCCAGGGATGGGGCAGCCACAGCTTCTCTGGGCACCCTGTGCCAGCACCTCAGCACCCTCACAGGGAACAACAACTGCCTTATCTCTAACCTAAACTTCCCCTGTTTCAGTTTGAACCCATCATTTCTTGTCCTATCACTACAGTCCCTGATGAATCACCTACTAGTTGCAGTTGTTTTATTATCAACCCCCTTAGGAAAAACTCTCTGGTTTGGAATAGTGGTGCACAGTATAGCTGCATTATTTGAAACAGAATCAATGAGTTTTGGTGGTTTATTACCACAGACTTCAATTTAATAAGATTTAATTTCCAAAATACAGATAATCTATTGTCTTAAAGATGTTTTTAAGTTAGTGCCTTTTTAAACATCCAGGGTACTGTTTAGAATGTATCTTTCACATTGAGAAATACCTGATGTAGCTACAAGTGATTCAATTCTGTGTCTTAAGCAGAAATCAATAACTTGAATAGCTGAGAAGAAATAAATGTGTTCTTATTTTTTATTCAAAAGTGGATTTACCTACTTGGGCATCATCTTTTTTTGCCTTTAGTGGAAATTGGTTACCAGGATAACAGACTTGAGCAGCCAGTTCCAATGATGGAACTTCTGTTGGAAGGAGATTATATCAATTCAGGTGTAGTTTTGATCATTTAATACAAGAAGTAGGATATAATGGAAAATAACTGGAGAACGTGTGGTCCCTGATGCTACTAGACTCTAATAAACGCAGGATAGAGTCAGTTTTCTATGGGATTTCAGATGAGATTGACTTTGAAGTGGGCTTCAACGAGATGTTGAGTTTTCACTGCTTGTATTAATGCAGCATCTATAATAATTATTTCGCTGCTTATCTTCAATCTACTGAATCTTCAGCTCACAAGACAAGTAGTAAGTTGTGGCTTTTAGAAATGTAATAATATAACATCAAAGTGACAAGTGATGCTGGATTCCTGAAGCAAGAATAAAGATTCTTAAAGGGAAAGCTTTTCTCTTCTCTGGATATTTAGGCATTAGGCAACCGAGGTGCAAGTTTCTTCTCATTGACTTGTTTTTTGACTTTGGTGGCAAACTGGAGTGAGAACACCTTCTGGAAGGGTGGTGGTTCCTTATGTTCTCCTTTGTTTTATGTCATGTATTGTTATAAAGTACATCAAATATTGGCTCACAGTGCTCGCTAATACATTTTGTTTATCTTTCTGTTGTTCATTTCACCCAGGAAATCCACAGTACTTCTGTAAAATTATCATTAGAGAGCTGGGCTGGTTCAGCCTGGAGAAGAGAAGGCTCCTTAAGGGGAGACCTCAGAGCAGCTCCAGTGCCTAAAGGGGCTCCAGGAAACCTGAAGAGGGGCTTTGGCCAAGGGCCTGTAGGGACAGGCCAAGGGGAATGGCTTTAACCTGCCAGAGGGGAGATTGAGATGAGCTCTGAGGCAGAAGCTCTTCCCTGTGAGGGTGCTGAGGCGCTGGCACAGGGTGCCCAGAGAAGCTGTGGCTGCCCCATCCCTGGCAGTGTTCAAGGCCAGGTTGGACACAGGGGCTTGGAGCAACCTGCTCTAGTGGAAGGTGTCCCTGCCCGTGGCAGGGGGTTGGAGCTGGAGGAGCTTTAAGATCCCTTCCAACCCAAACCAGTCTGGGATTCTGTGAATTCTGAACACAATGACAAAGATCACAAATACTTATAACTTACTACGATAGCCATGTAGCAACAAAGCTTGAAGTAGAACATAGTCTTAAATCTTTACCAGCAGTTATTTTTCCTGAGTTTTACAGGATAATAGTTCTCTTGCTCCATTTCTATATAAAGCAATCCACTTTGGCTCACACAGAGTAGTCTATGCTTCTTTAAGATTAGTGCAAATCTGTACATATTTGACATCTGACTGAAACATCAGAAGCTGTCAGAAATGGTTATAGACATTATTTGAATTGCTTCAAATACCTGGCAGCAGTACAGATAGTCTTTAAAATGTTTGATCTTGTTGGACTGTGTTAGTTAAATGAAAAGCATGTACACACTTTCAGAAAGAAGTCATGCCTGCCTTTTATTCCCCTTGACATGCATGTATGCAACACAGATTTGTTTAGCATCTCTTTTTTACTTTGAACTATGGTTGCATGCAAACATGAGGCTTTTCTGCATCTTGCTAATAAATATGATAGTCAGGAATGTATTTTAATTCTTTTTTTCAAGAAACTAAAATCTTCAGGATCTGTTGATTTCAGATTGCACAAACCAGATGGTTCACCCCCTGAGGAGCAAAGTTTGGTGCTAAGTGAAGCTTTTCTGTAGTGCTCATATTGCTCATTTTGGAGTAGGTTGGTACAATTGTGCGATCTTTCTGCCCCTTGTTTTGAGGATAGGATCATAAAATAAATCGGGGTGGAAGAAACCTGGAAGCCTCTAAAGTGATGATGTGATCATATCAAGTGATTATATCAAGGGAGAATGGCTTTAACCTGCCAGAGGGGAGATTGAGAGGAGCTCTTAGGCAGAAGTTGTTCCCTGTGAGGGTGCTGAGGCGCTGGCGCAGGGTGCCCAGAGAAGCTGTGGCTGCCCCATCCCTGGCAGTGTTCAAGGCCAGGTTGGACACAGGGGCTTGGAGCAACCTGCTCTAGTGGAAGGTGTCCCTGCCCGTGGCAGGGGTTGGAGCTGGGTGGGCTTTAAGGTCCGTTCCAACGCAAACCATTCTGTGATTCTATGAATGTTCTCCTGCATATTCCTGTGTCTTACATTAGAAATTAAATCCAAAACTGTCTTGTTTGACACAATCTACATCTGTTTTTTTCCTTCTTTGGTCTATAACTGGATTCAGAACATGAAGCTCTGTGTCACAGGTTCTGTACAGACCGGGTCCTAACTTGTCATAAATTCAGTTCTTAAATTCTCTCCATTAGCCCTCTCTCCATGTGATCTTTATCTGCACTACTCATTCCTTTAGGGCTTCGTTATTTTTAGACAATGTCCTGTAGCACATTTACAGGTAATTACAAAAGCTTGTTTTAATTACAGTTGCCAAGGAATATATTTTATGATGCATTATTGTTGCTGCTGTTTCTAATTCATAGCTATTCTCTACCTTTACAAGTGGAAATGAACACAGGGGGTTTTCAAGTTATGTGTCTGGTCTGTTTTCTGTGGTTAGGAATGACTTTGTGAATAGCAATAGCTTCAAAGAGAAATTATTTGGGGGGGAAGGGAGAAGCATATGTTCCTAGGAATATCCATAAGTTATTCCTTGTGCTCATTCAGAGTGACGTGTGTATTCATATGTTGAAATAGAAGGGTGTCAGTTTAAATGCTGCAATCCAACATATATTAAACGTGGAAATATGTAATATTTTTTATTGGGACACTATATGCAGTGAATGAACATTGTAGTTTTACTGACCTTAAGAATGCACACAAGAAGAAACCATTTTAACCTGATTTTATCAATGTGCAAACCTGAATGCACAGGGCTATACGTGATGAGTGAATGTAGTCCATTGCAAAAGGGTTTCTGGGCAGAGCTATTTAGTGGACATCAAATGCTGTGTAACTGTTTCACAACTGACAGTCATAGTCTGTAGCTGAGTGACATTAGTGTCAACAAGCTCATGGATTCACACGCTGCTTTAACCTATAGATAAACTCATCCAGCAGACCTCAAGTGGAGAAAGGAATGTAAAATCTGCAGCAATAGAATGGTATGTTGTGAAATGAGTGGTTTAGGGTGGTTCAAAGAATGACCATCAAAGGTCTTAGCAAGAGCAGTTTTAATATGATTTAAAAAGGCATGACTTAGCAGAATTTGATGGCAAGGTTTGCTCTATTATTTGTGACATGAATCACAGAATCCCAGACTGGTTTGGGTTTGAAGGGACCTTAAAGCTCATCCAGCTCAACCCCCTGCCATGGGCAGGGACACCTTCCACTAGAGCAGGTTGCTCCAAGCCCCTGTGTCCAACCTGGCCTTGAACACTGCCAGGGATGGGGCAGCCACAGCTTCTCTGGGCACCCTGTGCCGGCGCCTCAGCACCCTCACAGGGAAGAATGGATGAAGCATACAGTGGAAAATGGTGAAAGATCACTTTTTGAGATGTGCTCTCTTGTAGTAGTGGTGCATCACAGTTCTCCTGTGAGATGGTCATGCTTCTGGCACTGCTGAAGGCCAGCCCTCCTCTGCCACTTTCTTTTGCCTATTAATCCATTAACCTTTTCTTCAGAGGACACAGGCTTGCCTGAGGGCCTGTAGATATTTCATGTGACCTTTCCCATGAAAAAAGCCCTCATTGCTGTAGTTAGCATTTCATTTGGCAAAACCCCTTAGTCTTGTAAACGCATTGTGACAGGATGCTCTTGCAGCCC